>NC_057814.1:39987337-40327212 GCF_018294505.1 Triticum aestivum | reverse complement strand
ATTGGTCCCGGTTGGTGGCACCAACCGAGACCAAAGGCCCCCCTGCCTGGGCTGGCTGCAGCGGCCACGTGGAGGACCTTCTGTCCCGGTTCGTGTAAGAACCGGGACTAAAGGGTTAGGGCTTTAGTAACGACCCTTTAATCCCGGTTCGAAAACCGGGACGAAAGGCTCTTACAAACCGGGGTAAAGGCCCCTTTTCCTACTAGTGTTAGCAGATTCAGAATTATTCCAGTCCATGTGCTTTCCGTTGGCAACTGATCAATTCTTTCTAGCGCCTTCAACTCAGGTGCAGGCACGTACGCATGGCAAATACATACAAATGATTGTGAATATTCATCATGGAGGACGCGTGTGCTTGCTCGGCCATGGATCAAGGTTCGTGAGGCGATTGATTGTTAACTCAGGGAGGACATGTGCTGACATGCATGTCCTATGAAACGCGGAATTAAGGGCATCTACTGCCGGATTTGGCAAATTTGACCTCTCAAACTTCCGCGTGTGTCTCCAGACTCCGGACAGTGTCCAGGTGTGTTTGTTCTGAGTCCCTATTTGCTCGTGCATGCAGCCATGCTTTCCATTTTCTTCCTTATATGTCCGGTCATCTTCATATGATTGGTCGAGATAAAGAGAGAGAAAGAGAAAAAAGAATAATACATACCGACATTTGATGTATCTAATCAGTACTGTATGAGCACGTTGATCGTCACAAGTTTGAGATATATGACCGGGTTCGATTTCAACTGCCAAAGAGGCAGGGACAATGTATATACTAGCGCAACCTGTAAAAGCCTTTTAATTTCTCTATAAAAGACTGTTAGTGCTGTCGGATAATGAGCAGCTAGTATTCACAGAGGGGCAAAGGCCAATACATGTACATGTGTGATAAAATGCAAGAAACACCTTATACAATGGGGATATACAGATAAGGGGACTATACACATCTAACACCCCCCTCAAACTCATAGTGGATCAACAACAATGAGTTTGGAGAGAAAAAAGTCATGCTGTGCTCGAGTTTGTGCCTTCGTGAAGAAATCCGCTAACTGTGACTCAGAAGGCACATATTGAAGAGCGAGAGTCTGATCTTGCACAGCAGCACGCACAAAGTGGGCATCCACACCGATGTGCTTGGTGAGCTCATGCTTCATCGGATCTCATGCAATACTGATAGCACCGGTACTGTCTGACAGTAAGGGAGTCGAGGAGGCAGCAGACACACCAAAATCCTCAAGTAACCACCGTAACCAGATCACCTCAGCCATCAACATAGCCATTGCTCGCAACTAAGCCTCTGTACTCTAGCAAGAAACTGCAGTCTGTTTCTTTGTCTTCCAGGCAATAAGAGAGCCACCAAGAAAGACACAGTAAGCAAACAGCGAGCGTCGATTAGAGGGACCACTAGCCCAGGTAGCATCAGAGTAGGCCTCGAGCTCGAGAGAGCTGGAGCGGGGTAAGAAAAGGCGATGAGAGATTGTGCCACGAATATATCGTAGGACACGAAGGAGATGGCTATAGTGGCAGAGGTGGGGGCTGAAACAAACTGACTGAGGATGTGGACTGGATAGGAGATGTCAGGACGCGTAACAGCAAGATAGACAAGGCTCCCAACGAGGTGGCGATAGCGAGTGGGATTAGGAAGAGGGTCACCGTCAGAAGTACGAAGCTGAACGTTGAGCTCCATAGGAGTCACAACAGTGCCGTCATCACCGAGAGCAGCGCGGGCAAGAAGATCTTGAATATATTTTTCTTGGGAGATGTAGAAGCCATCTGAGGTCGACGAAACCTCAATCCCAAGAAAATAGTGACGTGGGCCAAGATCACACATGAGGAACTAGTCGCGAAGACGACCCTTAAGAAAGGCAATGTAGTCAGAGTCGTCACCAGTGATGACCATGTCATCAACATATAGAAGGAGAAGAGTCCAACCACGAGTAGATGTGTGAATAAACAATGCGCGATAATGATCACTGGGTGAGAAGCCAGTAGCAATCACCACAGAGGTGAACCGCTCGAATCAGGCGCGAGGGGCCTATTTAAGACCATAAAAGGAACGGCGAAGTCTACAGACCATGCCATCAGGAGCATAGTACCCCGGTGGTGGCTGCATATAAACCTCCTCACGCAACTCGCCATTGAGAAATGCATTCTGGACATCAAGTTGAGAGATAGACCAGTGATGAACAGAAGCTACATCAAGGAGAGTGCAGGCAGTGGTCATGTGTGCCACAGGAGCGAATGTCTCATCATAATCGCGTCCCTGCTCCTACTGAAAACCACGAGCCACAAACCGAGCTTTATAGCACTCAAGAGAACGATCGGAGCGAGTCTTAATCTTGTAGACCCACTTGCAGGTGATGGGACCAACACCGGAAGGAAGGGAAACCAGATCCCATGTGCTAGACCGCTCAAGGGCAGCAAGCTTCTCGGCCATCGCAAGCTGCCATTCAGGCTGAGTCATGGCAGTCCGATAGGAAGTGGGCTCAGCAACAACAGAGAGACCATATCGATCAGGAGAGTAGCGATCAGGCGGGGGGCGAGGCCGAGCGCTGAGGTTATGAACCGGGGGAGGCGTGAAGGGAGGCGCGCCGGAGGTGGAAGGCGCGTGAGGTGAATCATCCTCAGTACGAGGGCGGCGAATATAGTGGAGAGGAAACGGTGAGAGAGGGCGACAGACTGGAGATGATGGTGGAGAGGTGGAGGACGAGGGTGGGGAGGAGGATGGAGGAGAAGGTGATGTCGGTGGTGAATGCGAATGAATGAGATGTGCCGGAAGGAGGGGGAGACATGAGGCACATAGGAGGGTGTATCAGAAAGAAGAAGCGAGGAACTATCATCGAGAGAGAAGCTCGAGGAGGAAGGACGCAGATAGTAAGAACGAGACTCATCAAAGGAACACATGAAATGCGCAGCCGACGACCAACAGGATCCCAACATCTATAGCCCTTATGCTCATCACTATAGCCAAGAAAAACACATTCAACCGACTGAGCAGTCAATTTGGTGCGTTCTCGCGGGGCAAGAAGAACATAGAACACACATCCAAACATACGAAGAGCTGAGTAGTTAGGAGAACGACCAGAGAGACGCTTAATAAGAATACCACCCTGCAAAGCAGTCGATGGCTAAATGTTGATGAGATAGGTGGAGGCCGAGACGGTCTCAGCCCAGAAGTGCGGTGGAAGAGAGGCAACGATCATCAGCGCACAAGCCGTCTCAAGCAGATGACGATGCTTACGTTCCGCAACTCCATTCTGAGCATGAGCACTCGGACATGAGAACTGAGCAAGAGTAGCCTGTTCCGCAAGAAATCCACACAACATGTGGGAGATATATTATCCAGCGGAGTCTGCATGAAAAGTACGAATGGGCGTGGAAAAACTGAGTGTGAACCATTATAGAGAGAACCTAGCTATGAGATTTCATAAAGTAGAGCCAAGTGTATCGAGAGAAATCATCAATATATAGAACATAGTAGTGATGACCACCTTTTGAATCAAAGGTTGCGGGACCCCAAACATCAGAATGAACTAAGTCAAAAAGGACGCTGAGATACCGACTCACTGGTGGGATAAGGTAACTCGGTCTGTTTGCCAAGACGACAACCATTACAATGTAACGAAACATCTCAAGAAACATACCCTAAAAGGCTCTAACGCAGTAACGATGACAAGGGAGAGCCACAGATGTGACCAAGGCGATGATGCCACTGCTGGAAGGACGCAGACGAGGAGGCAGCAAGAGCATGAGAACTGGCAGAAGTGGTGGCAGCGGAAGGAACACACAACCAGTCAACCTCCCAAAGGCCCTCTGACTCACTACGCCGTGGGCCAGCAGCAGCCAAAGCCTTGGTGCAACGATCCTGAATAGAGCAAGAGTCGGTATCAAGAATGACACGACAACCAGAATCAGTAAGTTGGGCAGAAGAAAAACGATTCATGGTAAGACGAGGAACATGTGAAACACTAGGAACAGAAAAGGACGGAGTAGAAAGAGTGCCACGACTAGCAGCAGGAAGAGGTGTGCCATCGGCAGTGAGAACATTAACATGAGAATCAAGAGGTCGAAGAGAAGACAATGCGGAAGAATCAGAAGACATATGAAAAGAAGCTCCAGAATCCAGAACCCATGAAGATATACCCGACTATGTAGGTGCCGGCGGTGATGGAGAGGTGGAAGCAGTCACAGCGGCAGCAGAACCTGTCAATAAAGAGCCGGAGGAAGCGAGAAGGCGCTTGAGCCGCACAATGTCCTGATCAGTGAGTGACAGAGTCGAGGAAGACGCAGGAGTCCCACTGGAAGAGGAGCGCCTCTGGTCTCGCTGCTTCTGGCGACAATCAAACTCTGAGTGACCTGGCCGGGAGCAATAGCCACAGAAGGTGTCATGACGTGACCGGCCCTTCTCAGCATAAGGCGGGTGACTCACCCCCCTGAAGGTGTGGGCAGGAGCAGTGGAGCGGTGAGACGAGCAGACGACACAGGAGCTCGGGTAGCCAACACAGAAGGAACCGCAAGCAAACCAGCAGAGCAAAGACGGGTCTCCGCAGCCCGAAGCTCAGCAAGCACCTTCGAGATAGGAACACGGCCATGAGCAAGCAAGTGAGCACGTGGATGATCAAACTCAGAGCAAAGGCGAGATAAGAACTCATGGACACGCTAAAAATCCAAGTCGGACCGCATTGTCTGGTAGCAGCGGCAAGCTCCACAAACAACTGACTGAAGAGAATCAAGCTGGCGCCAGATGGCAGACGTCTGCGTGTAGAACTCGTCAACACAAGAGTCACCCTACTGAAGAGCGTGCTCCTGACGCACCATAGATGAGTAGAGAGCATCACTAGAGGGCTGATAGCGCTAACAGAGATAAGACCACATTGCTGCAACGGTGCTGAGGCCCATAAACTCCGAAGCAAACTGAGGTAGGACACTCGCAGTGAGAACAGCGGCAGCACGAGCATCATCATTGCACCACTGAGTGTAAGCAGACATATCATCTCGGTAGGCAGAAAGATCATCTGAATAAGCTAACATCTGCTGATCATAAGCATCAACCGCGGCATCATCGAGAGCCTTGGCTGCATCCCGATCAGCCCGAGAAGCGTCAGCAGCAAGAACCAGCGGCACTGGAGGGGTAGGAGCCACGAGAGCAACAGGGCATGACGGACATGGGACCTCGCTAGAGAGAACACCCCACAGAAGAAGACAGCGCATATGGATACGCATGAAGCCCGCAAACTCAGCATAATTGGTGCCATCAAATATCACCGAGCACTGAGGAACTGCGACATAGCCCGAAGAAAACATGAGGAGCTCTCTGTTGTTTTGCCGAAGTCAACTGGTACTGTAGGTCCGATCTGGATTGGGCAGAACCACTGACGAGACCAGAAACCGAGCGGGCAAAGGGGATAGAGTGGGGTGCAGCAGCCGGACGAGGTGGCCAGCGGCAGCGGCCGGACGAGGCAGCCGGCGGCGGCCGGAGGAAGTAGCTGGAGCAGCCGGGAGGAGTGGCTGGACGAGGTAGCCGCCGGCGGCGGCCGGAGGAAGTAGCTAGCCGAGGCAGCCGGCGGCCGGAGGAAGCAGCTGGAGCAGCCGGCCCGAGAGGTGATCGGCAGTGGGAGCTGCGGATCCGGTCGGGGATGAAGCAGGAGCGGCTAGGGCGAGAGGAGACCGGTGACGTTGACCTCGGGGGAGGCGGATCCCAGCCGCGACAGCCTGGGAGAGCGCAGGCACGAGGGCGTAGACCGCGGGGGAGGCGGATCCAGTCGAGGCCGAGCACGGCCATCGACGGGCTGAAACTGGCAGGGGCAACCGGAACGGAGCCGGGAACGGCCGGAGATGCGGAAAACTAGCAACGGAGCACGCATCGTGCACGAGAAAGGCTAACCTAGCATCTGATACCATGTGAGATACGGAGCAACTAGTATTCACTAGAGGGCCAAAGACCAATACATATACATATGTAATAAAGTGTAAGAAACCTTTTATACAATGGAAATATATAAATAGGGGTACTATACATATCTAACAGGTGCAACCTCACAAAACGGTAAGAAGTTTTGCAAACTTGAAGGCGATCGATGGAATAAGACCACATGCACGTTCCATGTTGTGCGCCGGAGAACGACATGAATGTAATACAATGTGGCATATTTTAACATATAAGGTGGCTGGGCGACCCGCTCACCCGAAGCTCCCCCCTTTTTCATTCGATTCTGCCCGTTCGATCCGCACAAGTCGGGTCAACGCTGTTATGCAGACGTTCGATTTTTACTTCGTTTTTTGACCTGGTGTTCTTTCGTGGCGTACTATGACTGGTGGGCTCAGCGCAATCCTCTATTGGCTGGGTTGAATTTCCTTGGGTGAGCCGCTCCTGCCGCGTCGCACGATTTGTCACGCGATGACCGCGTCGTGCGCGTCGTGGGAAGCCGCGGAGAGGTTGGCTGGCGTATGTGTACCCGGCTTGTGTGCCCGAGCTTGTGCTCACGCAATGACAGGTGGGCCGTTGCTGGTCCTGGTCCCGCTCGTCGGCTGCACTGGGTTAGAATAATAGCGAATTTCATGGCGCGTCGCGCGTCTCGTCACTTGCTACCCGCGTTAGAGCAAGTATAATAGAGATGAGTCAGCGGGCTATAAGGAATAAAATAATGTATTTCTGCTTAGTTGGAGGAAAGGGAAGAGGGGAGAGAAGGTAAGCGGACTCTTCGTGAAGAGCCAGCTCTAACACGTGCTCTAAGCACTTTGTGAGAATAAAACGTATGCCACATAATAAAAAAATAGTACATTCTTTTAATCTACCACTATACATGTTGGCTATAAGATGGGCTGTAGATGACATGGCACACTGGCTTATAGCCAGCAGCTGGCTATACTATTAACCATGCTCTTATGGACGTCCTGGGAAGCCGCGGAAAGTTTGGCCGGTGCACGTGCACCCGGCTTGTGCGCCCGTGCTTGTCCTCTCGCGATGACGGGTGGGGCAGTGCTGCTCCTGGTCCCGCACGTCGGCTGGACTGGGTTAGAGCATGGTATTTAGATTAGGTATTTCCTTGGTCAACCACTACTGCGGCAGTCCTCACGCGCTGCCCGCGTTGTGGGGAGTTGTTGCGTCAGCTGCGGACGGGTGGGCCGGCGCATGTGCACCCGGCTGGTGCGCACATTTTTCTGCCAACACGATGACGTGTGGCCCCGTGCTTCTCCTGGTCCCGATCGTCAGTTGCGGTGGCTGCGCTGCTTGGGGATATAGGAGAGAGAAGAGGAGACGGCATGGGCGGCTTGTCCTTTCCTTTCCGCTGCTGAGAACGTGCGCGCAGAAAGGACCCAGCCGCGCCGTCCGCTCCTTCGTGCATATGTTTTGCTTTCATTTACCTCATCTTTTTCATAGGCTTCCGAAGTATTTCTATTGAAAGCTAGACAATTTCGCTATAGAAATAGTTTTATCTATACACTTCCACTATAACTTATCTTCATGTGTTCAGTGAGAAACTTGGTTCTGAAATTTGACCATGAAATTTTACATAATGTAGCGGAGTCCATTCTTCTTGGCTTTCAACGTTGCCTGTTCTTGCTGGGAACTACTGTTATATTACGCTCTACAGTCGTTCTGCAGATGGGAGGAAACAATGTAAGGTCAGAAGTTTACAACTGTTGCTTTGGACTGAATCTATCGATTGGTGACTGATGGTGTTCTACCTTTGTTAGGAGGACAAGGCAGTTTTTATGCAGATGTTGATGTTTTTGGCTGGAATCAACACCCTTCTAAAGAGTTTCTTTGGTTACCTGATTGCCTGCGGTGATTGGTGGATCATACACCTTTGTTCTACCTACCATTTCGATCATACTTGTGGGACGCTATGCAGACGAATCAGATCCACACGTATTATATGTTGAAAGGAAGGGTAATTCTACTTGCCTCCCAGTAATCTTTTCCTGCATGTAAACTGATGAGTCACCTGGATTTCGTTTTTGAAGGAATTCCCCAAAATCTTGCATGGAGCAAAAGGTACTTTGATCATTGCTTCTATACTTGGTGATCTTCTTTACTGTTTAATAGTTGCTTCATGTTTCTATAGGATACCCCCATGCTACATGACAACCATAGTGAGCATGTCAACAGATTAGCATGCTTATTATAATTCTCTTCTCTGTAAATTATTATATGAAGTTTGCGTTTTGCTTGGTTAACTCTTGTGAAGCTCACATGCTTTTCTTAAAGCTTGGTGCTGACACTCATAAATCTGTTGTAGGCTCACTATATAAGATAATGAATATGTGTTCTATAGACTATCGTGGTAAAGAGGTTTTTATCAGGTTATTAATTCCCATACATTGAACCTATGGTTCTAACTTTTGCCCATGATAAAGAAAATGGGGTTTACCGCTTTTAATCAACATCTAATTAAACCAACAAAACATCTACAGTTCCGCCAACATACCATTTTTTCGCTGGTGGACATACCAAATTACTCATATGTATCATATTATGCTGCTTCCCATATTGTTTTCTCCCAGGAATGACAAGGCATTCAGGTTCTCCTTTTAGCTTTCCTACACAGGAACATATTGCAAAATTAAGATACAGAACGTTGTTCCACCTACAGGTCTGTCTTATATCTACAGGTATATCCATGCATTCTTTGTTCTTTTTCTTCAGTGATCTATTGATCTTCATGATTTAGTTTAGTGGTAGAGTTAGCAAAATCTGTCATGGAGCAGATTGTGCTTGACTTCACGTGTGTACGATGTAATATGAATTAATGGTTTCTTTGTGGTTGACTCGGTTGTGTGCCTTTTGTCTGAATCAATTGAGAAAAATCTGAATATATACCTGAATGTGGTGGTTTCACACATTCTGAATGAAGCTACCAATGAGTATACCTTGCTTCTGAAATCATGAGCTTTTTCCTTCTATGAAAAGTGATAAAGTTACAACATAGTTTGCTCAAAGGCGTGCATAACTGCAGATTGAGCAAGGCACAATCTGAGAAGAAAATAAAATAAAATTAGAAATAGTGTGTGCATCATGTGTATGTTTGCTCATGAGATGTGTATATGTTGGCTGAGCGACGCTGTTGGGAGTGCCGGTCATGGCGCCTCACCTCGGGAGTCCTTCGACGTGGTGCGCTCCTGCGTCCCCGCCTTGGCCGCCTCGCGTTGGATAGGAGGGGATAAGTCAATCCCTAATTAAGATATCCAATGAAACTGGCAACATCATTATGGAATGGAAATGATTGGATGACAAATTGTATAGATTTAGTATCGTATCATTTATTTGTGACTGCATGATCTTAATTGCGCGTCTCTGAATATTTTATGCCCTTGCTCTTGGAAGATTAGACTGATGTGGTGTTGCTTTATAAATAAATGACATGCTTACTTACGGGTTTGATTTAGGTGTGTAGGCAAAGGCGAAAAAAGAATCATAATCTCAGGTTTGGGCATGCACATGGCCACTGATCACAAAATAAGTAGGCACAGGTGCAGTATTGTGATTTTCAGCAAGTGATTTTCAGCAAGAGAAAGAGAAGTACAGTTAATTGTTCAGATTTTAAGCTACACTTGAACCTTGTCCTAATAAGTACTCCCTGCGTTTCTAAATATAAGTCTTTATAGAGATTTCAATAGAAAGTACATATGGATGTATATAGACGTAGTTTGGAGTGTAGATTCACTCATTTTGCGCCGTATGTAGTCCATATTGTAATCTCTAGAAATACTTATATTTAGGAATTGTGGGAGTAGAACTGTTGTGATGTTGCTCAATTATAAGTGCCTTGCTTATATGCTTGGTTAGGTCGAGTGTATAGCAATGAGAAGTCTAGCTGAACAATGCTATAAATAACATTAATGTGTTAAGCTTCAGATAATCCAAATATTTTGTGACAAGCTTTGGAAATTACCTGGGCTGGGAAAAAGCAATATGTAGCTATCCTATGTTGCATGCAGGCAATGCTTGTGTATAGGTATGCCACATCTGCTATCTGACACTCAGCCCCAGTTTTTATAACAATTGGAATTTGTGATTCTAATCCGATTCATTGTGTTACAGGATCCTTTGCATATTAGCCTCTCCTTACCGGCATCTGGTAAAAGTTGTGATCCAGGAGAAGAGAATGACGGTCTTATAACTCTGGCAAGCCCGGCTGACAGTCCTTGCTCTCCTTTTGGTATAGCATTCAATGGTAGTGATAGCTTTAGGTGTGACTCTGCACCCTTTCATGTAATTGTGTTCCTCGAACGATATTTATAATTGTGATACTCAGTTTATGAGAAACAAATGGACCAATGGTTAATGATCCTGTGTTGAGAAATAAAAAATAAATGGAATGTGCATTGAGTGGCTTTAGTTTTCTTTCCCATCATACAACGTACCTTTACGTTTTTCTAAATTTTAATTATTAAAAGGGTCCTGAGTATTGTCAAATTGTGAAGCATTTATTTTCTATTGTTTCTCTTTAGAAGTTTCTCCACGGCGACACTTTCCATGAAAAAGCATAAGGCTGTCAGCCCATTTTTTGTTCCATTGGCATCCCTTTGTACGCACATTCTGTCAATTAAACTTAGCAATGAAGTTTTGGCAATTCTGTCATTGCCCTTTCAAAATAAATAAACATCTTCTGGTTCTTTTATCTTTGTTGTACAGCCTGTAACTCTCCAAATTATTCTTTGTAAAACCACTTCTGCTAAGATAATGTTGAAATATTTTTTTGGTTCTATGTTTTTGTGTACTGAAGTTTATGGAATCACCCATGCTGCCTAAAACTTGCCAGGCTATGTATGTGAGACACAATTAATGATGCTCTTAATCACCCTAAGTGATTGCTAAAACCTAACTTTACCAATAAAGACCCAATGTTTTCCAAACACACCAGGTTGGGCGCAAATGGATCAAGGGTTACATTCATGCCCTATGTACTTGCTCAAACCTAAAGTTACTAAGATGCAAATATTGGAGCAACCTACTAATTACATGAAATTTTTATACAAAGTTTCATATTAAGGCAGGAAATGTGATATACTCTGGGTTTGAATTTGGACCTTGTGCCATTCGGCTCTATGTTACCCGATTAAGATAATGAAATATACATACTCAAGTATATAATCTCAAATATAAATTATCCTTCATTTTTCACCTTGAAGGGTTTGGATTAGTATCCTAAGTGGTTGCTAAAACCTACTTCCACTAACAAAGTCAAATATTTTCAAAACAACTTGGGTTTGACATGCAACTGTTGATGCTTCAGTGTTGAACTATTGATTAATCCCTCCTTTTTCTTTAATCTATGTGATGGTGTCCCTTACCATAAATACATGTTATGTGGATCCAATAGAAATGATGTTTTAGGCATGTTTGATTGTTATAAAACAAATGTCATAGAGGATAGCTATTGCTATTATGGAGACATTTCGAACTATTGTTCATCTGCTATTCAATGTTTGATGCTCCTTCATTATTTTTATACAGATACAGATGGGCTAAAGCTCCAATCATACATGTTTGCTCAAACCTAAAGCTCTTAACTAATGATTTTTTTTGAAAGCACTCATAATTTTAAAGGTACATATATTTTTAAACAAAAGCCTATGTATTTTTTTGCTCAAACACAAAGACACTGAAAAACGGAAAATGTTTTCAATGCAAACATGATTTCAAATGGGTCTCTGCGAACAGGGTATCAAGTATTTTGTGCTATCAAATTAAAATGTGTATATACATCTCATTTTAGATAAAAATCCATCATGTTTTCTATTAAAGGGGATTAAAACATGGATATTTGTTTCAACACGCAGATGGATTTAGCGTGCCTCTGCGCCATTTGACGCAACGAGTCCACTAGTATACATTAATCTACATCTAACAGATGCGGAATTACTTCATTCCATGTGCTTTCGGTTGTTAACCGCGTGCCTTGGGCTCTGGTGCAGGCACTCATTGCGAATAAATAGAAATGATTATGAATCTTCATCATGGAGCATGCGCTTCCTCGGCTAGGATACAAGGTTGGCAAGGCGATCGTTAGGTTAACTCCGAAAGGAAATCACGAAGTAATGTACGCGTGGTGACATGCATGCTCCATGCAACGTAGTAGAAGTAAGTTGGTTCCACACTAGTGCAGAACCGGACTTTAGCGCCGGTTCGTAAGGGCCTTTAGTGCTGGTTCTGTAACGGCACTAAAGAGTGGAGATTAAAGGTCCTCCGCCTTTACTACCGGTTCGGCACGAACCGGCGCTAAAGTGCCACCACGTCGCACGAGCCAGGTCCGGGTGCTGGTAGACCATTAGTACCGGTTGGTAGCACCAATCGGTACTAAATGTTTGGGGGGTTTTGGTTTTAATTTTTATTTTTCCATTAATTTTGTGTCTTCCATTTAATTCTTTTTTGTTTGCTGGTATTTTACGATACTACATATTGTACACGTTATGCATATATATAAATAGATTTTCTCGTAGAACCGATCATATATATATATATAATCGAATGTCTCACAACCACCATTAATTATTCACACATACACATGTATATATATACAATTTCTCCTACATGTTGCCTTGGTGCCTTCGGAGCACGATGACAAGTGGTTCATGGGGGCGGTAGCGGATAATAGTATTCTCCTTTAGGATCTATGACCTGGTCGAGCAAAAATCCCGCTATTTCCTCTTGAAGTGCTCGTATGCGCTCATCTGGTAGGAGCTGGTCCCGCACCTCTTTGAACTATTAAGAAGGAGATCAATATGCATGTGTATTAGTTGTGTGACTAGATATCGACAATCATGTAAGATTTGTGAATAGTGTTCTGGCAAACGTACCCAGTCCTGTCTATCAGATCTGCTCCTTTCGGACGCCATCATGCGAATGTTCTCGCAAACGTAGTATGCACACACTTCAGTCCCCGGCGCCTGCTTCAGGGCCTTTACGAGAATAGAATTTAATCAGATAATAATTAATCAAGCATGTTAATTAATTAATGGTATTGAAACAAGAATTAAAGAGATGGTAGCTAGCTAGCTAGTACTACTTAATTACTTACCTTGGGTCGATACCAACATAGCTTTTGTCGCCATTTTCCTGGAGTCACCTTGATGTACTTTGCCCAAGCCCTGCCCGCCGGCAAAGAAAATTAATAAAGGGGTTATTAAAAATAGTTCATATCAGGAAATGACGAACTAAATAGGCCGAGATATAGTTAATAATGATTGAAATAACCTGTCGACTATCCCCTTCACGATGCTGTAGTCACTATCTTTTTTAAGTAGTGAGTCCAGTACTTCAACTTTTCCTTCGTCAACTTTAATGTCTAACAAGATCCAGTGGAAGCTGCATGCGCATACGTTTGCATGTATAAATTAAGCGGGCATGTGCATAACACTAATCAACTATAACCCTAAACCCTATACACTTATTAACATCTAGCTAGTAAGCAAAAACAGAATTTGTAGTACAAGACAGTGTGACTCACTCGAAGTTGTAAGGAAGTAGTATATCTTCATTGCTATTGAGGCGCTTCAAGAACTCTACCATGTTTTTCTCTACATCTTGTCTACACCATTCCAATTTCCATGTGTATTCATTAACGGTATTTGGGTCAATGAACCCAATGCCATAGCGTCCAGCTTTTTTCATTTCATACATCTTCATCCTGCATAATACCACAGAAAAGAATATATAGTGAGGATATATAATTACAGGTAATTAATGATCAATCAATGAGCACTAGAGCTAGCTTGAGACTTAAATTACAGAAAGAAATCACTTACAGACAATAGCAACTGACGATAGATTTGTCGAGTGCATCTTGATTGAATAACTGAAATAGTTCTGAATACTCAACGGACAGAGCTTTCTTATTGAAGTAATGATCTTCCTCGACTTGCACCATGAGGGACTCTCGATTGGAAATCTTGGTAATTTTCATGTACCAATCATGCAATTCATACATTCTCGTTGGGAGGTTCTTGACCTCCTCGGGCTCGACCAAAGGTTGGCCCCGGACATATTTCCGTTTTATTTCCTCCTCTCTAAGCGGAGACATGGGCTCGATATCGAGGAGTTGTCCAACAGTGATCTTGAGCATTTCAGCCTGCATTATATGCTCCTCGGTTATTACCACATCGCCCAGCTCGGGAACGTAAACGGTTTGCCCACAATAATATTGGGCGCGCGTACTCTCATGTGTTGTTGGCACAACAAGCGGGGGGGGGGGGTCGATTGCGCCGCCTGTTCTCCCAGCTGGGGAACGGTTTTCCCGCATTTTTTGACAGCTGCTTGTTGGCTCGAGCTCGAGCTCGCTTCTTTCTGTAGTCGTGCTCGATGTGCCTTCCTGATTTGGCGCTCATAGTCTGAGTCAACAGGCTTGGGAGCTGGTGGTCTAGCCATACGAATGAAGTGGTCAATCTTTTCCTCAGGCACTTTCTCCCTCGGCGGCGTTGCCGGTTTCGGTCCAAAATGAGCGTCCACTTCGGCCCGCACTATTGCATCGTTTTGCTCCTCGGTCATGTCGTAAGGCCTCTGAGGAAGAGGAGCGAGGCTGCTTGGACCATATTTATATCGCTTGTCTCCGCCTGTACTTCCTGTACTACCTCGACTCGTACCGCTACGCACCATAGCTGCGGCGTGTCTCTTCTGCGATTGCTTAGGCGGCGGAGACGGCTGACGTGGCTTAGTTGGAGCAGGAGGAGTGGCCTGACGCTGTGCCGGACTTGAAGTAGGAGGTGTGGCCTGACACGGTGTCGGACTTGAAGCAGGAGGTGTGGCCTGACGCTGTGCCGGACTTGAAGCAGGAGGTGTGGCCTGACACGGTGTCGGACTTGAAACAGGAGGAGTGGCCTGACGCTGTGCCGGACTTGAAGCAGGAGTCTGCTCACGCGTTCGTGGACTTGGAGGAGCGGGAGTCTGCTGACACGGTGGCGGACTTCGAGGAGGAGTCGGCAGACGCGGTGTCGGTGGACTTCGAAAGATGATGCAATCCTTTCTCCATAGGATGATACGATGTATGGCCTCTCCCAGTGTGTGCTCGTCGTCACCTCCAGGAATGTCAAGCTCTAGCCCCGAATATGGGTCCACCACCTCATCAACCAAGACACGAGCATAGCCCACTGGAATCGGGGCGCAATGGAAGGTTGCTTTGGGGGTAATTGTAAAAGCAACGGCGTCCGCCACCTTCATGGATATGTTCTTCATTTTGAAGTGTAGCTCACAGTTAGTGTTCTCTATGATGTCATCCACAGGGTATGTATCCAGCAGTGCGTCGCCCGGGGCGGAACCAACGCTGCTTCTCGGCATGGATGGGACGGTGCTATCCAATGCTGGATGATCATCCGCTTGCTGCTGCCGCTGCTGAGACCCCCTTTCCTGGCTAAGTGAGTCGATCTGCTGCTGCTGCTGCTGGAATTTGAGTGCCATGTCCGCGTGCCTTGCTTCTAGGCCTTGAAGGCGTTCCGCGTCCTGCTTCCTCTGCTCCTCCTCCAGCTTCCTCTTCTTCTCCTCCTCCATCTTCTTTCTTGCACGGGTCCTGTAGTCGTCGTTCCATTCCGAAAAGCCCTCATACCAGGGAATAACGCCCTTGCCTCGTGTTCTTCCCGGGTGTTCAGGATTTCCCAGGGCGCGCGTAAGCTCGTCGTTCTCTCTGTTGGGCGTGAACACACCCTTTCGAGCAGCTTCTATTGCGTCAAGTAACTTTTGTTCTGCTCCTTTTAGACTTGCCTTCTTCAAAACCAGGCCTGTCTTCGGGTCCAACGCCCCCCATGCGCATAGAACCAAGTTCTGCACCTGGGGGGCCAGCTCCTAGTAACCGGAGTGACCCCTGCATCCTCCATCTCTTGCTCAGACTTATCCCACTTAGGCAGTGGCACATCGTAGCCACCTGGACCCAGCCTATGGAACTGCGTCTTTTTTGCGGCATTGGCCTTGTTTTTTCTCGACCGTTCCTTAGATAATTATGATTCCTTGAATTTCACGAAAGCGGGCCAGTGTTCTCTTTGCTTCTCCAGTGTTCCCTTGAATTCTGGAGTCTTCCTTTCTGCAGCGAGGTAGTTGGCCCATACAGTTTTCTTGTGGGTGTTGAATGCAATTGCCATCTTCTTAAGAGCAGCGTCCTTGACTTTCTGCACATCTACATCAGTGAAATAATCTGGTAGGGTGAAATGTTCCATCAGAGATTCCCAAAGCTTTTGTTTTGCTCTGTCGTCGACCCAAGTAACATCTGGGCGTTTAGTTTTTGGCTCTTTCCATTCTTGAATGGAGATCGGGAGTTGGTCCTTCACAAGAACTCCGCACTGACGAACGAACTTGTTCGCAATGTTCTTAGGCGTGAGGGGTTCGCCACTAGCTTTGATGGAATCGATGTTGTACTTTACACCCTCCTTCAACTTTTTGCCCGGGCCGCGCTTTGTCCTGCTGTCTGTAGAAGCAGATTTGCTCGATCCGGAGGGCTGAAAGAAGAAAGATCGATTCGTTAATATATCTTCAAATAAAAAAACATGTGATGATCACTAGATGCCTGCTTATATAAATATACCTCGCCGGTAGTCTTTGTTATTTCAAGATCAACATTGTATTCGTCATCATAATCATTGTCTGCGTCATCATAATCATAATCATAGTTCATGACTTCATCAGCTCGGTCGTCGAGATCGAATATCTTATCATCACCCTCCCCGGTATTGTTCAGATATTGGGAGCCGTCATTTGCTTCATTCAGATCATCTGGCCTGTTAGGGCTGCGTATGATCTCGAACAGGGCCTCTTCTCCCTCTCTGCCGGTATTGTCGGCCATAGCTTTTATTTAACTAATACAGAAGAAATATAAAACAATTTAGTATTCAAATTACAATGCATGGATGCAATCAATAAGGAAAAACTGAATCATATAGTACATAATATGCATCGTCTCGAATAATATATAATCACGAATACATCATCTCGAATAATATATAATCTCGAATACATCACTGGCTAGGTAGCTAATAAAGATCGAATACTATAGAAGAATCTAGGCCACTCGCGGTTCCTGGGGCGCGGGCGGTGGACACCCAAAGACAAGGAACCATCACAGGATCATATCTCCGGTCATCTACCCAAAGAACCTCCCAGGTATTGGAGAACCTGACGTCCATAGCAGCCATGTAGCGATGGACGTCCTCGTCCTCCTCCCTGACACGACGACGCACCACCTCCGGCGGGGCTGGCTCCCTCTGCACCGAATGTGGCCCAAGCGAACGCCACCAAAGGAGATCAGGGTCGACGACAGGACCCGAGGCCGGGTTCCTCACCAAGCGGCGCGCCCCTCCAGGTAGCACCTCCCAGTGCCAGCCCGGCGGAGCCCAATCCCGGACATGGGTCAGCCGGACGTCGTCGGGAACGGGTCGACGGCGAGGATGCGGGCCGGGCATCGTCGAGAACAAATACTATATGCCCGCAAAAAGTAACATTTTTTAAATGATTGGATTGTGATAACTAAAATTCTATATGCAAATTCTAACAATTTGACATTAATCTAATTCATCTAACTAAAACTAATTCTAATATTTCTAACATTTCTATATATATAACTAACATTTTTATAACATTTCTAATATTTCTATAACTAAAAAACAGAAAAATTGCTAACATTTCTATAAACATTTCTATAACTTAAAAACAGAAAAATTTATAACATTTCTATATAACTAACATTTCTAATATTTCTATAAATAAAGAACGAGACTCATCAAAGGAACACACGAAATGCGCAGCCGACGACCAACAGGATCCCAACATCTATAGCCCTTATGCTCATCACTATAGCCAAGAAAAACACATTCAACCGACTGAGCAGTCAATTTGGTGCGTTCTCGCGGGGCAAGAAGAACATAGAACACACATCCAAACATACGAAGAGCTGAGTAGTTAGGAGAACGACCAGAGAACGCCCAACAGAAAAATTTATAACATTTCTATATAACTAACATTTCTAATATTTCTATAACTAAAAAACAGAAAAATTTCTAACATTTCTATAAATATTTCTATAACTAAAAAACAGAAAAATTTCTAACATTTTTATAATATTTCTATAACTAAAAAACAGAACAATGTGTGTGTGTGTGGACATGGCGGCCGGGGCAGGCGCTCACCGGCGAGGCGAGGCGACGGGGGGCGGCGACGGGGACGGCGACGGGCGGCGATGACGCGGATGGCGACGATGGGGACGGGGACGGGGCGGCGATGACGGGGACGGGGCGGCAACGACGGGGACGGGGCGGCGACGGGGGCGTCGACGAGGGGTGGCGACGGGGGCGTCGACGGGGGGCGGCGGGCGACGGGGCAGAGGAGAAGAAGCAGATGAAAACTTACGAAATTTGTAAGTGCTACTTATATAGGATGGGCCTTTAGTACCGGTTGGAGCCACCAACCGGTACTAAAGGTCAAATTTGGCCGGCCCAAGCGGCGGGAAGCGCACACCTTTAGTACCGGGTGGTGGCTCCAACCGGTACTAAAGACCCCCTTTAGTACCGGTTGGAGCCACGACCCGGTACTAAAGGGGTGCGGTGGCGCAGGTGCGGTGCGGGCAGGTTTAGTCCCACCTCGCTAGCCGAAGGGCGCCCGCACCTGCTTATAAGCCCCGCCGCGGCAGCTGTCTCGAGCTCCTCTCTATTGGAGGCCTTCTGGGCCTACCTGTTCTGTGCTGCCCGGTGGGCCTATTGGGCCTTTGCGGGCCTGCATCCTGGCCCAACAACAGGTTGGGTTTCTAGTCGTATGCAGGCCGCTTTGGCCCAGTAGGCGGGCTTTTTTATTTTCTTATTTTTTTTGCTTTATTTAATTTTGTTTTATTTATTTTGAGTTGTTTTCCTTGCTGTATTTAGAGTTTCTTTGTGAATATTTTTGCTTTAGGTACAAAAATTACAAACTTTCTATTAGTGCCGGTAGTTTACAAATTTGAGTAGTTTACATTTTGAATTATTTGAAATTTGTGTGAATCACTAGTTTGTGAATAACTTAACTTTGAAAATAGATTTTTCAGCGATTCTTTTTTCTTATGTTTAATATTAGTGTGTTTTATCATTATTCAATTTTGTAATGCTTAGGTTATTTAAAAAATGAAATGCCTTTGTAACGGATGAGTTTTCGTCCGAAACCTTGATACTTCGAAAGAGATTGTCCATTTTGTACACGAAGTGCATCCAGTTTTTGCGGTAACCCTCTCTACTTTTTTGCACATGCTATGTGGGTGAAATTATGATACCATGCCAACTTTCAACCTTTTCTGGGTTCATTTGAAATGCTTTTCAATTTCAGGGTCATTTAGCTGAAAAAATCAGTAAATGCATGAAAGAATTTGTTTGCACATAAAATTTCTTCGCGTTTCAAATGCCAAAACACATAACTACCCTAACTATTACAGAGATTCCCTCCTGGGTGTGAAGCACAGAAGAAAGTGATGATAGTGAAGCCGATCACATCCCAGATCTTTGGGTGTGAAACTTTTTCTTCGCGTGTGTCCCTTTGCGCTGTAGCCATGGAAATTTTTCATCATTTAACTGGATGCTCGGGTCAATATTCTCTGTGAATGGAGCAATTTCATCAAACTTTTCATAATCTTCTGATATGTCTGTCTTGTCATCCACTCCCACGATGTTTCTCTTCCCAGAAAGAACTATGTGGCGCTTTGGCTCATCGTATGATGCATTCGCTTCCTTATCTTTTCTTTTTCTCGGCTTGGTAGACATATCCTTCACATAGAAAACCTGTGCCACATCATTAGCTAGGACAAATGGTTTGTCTGCATACGCAAGATTGTTGAGATCCACTGTTGTCATTCCATACCGCGGGTCTTCCGTTACCCCGCCTCGTGTCATATTGACCCATTTGCACCGAAACAAAGGGACCTTCAAACCACGTCCATAGTCAAGTTCCCATATCTCCTCTATGTAACCATAATATGTTTCCTTTCCCATCTTGGTCGTTGCATCAAAGCGGACACCACTGTTTTGGTTGGTGCTCTTCTTATCTTGGGCGATCGTGTAAAATGTATTACCATTTATCTCGTACCCTTTGAAAGTCATTATATTCGAAGATGGTAACTGGGACAGCGAGTACAGGTCATCTTCAATAGAGGCGTCATGCATGGTACGTGTCTGCAACCAGCCGGCGAAACTCCTGGTTTGTTCACGTGTAATCCAGTCATCAGACCGCTCCGGGTGTTTGGAGCGTAGAAAATTCTTGTGTTCGTCCATATACGGAGCCACCAAGGCGGAATTCTGTAGAACTGTGTAGTGTGCTTCAGTGAGAGAATGTCCGTCCATACATATTATTTGATTCCCTCCTAGCGTGCCTTTTCCATCCAGTCTGCCCTTATGCCGCGATTCAGGAACACCAATAGGCTTAAGGTCAGGAATAAAGTCAATACAAAACTCAATGACCTCCTCATTTCATGGCCCTTGGAGATGCTTCCTTCTGGCCTAGCACGGTTATGAACATATTTCTTTAAGACTCCCATGAACCTCTCAAAGGGGAACATATTGTGTAGAAATACAGGACCCAAAAAGTTAATCTCTTCGCATAGGTGAACTAGGACGTGCGTCATGATGTTGAAGAAGGGTGGTGGGAACACCAACTCGAAACTGACAAGACATTGCACCAAATCATTCTCTAACCTTGGTATGATTTCTAGATCGATTACCTTCTGAGAGATTGCATTGAGGAATGCACATAGCTTCACAATGGCCAATCGAACGTTATCCGGTAGAAGCCCCCTCAATGCAACCGGAAGCAGTTGCGTCATAATCACGTGGCAGTCATGAGACTTTAGGTTCTGGAACTTTTTCTCTGCCATGTTTATTATTCCCTTTATATTCGACGAGAAGCCAGACGGTACCTTAATACTGAGCAGGCATTCAAAGAAGATTTCCTTCTCTTCTTTGGTAAGAGCATAGCTGGCATGACCCTGATGTATGCCGTCTTTTCCATGCATACGTTGCTGGTCCTCCCGTGCCTCAGGTGTATCTTTTGTCTTCCCATACACGCCCAAGAAGCCAAGCAGGGTCACGCAAAGATTCTTCGTCACGTGCATCACGTCGATTGCAGAGCGGACCTCTAGGTCTTTCCAATAGGGCAGGTCCCAAAATATAGATTTCTTCTTCCACATGGGTGCGCGTCCGTCAGCGTCATTCGGAACAGGTTGTCCGCCAGGACCCTTTCCAAAGACTACCTTCAAATCCTTGACCATATCATGTACATCAGCACTAGTACGATGGCGAGGCTTCGTCCGGTGATCCGCCTCACCTTTGAAATGCTTGCCTTTCTTTCTTACGGGATGCCTGCTCAGAAGAAATCGACGATGTCCCAGGTACACATTCTTCCTACAATTGTCCAAATATATACTGTCGATATCATCCAAACAGTGCGTCATGCGCGGTATCCCTTGTTTGTCTGTCCTGAAAGGTTACTGAGAGCAGGCCAATCATTGATGGTCACGAACAACAAGGCCTTTAGGTCAAATTCTTCCCCCATGTGCTCATCCCATGCACGTACACCTGTTCCATTCCACAGCTGTAAGAGTTCTTCAACTAATGGCCTTAGGTACACATCAATGTCGTTGCCGGGTTGCTTAGGGCGTTGGATGAGCACTGGCATCATAATGAACTTCCGCTTCATGCACAACCAAGGAGGAAGGTTATACAAACATAGAGTCACAGGCCAGGTGTTGTGGTTGCTGCTCTGCTCCCCAAAAGTATTAATGCCATCTGCGCTTAGACCAAACCATACGTTCCTTGCGTCATCTGCAAACTCCTTCCCGTACTTTCTCTCATTTTTCTCCACTGCGACCCGTCAGCGGGTACTCTCAACTTTCCGTCTTTCTTACGGTCTTCTCTGTGCCATCACATCGCCTTGGCATGCTCTTTGTTTTGGAACAAATGTTTCAATCGTGGTATTATTGGAGCATACCACATCACCTTGGCAGGAATCTTCTTCCTGGGGCGCTCGCCCTCGACATCACCAGGGTCATCGCACCTGATCTTATAGCACAATGCACCGCATACCAGGCAAGCGTTCAAATCCTCGTACTCACCGCGGTAGAGGATGCAGTCATTAGGGCATGCATGTATCTTCTGCACCTCTAACCCTAGAGGGCAGACAACCTTCTTTGCTTCGTACGTACTCTCGGGCAATTCGTTGTCCTTTGGAAGCATATTCTTTATCATTACCAGCAACTTTTCAAATCCCTTGTCAGATACACCATTCTCTGCCTTCCATTGCAGCAATTCCAGTGTGGTGCCCAACTTTTTCTTGTCAGCTTCACAATTCAGGTACAACAATTTCTTGTGATCCTCTAACATGCGCTGCAACTTCTTCTTCTCCAAATCACTTGCGCAGTTTCTCTTTGCATCGGCAATGGCCCGACCTAGATCATCAGCGGGCTCATCTGATGCCTCTTCTTCAGCTTCTTCCCGCATTGCCGGCTCTGCTTCTTCCCCCATTGTTGTATCATCGTATTCAGGGAACCCATGGCCAGGATAGCTGTCGTCGTCCTCTTCTTCTTCATTGTCTTCCATCATAACCCCTCTTTCTCCGTGCTTGGTCCAAATATTATAGTGGGGCATGAAACCGGACTTAAACAGGTGGACGTGAATGGTTCTTGACGTAGAGTAACTGTGATCATTCTTACAGACTAAACATGGACAAGGCATAAAACCATCCGCCCGCTTGTTTGCCTCAGTCGCAAGCAGAAGTTTGCACACCATTAATGAACTCGCACGAGTAGAAAACAGGGCTTTGGTTCGGCCAGAAAAGAGCATTAATCCCGGTTGCATTACGAACCGGGACTAATGTGAGCATTAGTCCCGGTACGAGCGGCTAGGGCACCGTACACGCATTAGTCCCGGTTCAAATGGGACCTTTAGTCCCGGTTGGTGCCACGAACCGGGACTAAAGGGTGCGATGCCCATTAGTACCGGTTCGTGGCACCAACCAGTACTAAAGGTTAGACCTTTAGTCCCGGTTCGAGCCACCAACCGGTACTAATGGGGTTTGAGGCATTGGTACCGGTTCATAACACGAACCGGTACTAAAGGTCCCATTTTCAAACTCTACCCCCCCTCCCCCGCGTGGATCGCCTTTTCAGTTTTGTAAAAAGAAAAAGAAAATGATAAAAACTTCAAATTAAAATCCTTCCAGATGTAGTTATGTTACTACATGTACTAGTTAGGAAAATTTAAAAACTTAAATTTGGACATGTTTTGCAAAAAGTGTAGGGAAAATGTAAAACCTATAACTTTTGCATACGATGTCAGAAAAAACGTATAATATATCAAAATGTTCAGCACGAAAATCCGCATCCGATTTTGATCGACTACGGCCTGTTTGCAAATTTTTAGAATCCTCAAATTCTAAAAGGAAAAAAAGTTATGCTCAAATTTCTGTTTTTTTTAATTTTTGTTAAATCTGGTCAAACTATGGTCAAACTACTTATTCAAGAAGTATTAGTGTTACTAAATAATTATTCAAGAATATTAGTGTTACTAAATAATTATTTCAGTTTTTTGAATTTTGCTCAAATCTGGTCAAATTGTGGTCAAACTAATTATTCAAGAAATATTAGTGTTACTAAATAATTATTTCAGTTTTTTTGAATTTTGGTCAAATCTGGTCAAACTGTGGTCCAGCTATGGTCAAACTACTTATTCAAGAAATATTAGTGTTACTAAATAATTATTGTTTTTTAGAACAATAGTTTCAAACTCAAATAGTGAAATGTGTGACTTCATGCTCAAGCTAAATTCCTGAGGGTTAATAGGATTGACATCTTACTATTGTCAGGAAAACAATAAGTGCAAACTTGGAAATGAGGGAGAATAGAACCCGGAAGTTAAGTGTGCTCAGGCTGGAGTAGTGAGAGGATGGGTGACCGTCAAGGAAGTTAGATGATTTGAAATGATGAGGGGTGATTAGAGATTAGAGGTTAAATTGAGCAGTGATGAGGGGTGATTAGAGATTAGAGGTTAAATTGAGCAGTGATGAGGGGTGATTAGAGATTAGAGGTTAAAATAATTCAGAAATTTGAAAATAAAAAAATAAAAAAAATTCAAAAAAATCATAAAATTTTCTTTAGTACCGGTTGGTGTTACCAACCGGGACTAAAGGTGGACCTCCAGGCAGCGGCCACGTGGAGGGCCTTTAGTCCCGGTTCGTGTAAGAACCGGGACTAAAGGGGGAGGCTTTAGTAACGACCCTTTAGTCCCGGTTCCAGAACCGGGACTAAAGGCCCTTTTGTTACTAGTGTCGGGAGAGCATCGGTCATCGTACATCCATTGTCGGCTCATCTTCATTACACAACACCGAAAAGATAAAATTAATACAAGTTCATACATAAAGTTCATACAAGACTTAAATGCAACAAACAAATAACTCTCTAACTAAAGAATTTAAATGCAACAACAAATGCAATCAAGATCGCAACTAAGGTAACAATTGATCCAACAGCATAATGATACCAAGCCTCACTATCAATGACATATTTTCTAATCTTTCTAATCTTCAAGCGCATTTTCTCCATCTTGATCTTGTGATCATCGACGACATCGGCAACATGCAACTCCAATTCCATCTTCTCCCTCTCAATTCTTTTCAATTTTTCTTTCAAATACTGGTTTTCTCTTTCAACTAAATTTAACCTCTCGACAATAGGGTCGGTTGGAATTTCCAGTTCACAAACCTCCTAGACAAAAATATCTATGTCAACTTGATGGGCATAATTTGTCATGAACACGAAATGCAACAACTAGTTTTAAAAGAGAATATACCACATCCGAATCATAACAAGGACGACGGCCGAACCATGGCACTATGTATAACAAACAACGTACGGGTAAGATAATTATACGAGTAACTATATATCCAAATCACACAAACATCAATTTGGTAATGTAAAACATTCATGAACAAGAGGCTCACCACAAGGTGGTGCCGGCGACGGAACGGTGCGGGCGATCGACTGTGGTTACGACGGAGATTTAGAAGGCACTAAGTAAACCACACCTACATATGCAAACTAAGTGTTATTTTGACCTCAAATTGCATATAAATCAAATACTAGCACATATATTTCCTTCCAAATTACTAAACTCATAAATTAATCACTATACAAAGCATTGCAAGAGCTAATCTAGCAATGAGAGATGAAAGGACAAAGTTGCTAACCTTTGTGATCATTTGAATGGATGGGGGCCTTCAAATCTTGACAAATTTTGGGCAAAATGTGTGATGAGCTCGAGAGGAAGAGGGGAAGAACAAAGAGGAGAGGGGAAAGGGGAAGAACAGAGCGAGCTCGGGTGGACGAAGTGTTTATGTAGGACGACCTTTAGCACTGGTTCGTGCCACGAACCGGTACTAAAGGTGCTGGAGGGGCCTCGGACTGACAACATCCTGCCACCACTCACTTTAGTACCTGTCTGTGGCACGAACCGGTGCTAAAGGTCGATCACGAACTGGTACTAATGAAAGCGGCCGGCTAGCCGTTGGAACCGGCACTAATGCACACATTAGTGCCGGCTCAAAAGCAAACCGGCACTGATGTGCTTGACATTTGACCCTTTTTCTACTAGTGCCAGCAGAAGATCGACGAGAGCGTCAACGTACGCCAGTGAGTGTGAACGGCGTCCAATCCAAGTGCATCAATTAGTAATAAACAACACCAAAACTGACAATTCAACGTCGAGATGATAATTTACACAAGTACTAATTGCTGAATCGACCCTAAAGTCCCCTGCCAGTTGTTCTCAACAGGCCGAATAGTGTGCCAATCTTAGCAGATCCTCCCAATATATGTTGTACTAACAAAGGAACGGATCCATACGATGCCCTCATGTGTCAACACATTAGGAACTCACAGCGTTATCTATTTTACGTGAACATGGTATTCATCAATCCAGGTGATGCAGGTTGCCATGTGGTGGAGTCAAATCTTTCCCAACTACTCCCTCCGTCCGAAATACTTCTCGGAGAAATGGATAAAAATACTTGCTGCTAGAGGATGACGATGTATACGTGTTGGGTGATAGATACACATGACTATTGACAAGAATGCTAATGTGTCGGTTCTATGACTCTTTTGTATAGCACTCGGGCCTATCAACAAGCATGTCTTTGTTTGGCACGGTGAGAACAACCCGGCAATCTATGGTGAAAGAGCAAGTTTTTGCTTGCCGGCACAGCCGCTCCGCCAGGACAGGCGCGTGGCGCACCCACACCCGCGATCTCTGTGGGTGACGAGCTGAGGATCGAGAAAGCTAGGATCTTGTTCATGATGAGCCGAGCTGTGCGCTTCGACCGAAGCTCCAAGCAAGCATGGTCTGTCTTCTGTAGCAAAACAATTATTTCTTTCTGTTCTTGCTCTCTCTGCTTTCTCTTGGATGTAAATGGGAGCTCACGTTTGGATGTTCTTCTTCCCCGAGCCACCGAGCGGTCAAAGGCGTCATCGAACCGTGTGGGGCCGGGTTACATTGGCATCATGGTCTTCTCCATTGATTTTATAAAAAAAATAGTTCATTAAAAATATTGATACTAAATAAAAAAAGTATAAAACTTATTTGCTCTCCGATTGCTGAATTTCATGGTTCCTAGAATTTTACCGAGCTCCATTGTTTCTCCCAATATCTCTTATTGGTCTGCATTTAAAAAATAGTAAAATATTTGGTAGTTTCATAACAACATAATTTTGGAATTTCCTAAGATACTTACACAATCCACACGTGGATGGCAACGACACACTCAGTTCATGCGCCGAACATATAGTCCTCAAATCCTTTCTGATGACTTTTAAGCTCAGCAGTCAATCAAAACATGTGCCAGTTATCAGCAAACTGTAGTTGCAACAAGTACCCATTAGCATCCGGATTCATGTCTACTAGCTCATGCTAACATTGTAGGAAGGTTGATTCGCAAATTATGGATTGCCTTTCTCCTGATGTCTCTAAATCCTACGTGTTTGTGCCTGTATTCAATGCTTCTTTTGTCCTCTTCTCTGCTCTATTTCTGTGCTTGCTACTCATTTTTCTGGTAACATGTCAGTCAGAAGAACGAGGAAATATGAAAGTGTGCATGAAGTATTGAGCCCTTCTATATACTCATGTGTATATAGACTCTCATATATATAAGGAAAACATTATACACACAAGTAAAGGTTGGTGGAGGGTTTTCTTTAGCAACAGTCAGGAAGTCTGACTTTTCATATAGATGAAGAGAATTGACAAGTTAATAAGAAAAACTGGCCGAAAACTGAGGATGTTGTCGTCGCCGGCATCGACGGAATTCAGTGCAAGGCATTCACTTGGAGATAACTATATATGCCCAAAACATTGCATCAAGTCTGGCCATCCGCCTGAACCGAGATGGTAGTGTGCCCTCACAAATCGCAGCCGCTAACAACCACCACCACCGAACACCACACGTGTAAGCCACCACCCGTAGTCATCCTTGATTAGCCGAGAAATACTCTTTCTCTCTGATTGAAGTACAAATCTTGGCGCGCCCACCACCACCTCCTCAGCACTAGCAGGATCTGTCCCTCGCGGCTGAGATCCAGCACAACCGTGATGCCACTAAGCCCCCCAATGATGGAGATACCCTAACAATGGATCTCGTTCGAACTCGGAGTAGGATCGCGACCGGGCCGCTAGCTGACTGCTGACATCGACGGATTGGAGACGGTCAAGATCATTGATTGCAACAAAATAAACGGCATAGTGTTTTTAAAAAGATAGCTCAGACCTCATTTCGTACTTCTTTTTTTCCATCCATCGGTAGCAACTAGCAAGCACACGGCGTACAAGTAGCTCGAATATTCCCGGAAGAGAAAGATGTTGCTGTCGACAGAAGTAGTAAATACTCCTATTTGCAGCTCACAGGAAAGGTGCGAACGAAACATAGCACACGGTCAACTACCACGATCAAGCAGTGCGTGTGGAGACCATACCGACCGCCGTTGCCGCTGTTGACTCGGACGCCCTCCCTTGTGTTTGACTCGCCGATGGATCGAGGGTGGCAAGTACCGATGCCTATCCGGAAGATGGAGACTGCAGCACTTGATCCGTGCATCGCTTACGGACGTGACTTTTCCATTGTTGCTCCCTTTTGCTTCTGCTTTGCTTCTACCGATCTAGAAGGACTCGGCCATCGTCACGTGTGTGCGCGCTTGTTTTATTTTAGTATAGTAATAACGCATGCGCTCATACATACACGTATATACTCATTCCTATGAATGCATATACAAAGACTGTACTCCTATGAGCATTTCGATAGACTGAGCCTGCACAATATATTGAGATTGAAGAAGTGGCCACCAGGGCCGTCCAGCACAGGGCCCTGCAATTCCATGGGCCCCCGATTTTGGACTGATATCTAGTATATTTTTCGTTTTGGGCCGTTTTTCACAGCTAGTCCCGATCCACACAGCGCGCCTCTCCCGATCGATCCATCGATATTCCCGGGACGATCTGATGGAAGTGCGGTGCCGCCGCACGGAGATGGAGGCTAGCGGGGTTGTCTCGTTTGATCGCTTCTTTTCCTGCCCGGAGGCACAGTCCATAGCAGTGCTCGCATGAAGAATTTCCTTATGGTACACAGCAAGCCGCTTGCGCACGGCATCGGAGGAAGGTGCCTTCTCTGATGCTCAAACTTTATATAGCTCCTGCTTCGACTCTGATGGATGGAAGTTCATTGTTGAAATTATGCAACCGGGACCAATAGGCATCCACGCGTCAGCAGCTGGCAGGAGCTGAGGTTTTTGTTTTTTTTGAAAGGGGGTGGTTTAGGGGTTTTGGGGGGTTAATAGGTGTTTCATATATTGTGTTAGCTAGCTAATTCATAGAGAGAAGTGTCCTCTCTTATCACCGTGCTTGGTCGACGCTACCTACTATATACGTATGGGGAGGTCTAGACACGCTAGCTAGTAATCAAATGAAGGAAACAGAAGATCGTCATGAACATATGCATACAGAGAGAAGTGATATCGACCACCTCTCCTTCTCCGAGAGATTGGTCGAACAACAAGTTCTCGTATATCTATCCGACACTACCGGCTACATATATACAATAATTATCCCTTACAATACAATATCCTAATTAAATTGTAGGAACACAGGGTCCACATAGTATTCTCCATTTTCATCGATCACGTGGTCAAGGAAGAATGCCGCCAATTCCTCTTGAATTCCTCGCATACGATCTGGTGCTAGGAGTTCATCCCGCTTCCGAAACATCTAATTTGAAGAAGGGGGTCAATACATATATATATATATATGAATAAATGAAACTCACACAAATGATGGTAATAAAATAAAATTGTGAATATTATTGCTTACGTACTTCATATTGTTCTTCAGTGTAGCCCCGCTCACAGGTCGTGTAGCGGATGGACTCGCAAATGTAGTATCCACAGTAATTATTTCCGGCTTCCTGCCACAACCACTTTACAAGAAATAGAGGTCAATCAAACTGATAAGTAAGCATGCTAAATGGTATTGATGAAACTAGTGCTTCAATCACTAGGAGATGCGCGGAACATGCTACTATAGTACTTACTTTCGGGTGTTTAAATTGCAGCTTCTTCGGCAGTCCCGGAGCTTTTGTGGTGAATTTTCTCCAAACCCTGCCAGACAAAGAAAACAATTACTTGATATCAGGAAATGAACAAAGTTGCTGATATGGTGGATAATGATCGATTTAACTTACTTCTCGAGCATTTGAGTCATGTTCGCATAGTCCTAGGGATCTTTTCGTCTCGAGTCTAAGACGGTTACTAATCCCTGCTCAAGCTTAATCTCTAGGAGAATATAGTGGAAGCTGCGCATGCATGCATAAGTCATCAATTACATTATCATAACCTGGACTAATAAGGGAAACCGAATATGCAGAAGACAGTAACACTCACTTGAAGTTGTAAGGAAAGAGTATTATATCTTTGTTTTGATTTAATACGAACGATCGTAGCAAGTTGGCCTCGGCTTCTTTGGGATGTTTTCAACCGTATATGCATATATGAGATTTGTGTTAATGAACCCAATATCACCGATTTGTCTTTTCTTCAATTCGGCGATCTTCAATCTGCATAATATAGTGAGGATAATTATAAATACATGCAATGAAAGAGCTGACCTATATAGAGGGACTTAATGACAGAAGTAGTACTACTTACAGACAGTAGCAAGTGATCGTTGTTTTATCGAGGGCCTTTTGATTGTAAAACTGGAAGAAATCCTCAAATGGAACATTTAGCAGATCAATTCCAACGAGGTCATGCTCCGGTTTAACTCTCAGCGTCAAAGTATTCATCCCATCAGACTCTCTGCAGGTTTTCATGTACCAATCATGTAGTCTTCGCATCATCGTTGTTAGAGACCTTTCATCTTTGACGAGAGGCTTCCCGTAATGGTATTTGTGTTCGTCGACCTCCATGATTTCATAATGTACATCGTCGGGCAGGTAATCTCCAAGATTGCTATAACCGGCCACCATCCTCGGATCATTAGCGACGATGTTTTTTGACACCTTGAGTGGGGGGCACGATTGGTTCGCTTGTTCGCCGAGCTGGGCAATTTTTTTCCCAGCTCGTCGTTCTTTTAACCTCTTATCACTGACAGTACTTCCCGACCGCTCCGCTTCGGCATATGTCTTTGCAAGAATGCGCTCATAGTTGCCTCTCGGCGGAGACTTGGGTGGTTTTGTCAGGGCAGCCAGAGTGCGCTTTGCTTTCACCGGATCTACCTTCTCCTCCGGAGGTGGATGTTTCTTTGCTTTCACCCCTTCAAAGAGGTTTGTCACTTCGGCTCGCACGATCTCCCTGGTTTCCTCCTTGGTCCTCTCGTATGGTAACTTCTCTGGAGTCTTCAGAGAAGGACCGAATCTGTATTGCCTCCCGGCTCTGGCAGCTGTACTGCTAGACGCCGGCAGAGCAGACGGAGCGGCTGCGCCTGTCTTCTTTCCTTGCTTACGAGGCGGAGGAGAAGGACTACGACGCGCCGGAGGAGCCGGAGCGGCGGCGGGTCTCTTCCGCCCTTGCTGACGAGGCGGAGAAGGAGGAGGCTGGCTGCTCTGGCGCGCCGGCGCAGGCGGAGAAGGAGGCGGAGTGCCGCCACGCGGCGCAGAAGGAGGCTGAGTGCCCTGATCACTCGCCGGAGGAGGAGGCGGAGTGCCGCCACGCGCCGGAGAAGGAGGCTGATCAGTGCCCTGATCACTCGCCGGAGGAGGAGGCGGAGGAGGAGGCGGAGTGCCCTTACTCGCCGGAGCCGTCCAGTTCGGAAGGTTGATGTGCTCCTTCCGCCATAGGCATGGAGTCTTCAGAGCTGAACCCAGCCGAGTCTCCCCTTCACCGGTAGGGTGGTCAAGCTGGAGGTCCTCAAATCCCTCCGTTATTTCATCCACCATCACCTTAGCATATCCTTCTGGAATCGGCCGGCAGTGGTAGGTTGCGCCGGGTTCAGGAGGTAAAACAGAGCCAACAGCTGCCTTGACTTTGAAGTTCTGCCATTGCGCCATAAGGTGGCAATGTTGAGACTCCGTGATAGCATCCACGGGGTAGCTAGCAGGAGCCATCAAGACATGCTCCGGCTGAAGCAGCTCGGTGGAAGCCACGCTGCTTCTCCGCTGAGATGGCGGTGTAGCTGAGGGGGTAGTTTCGGCATGTCGATTGCCGTCTCGTTCCTCTAGCACTTGAACCCTTTCGTGCAGCTTCTGAATTTGGATCTGCTCCACTTTTTTCCTCCTCTCCTGCCTTTTGTAACCGCACGCGTCCGGAAAACCAGCCTTCCACGGAATGGAGCCTGGCGTGCCTCGTGTCCGTCCAGGGTGCTCAGGATTCCCGAGGGCCATTGTGAGCTCGTCCTTCTCTCTGTCGGGAACGAACGTCCCTTCCTGCGCTGCATCGATATATTGCTGAATCTTCTTGACTGGTATTCTCAAAAGCTCGTTCGTCCAAACGCACCTCCCTGATACAGGGTCCAAGGTTCCGCCAGCCCCGAAGAACCAAGTCCGGCAACGGTCTGTCCAGTTCATTGTCTGTGGTTCGATCCTTTTTTCAAGCAGATCATTCTCAGCCTTGGCCCACTTAGGCCGGGCTTTGAGGTAGCCACCTGACCCCGTGCGATGGTGAAGCTTCTTCTTCGCAGCATTCTTCTTGTTTGTCGCTGACATCTTCTTACTCTTTTCCGATGTCTTGTGGGCCACAAATGCGGGCCAGTGATCTCTGATCTTCTCATACCGGCCGATGAATTCTGGTGTCTCTTCTTTGTCGACAAACGTTTTCAGCTCATTCTTCCACCTCCTGAATAGGTCGGCCATCTTCTTAAGAGCATGAGACTTGATTAATTGCTCTTTAACTGGCTTCTCCGGATCCTCCTCTGGTGGTAGGGTGAAATTTGCCTTCAGCTCAGTCCTAAGATCATCTTTCTGCATATCATTGACATAAGACACCTCAGGGTCTTCCTTCTTAGGCTTATACCATTGGTGGATGCTGATCGGGATCTTGTCCCTAACTCGAACCCCGCACTGAGCAGTAAATGCATCCTTTGTCCGGAGGGGTTCAATCGGTTGGCCGTCGCGCGCGATTGATGTGATCTCAAACCTTTCATCCGAGCGCAACTTTCTCTTCGGGCCTCGTCTCTTTACCGAAGTTGTGCTCGATCCGGAGGGCTAGAAAAAAGAAGAAAGACGAGTGTTAATTAATATGTGTACATACCAAAACAATGAATGCATCAATTAGCTAGTCAGCACAGGCTTAACTAATATATTTACCTGGCCGGACTCTGTTCGGTCACCGGAGCCGTCACCACGGGCTCCTTCTTGCACCAGCATTGGGTCACCGGAGCCATCATAATCATGTCTTTCCTCCTCCACTCTTCGATCACCGTAGCCTGCTTCTTCACCCTGTTCTTCCAGACCATCATTGTCGTTAAGATACGACAAGATATCACTTCCGGCTAAGATTATGTCCCCCAACACCTCTTCTGCTTGCTCGTCTCGTCCGTGCTCCATTGTTTCTGCAAATATTACAACATGGCAATTATTACACAAACATGACAGCAGGTGGATATATTAGTGCAAACGTAGACCTAGCTTATTCCGGGTTTGGGGTGGCCTCGGCAACGCTTCAAGGGTAGGGGCGCGGCGGGAGGGGGTAGGAGACCGACATCGTTTTTTTCTAGGGTTTGGGTGTCCTGGAGAGTTCTGGTCGAGCGAGAGGGCCGGGGGGTGCTCCCGTGGTATAAGTTATCACGGTCGAGAGGGGGTATAAATATCGACCGTCCATCATGTCGAAGTTATCTGGGAGGGAGTTATATATATCGACAACGACGACATACATACATGGGAAAATAATGTTATCGGGAAGGGGGTATATTGACCCCCCCCCCACGTGTTGAAGTTATCGGGAGGGGGTTATATTGACAACGACAATGAATGTACATGGGAAAATAATATTATCGGGGAGGGGGTATATCGACCCCCCCCCCCCACGTGTTGAAGTTATCGGGAGGGGGTTATATCGACAACGACAATGAACGTACATGGGAAAATAATATTATCGGGGAGGGGGTATATCGACCCCCCCTCGTGTTGAATTTATCGGGAGAGGGGTACGTATATCGACAACGACAGACCCGATAAAACATAAGAAAACGTAGAAGAAACAAAAAGAGGAGAAGAAGAAAGGAATAGAGGAGAAGATCGAAGAAAAAAAAAGAAGAAAAAAAAGAGGAGAAGAAGAAAGGAATAGAGGAGAGAAGAAGAAAAAATAGAATTTTTTCTATTTTTTCTTCTTCTCTTCTATTCCTTTCTTCTTCTCCTCTTCTTTTTCTTCTTTTTTCCTCTTCTTATTTATTTCTCCTCTTCTTCCTCTCCTCTTTTTCTCCTTTCTTCCTATTTCATCATTGTTCATATTTCATTGTTGATATTTCATCATGTTCATATTTCGAAAAAAGTTAAGGTTTTGCCTAATGCATTGTTCATATTTCATCATGTTCTATGAACAAAAAAACATCATATTTCATCCACATCCATGCATACATCATATATGTGATCATCTATGAAAAAAACATCATATTCTACAAAAAAATCATTACATATATATATATATATATATATATATATATATATATGAACAAAAACAATTATGATAACAAGCATATATATCATCATATATATAAAAAAACAAGCATATATATATGAAAAAAAAACAAGAAACAATGCTAGGGAGGGCGCCGGCCGGACCAAGGTGAGGACCGCGGGGTCGGCGGCGAGGATGGCGACGGGGCAGTGGGCGCGCGCTCGAGGTAGGGGCCGACGGCGGCGAAGGGCGGGGCAGGGCGACGGCGACGACGGGGACGGGCCGGGGCGGCGCGCGTCGGGGCAGGGGCGCGGCTGACGGCGAGGGCGCGGGCAACGACGACGGCGACGACGGGCACTGGCGACGGCGACGGCGACGGCGGGGGCGGCGGGCGGCGTCGGGGCAGCCTGGCGGCGTCGGCGTCGTCGGGGCAAACTGCAGATGAAATCTGCAAATTTTGCTAAGTGTTTGCTTATATAGCAAAGCCTTTAGTCCCGGTTCGTGGCACCAACCGGGACTAAAGGTAGGCATTAGTCCCGGTTGGTGCCACCAACCGGGACCAAAGGCCGCCGCTTCCCGCCCTTTGCGCTGCTGAAAAAGGCCTTTGGTCCCGGTTGGTGGCACCAACCGGGACTAAAGGGGGGAATTGGTCCCGGTTGGTGCCACGAACCGGGACCAATGCACCCCTCCAACCGGGACCAATTCCCCCCTTTAGTCCCGGTTGGTGGCACCAACCGGGACCAAAGGCCTCTTGCTGCCCGCGTCGCGGCCAAAAGTTTAGTCCCACCTCGCTAGCCGAGGGGCGCCCGTACCAGTTTAAAAGCCCCGGCGCGGCTGCTGTCTCGGACTCCTCTAGAAGGCTTCTGGGCCTAACTTTGGCGCACTGCCCGTTGAGCCCTCTAGCCCTTCTGGGCCTATATTTGCAAACCCGAGGGTTGGAGGGCCCAGCGGGCAGCGCCCCAACAATTTTTTTTGCTGTATTTAGTTTTTTTTGTTTTCTATTTTGTTTTGTTTCTACTTACAACAAAAAACTTATTTATTTTATTTTATTTTGTTTCTAATTACTTATTTATTTTACTTTATGATAATTCTTTTTGCTATTAAAGTTTCTATCAAAAAAGTTCTTTATGAAAATTCTTTTTGCTGTATTTAGTTTTTGTGTTTTCTTTTTTGCTTTATTTATTTTGTTTTGTTTGTACTTACAACAAAAAACTTATTTATTTTATTTTATTTTGTTTCTAATTACTTATTTATTTTACTTTATGATAATTCTTTTTGCTATTAAAGTTTCTATCAAAAAAAGTTCTTTATGAATTTTTTTTGCTTTTAATGATTTTGAATAGAAAATACTTCGATAATTTTAGTTGCATCAATTTTAGATGATTTTAGTTTCCATAATACTAGAGGTTTCTTATAATGTTTTGAACAGAAAATACTTTGTTAATTTTACTTTCATAAATTTTATTAAAGTTTATTTTATTTTGTCATAACATAAGAAGTCCGGAGTTGTAATAAGTTACTAAAAAATAAAAAAGAGGCGCAATGCTCGTTGATTTGCTTCAAGCTTTTCGGAATAGTGTAGACTGCACTGCACATAGCTCCATGCAGTCTACCTTATTCCTCAAGGCTTGAAGCTAAGCAACGTGGAGGTGAGCATTGCACCTCTTCTTCATCGTCTCTGCACTCAGGGCTTATAAACCGCTCCTAGTGCCTCTCAGCTAGCGAGGTGGGACTAAAAAACTGCTTAGTAAGAAACTCTAGTACCGGTTTGTGCCACGAACCGGTACTAAAGGTGCTCGTGGGGCCACAGCCTCGTAAGTACCGGTTCGTGGCACCAACCGGGACCAAAGGGTGGAATTGGTCCCGGTTCGTGCCACCAACCGGGACCAATGGCCTTGCACAGCGGCGTGGTGGTGGTAGTTTAGTCCCACCTCGCTAGCTGAGAGAGAGCCGCACCTGTTTATAATTTTTAATTTTTGGCCTGTTATTTTACATGCATTTACTAATTATTTTGAGTTATAAGACCCTAAAATTGAAAAGCATTTCAAATGAACTCTGAAAAGGTTGAAAGTTGGCATGGTATCATCATTTCATCCACATATCATGTGCAAGAAAGTTGAGAGGGTTACGGCAAAAACTGGATGCACTTCGTGTACAAAACGGACAATGGTATCATACTCGTCTGTTACAAAGTTGGCATGGTATCATCATAATAGTTGCGGGAGAAAGTCTTCACTTTTTCTTCGCTTGTGTCATTTGCTTATTGCGCCGTAACCATGGATAATCTTCATCGTTTATCAGGATGCTTGGGTCAGCCTTGACTTTGAAGGGAGGAATTTCATGAAACTTTTCATAATCTTCAGACATGTCAGTCTTGCCCTCCACTCCCACAATGTCCCTTTTTCCTGAAAGAACTATGTGGCGCTTTGGCTCATCGTATGATGTATTCGCTTCCTTATCTTTTCTTTTTCTCGGTCTGGTAGACATGTCCTTCACATAGATAACCTGTGCCACATCATTGGCTAGGACGAACGGTTCGTCAGTGTACCCAAGATTGTTCAGATCCACTGTAGTCATTCCGTACTGTGGGTCTACCTGTACCCCGCCTCCTGACAGATTGACCCATTTGCACTTAAACGAAGGGACCTTAAAATCATGTTCGTAGTCAAGTTCCCATATGTCCATTATGTAACCATAATATGTGTCCTTTCCCCTCTCGGTTGCTGCATCAAAGCGGACACCGCTGTTTTGGTTGGTGCTCTTTTGATCTTGGGCGATCGTGTAAAATGTATTCCCATTTATCTTGTATCCTTTGTAAATCAATACAGTCGAAGATGGTCCCCTGGACAACGAGTACAACTCATCACAAACAGTGGTGTCACCTCTGAGACGTGTTTCCAACCAACTGCTGAAAGTCCTGATGTGTTCACATGTAATCCAGTCGTCACACTGCTCCGGGTGTTTGGAGCGCAGACTGTTCTTGTGTTCATCGACATACGGGGTCACCAAGGTAGAGTTCTGTAGAACTGTGTAGTGTGCTTGAGACCAAGAATATCCGTCCCTGCATATTATTGAGTCCCCTCCAAGCGTGCCTTTTCCAGTCAGTCTCCCCTCATACCGCGATTTAGGGAGACCTATCTTCTTAAGGCCAGGAATGAAGTCAACACAAAACCCAATGACATCCTCTGTTTGATGGCCCATGGAGATGCTTCCTTCTGGCCTAGCGTGGTTACGGACATATTTCTTTAGGACTCCCATGAACCTCTCAAAGAGGAACATATTGTGTAGAAATACGGGCCCCAGAATGACAATCTCGTCGACTAGATGAACTAGGACGTGCGTCATGATATTGAAGAAGGATGGTGGGAACACCAGCTCGAAACTGACAAGACATTGCGCCACATCACTCCTTAGCCTTGGTATGATTTCTGGATCGATCACCTTCTGAGAGATTGCATTGAGGAATTCACATAGCTTCACAATGGCTAATCGGACGTTTTCCGGTAGAAGCCCCCTCAATGCAACCGGAAGCAGTTGCGTCATAATCACGTGGCAGTCATGAGACTTTAGGTTCTGGAACTTTTTCTCTGGCATATTTATTATTCCCTTTATATTCGACGAGAAGCCAGTCGGGACCTTCATACTGAGCAGGCATTCAAAGAAGATTTCTTTCTCTTCTTTCATAAGAGCTTAGCTGGCAGGACCTTCACACTGCTTCGGAGGCATGCCGTCTTTTTCGTGCAAACGTTGCAGGTCCTCCCGTGCCTCAGGTGTATCTTTTGTCTTCCCATACACGCCCAAGAAGCCTAGCAGGTTCACGCAAAGGTTCTTCGTCACGTGCATCACGTCGATTGAAGAGCGGACCTCTACCTCTTTCCAGTAGGGTAGGTCCCAAAATATAGATTTCTTCTTCCACATGGGTGCGTGTCCCTCAGCGTTATTCGGAATAGCTAGTCCGCCGGGACCCTTTCCAAAGATTACGTGTAAATCATTGACCATAGCAAGTACGTGATCACCAGTACGCATGGCGGGCTTGTTCCGGTGATCTGCCTCGCCTTTGAAATGCTTGCCTTTCTTTCAACATTGATGGTTGGTCGGAAGAAATCGACGAGGGCCCAAGTACACATTCTTCCTGCATTTGTCCAGGTATATACTTTCAGTGTCATCTAAACAGTGCGTGCATGCGTGGTATCCCTTGTTTGTCTGTCCTGAAAGGTTACTGAGAGCGGGCCAATCGTTGATGGTTACAAACAGCAACGCGTGCAGGTTAAATTCCTCCTGTTTGTGCTCATCCCACGTACGTACACCGTTTCCATTCCACAACTGTAAAAGTTCTTCAACTAATGGCCTTAGGTACACATCAATGTCGTTGCCGGGTTGCTTAGGGCCTTGGATGAGAACTGGCATCATAATGAACTTCCGCTTCATGCACATCCAAGGAGGAAGGTTATACATACATAGAGTCACGGGCCAGGTGCTGTGATTGCTGCTCTGCTCCCCGAAAGGATTAATGCCATCCGCGCTTAAAGCAAACCATACGTTCCTTGGGTCAGCTGCAAACTCAGCCCAGTACTTTCTCTCGATTTTTCTCCACTGCGACCCGTCAGCGGGTGCTCTCAACTTCCCGTCTTTCTTACGGTCCTCACTGTGCCATCGCATCAACTTGGCATGCTCTTCGTTTCTGAACAGACGTTTCAACCGTGGTATTATAGGAGCATACCACATCACCTTCGCAGGAACCCTCTTCCTGGGGGGCTCGCCGTCAACATCACCAGGGTCATCTCGTCTGATCTTATACCGCAATGCACCGCATCCCGGGCATGCGTTCAGATCCTTGTACGCACCGCGGTAGAGGATGCAGTCATTACGGCATGCATGTATCTTCTGCACCTCCAATCCTAGAGGGCATACGACCTTCTTTGCTGCGTATGTACTGTCGGGCAATTCGTTATCCTTTGGAAGCTTCTTCTTTAATATTTTCAATAGCTTCTCAAATCCTTTGTCAGGCACAGCATTCTCTGCCTTCCACTGCAGCAATTCCAGTACGGTACCGAGCTTTGTGTTGCCATCTTCGCAATTGGGGTACAACCCTTTTTTGTGATCCTCTAACATGCGATCGAACTTCAGCTTCTCCTTTTGACTTTCGCATTGCGTCCTTGCATCGACTATGACCCGGCGGAGATCATCATCATCGGGCATTGGTTCCTCTTGATCTTCAGCAGCTTCCCCCCTTGCAGCATCATTGGGCACATCGGCTGGTTCCTCTTGATCTTCAGCAGCTTCCCCCGTTGCAGCATCACCGTATTCAGGGGGCACATAGTTGTCATCGTCCTCTTCTTCTTCGCCGTCTTCCATCATAACCCCTATTTCTCCGTGCCTCGTCCAAACATTATAGTGTGGCATGAAACCCTTGTAAAGCAGGTGGATGTGAAGGATTTTCCGGTCAGAGTAAGACTTCGTATTCCCACATATAGGGCATGGACAACACATAAAACCATTCTGCTTGTTTGCCTCAGCCACTTCGAGAAAATCATGCACGCCCTTAATGTACTCGGAGGTGTGTCTGTCACCATACATCCATTGCCGGTTCATCTGCGTGCATTATATATAATTAAGTGTGTCAAAAACCATTAAAGAACATCATGAATAGATAATTAAATGACCAAATTAATAGAAGTTCATCATCACATTAAAACCAAAGTACATACATAGTTCTCATCTAACAACATATATAGCTCTCCAGAGCATCTAATTAATTAAACCATACATTGAAACTATGTAAAACATTTCAATGCGAAAACAAATGCGATCATAATCGCAACCAAGGTAACAATTGAACCAACGGCATAATGATACCAAGCCTCGGTATGAATGGCATATTTTCTAATCTTTCTAATCTTCAAGCGCATTGCATCCATCTTGATCTTGTGATCATCGACGACATCCGCAACATGCAACTCCAATATCATCTTGTCCTCCTCAATTTTTTTATTTTTTCCTTCAACTAATTGTTTTCTTCTTCAACTAAATTTAACCTCTCGACAATAGGGTCGGTTAGAATTTCCGGTTCAACCACCTCCTAGATAAATAAAATCTATGTCACGTTGGTCGGTATATTTGTCATAAACAATAAATGAACCAAATAGTTATAAAAAAATAATATATGCCACATCCGAATCATAGACAGGACGAGGGCCGAAGGGGGCGGATACCAAAACAATCGCACTATGTAATAAGAAGGAATAATAAAAGTAACAAAATTAGACAAGTAAATATCTAAAGTAAGAATTTTTTCCTTTTAGAAAGAAGATAAGAACAAGAGTCTCACCACGGTGGTGCTGGCGACGAGATCGGCGCGGGCGATCGACGGCGGTGAAGACGGGGACGGGACGAGACAGACCGCTAAACCTAGACAAATCTCGGGGAAAATGGAGCTCGGAGGTCGAGTTTCGAGAGGAGAAAGATTAACTAATGTGGCTCAGACATTTCATCGAACACCTCATGTGCATAGGAGGTGAGCTAGAGCACCCAAATGCCCTCCCCTCGCCGGCCAGAAAAAACAGAGCACTCTGGAGTGCTCTGCTGTGGCGATGGGGTATATATAGGCAACTCATTGGTCCCGGTTCATGGCACCAACCGGGACTAAAGGCCTTTGGTCCCGGTTGGTGCCACGAACCGTGGTGGCCCAGTAGGTGGCATAATTTTTTTCCTTTATTTTTTTTCTCTTTTGCTTTATTTGTTTTGTTTTGTTTCTACTTACAACAAAAAACTTATTTATTTTATTTCTAATTACTTATGTATTTTACTTTAATTATTTTATTTTTATTTATTTTACTGTTGCTATTTTTATTTAATTTAATGCTGCTATTTTTACTTAATTTATTAAGGTTTATTTATTTTAGTTTCTATAGTTTATTTTATTTTATTTTATTAAGGTTTATTTATTTTATAAATATAAAAAATGAACATAGATGCGCTTATAGAGAAAATTCAACCAAATTATGAAATTTACTATGAATTTAGGTCAAATTCCCTGTATAAGGGCATCTATTTTCACTTTAAGAGGAGCTCAACAAGGCAGAGAGGGACGGGCTTATAAACTGGTGTGAGCGCCCTTCGGTTGGCGATGTGGGACTAAACACTGGCCGCAACTAGGACCAGCCCTTTAGTCCCGGTTTGTGATATGAACCGAGACTAAAAGGCTGTGGGCCAGGAGCGTGGCCCATTGGTTCCGGTTTGTCCCACCAACCGGGACCAAAGGGTCCAGACGAACCGGGACCAATGCCCCCATGAGGCCCGGCAGGCCCCTGGCCGCACGAACCGGGATCAATGCTCACATTAGTCCCGGTTCGTGACTGAACCCGGACTAATGTGAATATTGCCCTGTGACCAAAGCCCAGTTTTCTACTAGTGCCCCAGCCACTCCATTCTTAGTGTACAAGAGTTGGACGGTGACAGATGTCAACTTTTTGCAAAAGAAGACTGAATCAGATAGAGTAGGGAGCGTGGTAGGTGGGTGCTGGCCACCATGGTCCTCCTTGACATTGTCGACTCGCTATTTGGAAAATTCGTATGGGTGATGTAAATCAAGTGACGGGAAGGTTCAGAGACCCATCACTGGTAATCTGGCCAAATACTATTGGTGGATGCAAACCAACTCCTACCACTAGAATTACGTTATCCGTGATGGGCTCACTGTTCCACCTGCCGTTGGTAGTTTGGGCCCAGATTATCCTTGGGCGAAAATTACTAAGTAGCGAGTACCCCCAAGCATGTCCTCCACTTGTCATTTGAGAAAAGTGATATGCCGCTAGAGATGCCCACCACTGTTAATATAGCTATCAATTTGGCCCACCATAGCCGTGGGGAAAGCCTTACGAGTGGCGGGCACTTAGGGAGGCCCGCCATTGGTAGAATATATATGTATTTTTGTTTCATCTCTTTTCTTATATTTTTTGTGTGCTGTTTTTATGATATTATATGAAAAATGGTTTCAACTTTATAGGTTTCATTATTTTTTATATTTTAGTCATTTTATTAATATATATATGTATTGTAATTAAATTTGAAATAGAAGTACAATTAAAAATTTCCAAAGAGTGTAAGAAATATCCTAAATATCTTAATTAATATATATTTAGGTGTTATGAAATAAAAGTTTGGCATTTTCAAATATGAGTATGGAAAAATTGAAACACCCAAACTTATGAAATAATATGATTAATATTTTCTAAAAGTTATGACTTTGCATGGTGTCATTACACGACTTGTAGAGTATGTGGTTAAAATTTTAAAAATATTTTGAAAGGCTACGATGTAGGTTGTTTCTAAAGTGCAAACGGTCTCAAGGCACCCACACGGTCGCATGTGAAATTAATGAACATGTTTTTTTTCTTTTTCTTTTTTTGCGGGATGAAATTAATGAACATGTACACACACGGGGTGAGACAAACGCATGCCAAATGACCATCGACAAGAGCGCTAACCTGTTTTGTCTTTGGCTCTTCGTTTAGTACTCGATCATGTCAACATGCAAGTTCTCGTGTGACCCAGTGAGAGGAACCCAAGAATCTTTGGTCGAAGGATTATAGATGCAAGTTTCTTTGTCGATAACTAAGGGCATCTTCAATGCTGATCCTCAAAACAAACACTGTATCCGTCTGCGGACTGGTCCATCAGTCCATGGACACATACGAGAGCCGGCCATCTTAATCTAGCCGCATATATTTCAAATCTGATTTCAACAAACCGAGTGACATTCATGCAAATCGGATGATTTTCATAAACTGAAGGATATTCATTACATTTTTGACATTTTTCATTAAGAAAAACAACCGGAACTAAACCTAGCCTATGGCGGCGCCCGTCTGGCACGTCATTCTTGTTTGCTTCTGGCGATCACCGGGCTCATCTCGCCATTTCCATGAGCCACGTATATGCTTATAACATGACCAGTGCTGCATCCCTAAACAATGCTTTGCTTTCGTGATTGATCCTTGCGCCATGTTGTACTCTGTAATTGCATCTTCTAGTTTTCTGTTTTACTGTATAGTTCTTCACCCTGTTTTGCTCATAAACAGGGTCAGTTTATCAAGTTTTTTTTATCCGGTATTCAATATAAATTGGGTCAATGGTTTTTCTTATCAGAGTTCCCACATACATCAGATTATTCTGTTTTTTAAATCAAATAAGTATATAGGTGATTTTTGTAAGAAGACCAGCTTATTTTATTCCTAAGTGGTGTGTTATCATGTCTGTACATTAGTCGAGCTTCTACCACATTCAGATAATCAGATGGAACTATGGATGTATGTCCATGTGTCTCTCCACTTGCTTATCCTTGCAAGAAACTAGCTGAATTCAGTGGAGATATAGTTGAATTTAATGATTTTCAGTGGTTTCAGTTTCTATACCAACCAATGGACCGGAATTGTTATTTAAATTTATTTGCAATTTTGACAAAATATTTGTAACTTATATGAATATGTGTTTACTATTGTAATAAATGAAATATTTTTACACAAAGACAATTGATTCTGGACGTACCATAAAGGCTGAAATTTCAGAATTCATGGATACACGTACCATTAACTCCTATATAGGTCTTCCTCCTTCTCGCATGCCACTAACCTAGTGATCCACCATCCTACCCAAACAGGCCATGCAACATACTGTCATACCATAATGTTGAACGTGACATATTTGTATTGCTTCTCCTATCTTCTCTAGCCTTGTATAGTTGACTCCTAGAGATATGGTAGGATTAGTTTCTTGTCACGCAAGACATCCTGTGTGTATATTGTGACCGACTCCCTGAAATACAATTGAGTTGCACCAAATATTCTCTCTACATGGTATCAGTTTTACCGCGATCTTCTCTCGCTTCCGCAACCCGCAGCCGCCGCGCCTTCCTCTAGCCGCCGCCGCGCCAACTCCAAAACCCTACCGCCGCCGCCGTCGCTACTTCTCCCGTAGCCACCGCCGCCGCCTACTCCTCCCCAAACCCCTCAAGCCGCTGCCGCCGCTGCCACCTCTCCCGTAGCCGCCGCCGCTTCCCTTCTTCTCCCTACCGCCATCACCTTCCTCCCAAAACCCTAAAAGCCGCCGCCGCTAACATCTATCTCCTGTAGCCGCCGCAGTCGCTTCCTTCCCAAACACCCATCCCCGCCGCTGTTCCTTTCCTCCCTTCACCAACACCCAAACCTAGACCACCTGACGCCACCATGGCCAAGGCTGACGCATCCGACGCCGGTTCCTTTTCCGGCGCCATGATCACCTCCGACCGCCTCAACGAGCTTCACATCAAAGACCACGTACCCGTCATCCTCGACCTCGACTTGCCGTCCTACAACGCATGGCGCACCTACTTCGCGCTGCTATTCCGCTCTTACCATCTCATCGAGCATGTTGACGGGAGCGTCGACTTCCGCGACATGAAGGACGACGACGAGTGGCTTGCTGTGGACACCTGCATCGTCAAGTGGCTCTTCCTCACCATCTCCGGCGGCCTCTTCAACATGGTGAACGCCCGCGATCCGTCCGCGTATGCTATGTGGACGCGCCTTTGTGATCTCTTCCTCGACAATCAACTCCAGCGCCGCGTTTTTCTTCAAGGGGAGTTCTTCACTATGCAGCAAAACGATCTTTCGATCGATGAGTACTGCACGCGGCTGAAGGTCCTCGTCGATGAACTGCGCGACGTCGGCATGACCATCGACGACTCCGTCCTCCTCACCAACCTCCTCCGCGGCCTCCACCCCGACCTTGGCCAGTCCGCCGCCATCCTCTCCCTCGTCACGCCGACGTACGTGAAGGCGGTCACTTATCTTCGCATGGAGGAAAAGCGTCTCCGTCACACCGCTCGGCAGGCGACCCACGCCGCCCTCCATGTCGGTCTCGCCGCCGGCCACGGCGCTCCGCCAACTGTTGGAAATATGCCCTAGAGGCAATAATAAATGGTTATTATTATATTTCTTTGTTCATGGTAATTGTCTATTGTTCATGCTATAATTGTATTGTCCGGAAATCGTAATACATGTGTGAATACATAGACCCCAAAGTGTCCCTAGTAAGCCTCTAGTTGACTAGCTCGTTGATCAACAGATAGTCATGGTTTCCTGACTATGGACATTGGATGTCATTGATAACGGGATCACATCATTAGGAGAATGATGTGATGGACAAGACCCGATCCTAAGCATAGCATAAAAGATCGTGTAGTTTCGTTTGCTAGAGCTTTTCCAATGTCAAGTATCTTTTCCTTAGACCATGAGATCGTGCAACTCCCGGATACCGTAGGAGTGCTTTGGGTGTGCCAAACGTCACAACGTAACTGGGTGAATATAAAGGTGCATTACGGGTATCTCCGAAAGTGTCTGTTGGGTTGGCACGGATCGAGACTGGGATTTGTCACTCCGTGTGACGGAGAGGTATCTCTGGGCCCACTCGGTAATGCATCATCATAATGAGCTCAATGTGACTAAGGCGTTAGTCACAGGATCATGCATTGCGGTACGAGTAAAGAGACTTGCCGGTACCGAGATTGAACAAGGTATTGGGATACCGACGATCGAATCTCGGGCAAGTAACATACCGATTGACAAAGGGAATTGCATACGGATTGATTGAATCCTCGACACCGTGGTTCATCCGATGAGATCATCGTGGAACATGTGGGAGCCAACATGGGTATCCAGATCCCGCTGTTGGTTATTGACCGGAGAGGCGTCTCGGTCATGTCTGCATGTCTCCCGAACCCGTAGGGTCTACACACTTAAGGTCCGGTGACGCTAGGGTTGTAGAGATATATGTATGCGGAAACCCGAAAGTTGTTCGGAGTCCCAGATGAGATCCCGGACATCACGAGAGGTTCCGGAATGGTCCGGAGGTGAAGAATTATATATAGGAAGTCAAGTTTCGGCCACCGGGAAAGTTTCGGGGGTTACCGGTATTGTACCGGGACAACCGGAAGGGTCCCGGGGGTCCACCGGGTGGGGCCCCTATCCCGGAGGGCCCCGTGGGCTGAAAGTGGAAGGGAACCAGCCCTTAGTGGGCTGGGGCGCCCCCCCTTGGGCCTCCCCCATGCGCCTAGGGTTGGGAACCCTAGGGGGGGAGCTTCCCCCTTGCCTTGGGGGGCAAGGCAACCCCTTCCCCCCTTTGGCCGCCGCCCCCCCTTGGAGATCCCATCTCCCTGGGCCGGCGCCCCCCCCCAGGGGGCCTATATAAGGGGGGGGAGGGAGGGCAGCAAGCCACAGCCTTGGGCGCCTCCCTCCTCCCCTGCAACACCTCTCTCTCTCTCGCAGAAGCTCGGCGAAGCCCTGCCGGAGACCCGCTACATCCACCACCACGCCGTCGTGCTGCTGGATCTCCATCAACCTCTCCTTCCCCCTTGCTGGATCAAGAAGGAGGAGACGTCGCTGCACCATACGTGTGTTGAACGCGGAGGTGCCGTCCGTTCGGCACTCAGTCATCGGTAATTTGGATCACGGCGAGTACGACTCCGTCATCCACGTTCATTGGAACGCTTCCGCTCGCGATCTACAAGGGTATGTAGATGCACTCCCTTCCCCTCGTTGCTAGTACACTCCATAGATGCATCTTGGTGAGCGTAGGAAAATTTTAAATTATGCTACGATTCCCAACAGTGGCATCATGAGCCAGGCCTATGCGCTCCTCTCCGCCCTTCATGCTGCACCCTCGCCAAGCACCTACAACGGAGGCGGCGATTGGTACATGGACACCGGCGCCGCCGCTCACATGGCCTCCAACCCCGGTATCCTCTCCCGTGCCTCTCCCTATCCCTTCAACTCCCGCATCGTGGTGGGTGATGGCTCCTCTCTTCCCATCACTCATCACGGTTCATCCTCTCTTCCGTTTCCCTCTTCGTCTCTTACTCTTAATAATGTGCTTGTTTCCCCGTCCTTAATCAAAAACCTATGTTCTGTTAAAACTCTTACTCGTGAAAATCCTGTCACTGTTGAGTTTGACGCTCTTGGTTTCTCTGTCAAGGATGCTCGCACCCGGAGGGTTCTGCACCGATGTGATTCCCCCGATGATCTCTACCCGTGTGGTCCTACGACGAGTGGTGGTCCGGTTGCTCTTCATGCCGATGTCTCGCTTTGGCACGCTCGACTTGGTCAGCCCGGCGCCGATGCTCTTCACAAAGTTTTGAGCACCTTTTCTTTTTCATGTAATAAATTGGCGGCTCATACATGTCATGCTTGCCGCATAGGAAAACATGTTCGCTTGCCGTTTCCTTCGTCTACATCAATAGCCACTTTTCCTTTTGATGTTATTCATTGGGATGTTTGGACATCTCCAGTGCCTAGTAATTCGGGTTTATCATATTATCTTGTGATTTTAGATGATTTTTCTCACTTCACTTGGACTTTTCCGCTACGCCGTAAATCTGACGTCGCCTCCACTCTCCACGCTTTTTATGCCTACGTCCACACCCACTTCCATCGCACCATTGCTCATCTTCAAACGGATAACGGAAAAGAATTTGATAACCTCGCCATTCGACATCTTCTCTCCACTCATGGCACTGTTTTCCGCCTTACATGTCCATACACCTCCCAACAAAACGGTCGCGCCGAACGTGTTCTTCGCACCCTCAATGAGAGTGTTCGTGCGCTGCTTTTCCATGCACACATGCTCGCCCATGCACACATGCTCGCCCGGTTTTGGCCCGATGCTCTTGCCACCGCCACTCTCCTTCTTAACATCCGGCCATGCAAACCGAGATGGAGCTATACACCTCATCATCTTCTGTTCGGGTCTCCCCCATCCTATGACGATCTTCATGTCTTTGGTTGGTTGTGTTACCCCAACATCACCGCCACCGCCCCACATAAGCTTGCGCCTCGGTCTCTCGCTTGTGTCTTTCTCGGCTATCAACCAAACACCAAAGGATTTCGCTGCTATGACCCGGTCTCTCGTCGCGTGTTTGTCTCACGGCATGTTTACTTTGATGAGGTTGTTTTTTCCTTTGAGCAGGCTACCCCGACAACAACTCCGTCTTCGGATGATCTCCCTCGACGGCCTCGTGGAGCCCTTGCGCTTCCTCCGCCACGACCCCGTGCACCTCCGACGGGTCCTTCGACGGGGCCTCCTTTGCCGGCTCAGGTGGAGCCGGCCTCGCCCCTCCAGGCTTCGGCTCCCTCTGGTCTGGTCGGCTCAGGCGGAGCTGGCCTCACCCCCCGGGTCTCGGCGCCCGCCCTCGCTGGCCTGGCGCAGGAGGCGTCTCGGCCGGGCCTTCTCCTGCTTCGCCTGCACCCACGTTGGAGGCGGCCTTGCCCGCCCCCGCGTCGCCTGCGGCCTCGGCTGCCGCCCCGTCCGTCTCGGCCGCGGCGTCATCTTCGCCACCCGCGGCCTCGCCCGCGGTCCTGTTGCCGTCACCCGCGGTCGTCCCTGCGGACTCCTCTTCACCACCCGCGGCCTCGCCCGCGGTCTTGACGCCGCCGTCTGCGGTCTCGGTTGAGGCCTCGACCGCTGCCTCACCAGCGGTTTCTCCTGCGGCCACGCCTTCGTCCTCTTCCGTGGTTGTGCCTCCGCCTCGACGCCGGGCTCGGCCCCCGCCTCCGCCGCCTCATCATTCCATGGTGACGCGTGCTAAAGCCGGGATCCATCAGCCGAACCCTCGCTACCATAATCTCAGCGTCACGGTCATCTCTCCAGTACCGCGCTCGGTGCGTTCTGTACTGAGTGATCCGCATTGGCTAGCGGCTATGCGTGCTGAGTATGATGCTCTCGTCGCCAACCGGACCTGGACGTTGGTTCCTCGCCCCCTGGTGCTAACATTATCACCGGCAAGTGGGTTTTTCGGCATAAGCTTCTTCCCGATGGCTCTCTGGACAGGTACAAGGCCCGCTGGGTTGTTCGCGGTTTTGCACAACGTGCCGGTGTTGATTTCTCGGAGACCTTCTCCCCGGTTGTCAAACCCACCACGATTCGTGTTGTTCTTCAACTTGCCGCATCTCGTCACTGGCCTGTTCATCAGCATGACATCAACAACGCTTTCCTCTATGGTCATCTTCAGGAGCGTGTTCTCTGTCAGGAGCCTACTGGTTTTGTCGATCCCTCTCGGCCTGATGATGTTTGCCTGCTCTCACGGTCTCTCTACGGTCTGAAGCAGGCGCCCCGTGCGTGGTATCAACGCATTGCAGCATTCCTCACTGCTCTCGGTTTTCACAGCACCACCTCCGACACGTCGCTGTTTGTGCTTCATCGAGCTGATCATGTCGCCATGCTTCTTCTATATGTTGACAATATTGTCATCACCGCCTCTCGGGCGGAGTTACTTCGCGACATCATCGGTCGTCTTGCTTCTGAGTTTTGGCTTAAGGACTTGGGTGCTCTGCACTTCTTCCTCGGTATCAATGTGCGAGATGACACTTCCGGGTTTTTTCTTCATCAAGGACAGTATGCTCTTGATCTCTTGGATCGTGCTGGTATGACCGATTGCAAACCTGCTGCTACTCCTGCTGAGGCCAAGCCGAAGCTCTCTGCCACTGCTGGACAACCTGCTACGGATGCCGCCCTCTACCGCAGTATTGTTGGTGCTCTTCAGTACCTCACTCTCACCCGACCAGACATTCAGTTCGCCGTGCAGCAGGTTTGCCTGCACATGCACTCACCTCGTGATGTTCACTGGTCTTTGGTCAAGCGCATTCTCCGGTACATTCGTGGCACACCGACATTCGGTCTTCGTCTTCGCGCCTCCGCCTCCACTGAGCTCTTTGCTTACACTGATGCGGATTAGGCCGGATGCCCCGACACTCGACGATCTACGTCGGGATATTGTGTCTTCTTCGGTGACTCTCTCATCTCATGGTCCTCTAAGCGGCAGCCCACCGTCTCCCGCTCGAGTGCTGAGGCCGAGTACCGTGCCGTTGCCAACGTTGTTGCTGAGACATGTTGGTTACCACAACTACTTGGCGAACTTCGGGTCTCCATCCCGAAAGCTACGGTGGTTTTCTATGATAATGTTTCGGCCACCTATCTCGCGGCGAATCCGGTGCAGCATAAGCGCACCAAGCACATTGAGCTTGATGTTCACTTCGTTCGCGAGAAGGTTCAGTTGGGTCAGCTTCGTGTTCTTCATGTATCGACCACCCAACAGTTTGCCGACATTATGACCAAGGGGCTTCCAGCTGCTGCATTCCAGGAGTTCCGTTCCAGTCTTTGCATCGCCGACGCCGACGCTTCGACTGCGGGGGGGGGGGGGTGTTGAACGTGACATATTTGTATTGCTTCTCCTATCTTCTCTAGCCTTGTATAGTTGACTCCTAGAGATATGATAGGATTAGTTTCCTTGGCACGCAAGACATCCTGTGTATATATTGTGACCGACTCCCTGGAATACAATTGAGTTGCATCAAATATTCTCTCTACACATACTACTCTCTCCATATCTAAGTCTAGTGCGCACAGAGAGAAGCCCACATACCAATGCATGTGATGGCGTTATATTTTGGACGACAAAGCCCCCTATCGACTTGTACCAGACACCATGTGCCCAATGCGTCAGTAGACTACAAAATTGGAGTAAAACTACTGTTCCCTCCCATCATCTGGCTCTGTCCCATCACATGTGTAGGAGAGGAAATAAACAAGGGAAGTAGGCGATGGATTGGGTGGGTTGGCGGAGGGTTAGTTTTGTCTAGAATTGGGCTGGACTCGAACTACTCACTACATTACGGCATTGTCTCAGAAAACTAATACTCTATATTTAGGAACAGAGGGAGTATGTGTTTGGTTGTGATAAATTTACTCATAGAAATGGGAGGTACTGTCTTTTTTTTTTGACAATATCTATCCGACCTCCAGCTCACATTTGTGGTTTCACCTAGAATGCCTGCTCGGCCATTGGATCCCTTGATCGACATGGCACCTGAATAGCTTCGTCACTCACTAGTGCCTTTTTTTTTAAATCTAAGGATAACAGTTATTGGCAGTCTGCCATTTTGTTGTCAAGCTGCCGGCAGAGGCCTGAGGACATTATTAGCGGGGGCCGGGTCAACGCTTACTTTCGGGCATGATGCATACTACAAAACTGGTTTGATTCCCTTCTTATGCCAAGTCGCCCAGAGTACAGAGCTAGCTGATTATTAGCACATCTGGGCAGAGCCTGGCTGACCCTTCTAAATACCTTTACATATTTAAACTCCTATTCTTAGATAGATTCATTAAACAAACAAACATATACAAACAATGCAAACTCTAGTCGGTTTATCTATGAAGTAAATTTACTGATCTTGTGGGACATGGTCAGTTTCGTTCTGATCGTTGTGGTTTTTTTTTAAAGAGGTGAATGTCTTGGACCTATACATAGAGTGATGTGCACAATCTTTTACTCCATCCGATCCATATTAATGTCAGTGACTTTTGTATAACTTCATATATGGATCGGAGGGAATATTAAATATCTCAAAGTTCATCATCCAGGTTCAGAAAAGTTTAAGAACAAAATTACCCATACGAAATACAAATGAAAATTAAATAACTAACGTGACCCCTAGAATGCCCATCCCATCGGCGGTTGTGACATACGCATGACCAATGACCATCGACAAGGGCGCTAACGTGTCTGAAAACAAGCAAGTTTTCTTCGTACGGCACGGTGACTGGAACCTGGCGATCTTAACACATGATGAAGTGTAAAAAAAATAATCCTAGGAGACGGCCAGCGAGCCGCTCGAAAGTCAAAAGTAAATTATGGACTCGGAGCAATTGAGGCTGTCAAACTCGGCCATACTCTGCTCCACCTTTCCGTCCGGCTGCGTCTTCTCCATCGCCTGCTTGCCGGCTCCACTCCGCCGGGAGAGGCGCATGGATGACGAGCCGAGCTGCCAGCCTCAATGAAATTCTTAGTAAGCTTGGTCCGTCGGCCTTCTGTAGCAAAATGCTTTCAGTTGTTCCTCTCTTTGCTCTGTCTTGGCTGTGTCTCTGAGGTCAAGTTTTGCACGTTCTTCTTCCCCACACATGCTGATTAATGTATACACACGTACTCCCTCCGTTCGGAATTACTTGTCTCGAAAATGGACGTATCTAGAACTAAAATACGTCTAGATACATCCATTTTCGCGACAAGTAATTCCGAACGGAGGGAATACGTGAGCTAGGAGGGGTGAAGGAGCCGTGGACGCCTACTCCGACTGGCACACAGTGGGAAAGCAGGAACGATATAAGTGAGAGTGATGTGTTTGATTATTTACTGGTTCTCCAATGTTTGCTAAATTTCATGGTATTCTAGAATTATACTGTGCTCCATTGTTTTTCACAATATCTCTTATTCATCTGCATTTTTCAAGATTATAAAATACTTGGTAATTTCACAGCAGCACAATTTTTGAATTTTCTAAAATACATGCACAATCCACACACGAAAGGCAACGACACGGCCAGTTCACGCGCCGAAGACGTAGTCATCAACTCCCTGCTGATGACTTTTAAGCTCAGCGGTCTTTCAAAACTCCTACCAGTTATCACCAAAGGGGAGTCTATACCCAAGAGAGTGAAGTTGGCACCCTACAACACTACCTGGACCAATGCCAACATACAACATCTGCATTGCACACCGCTCGGTCCCGAGACCGCGCACCAGATGAGAGTCGATGACTCTATCACCCAGGTGACCAGAAACGACACCCTACATGAAAAAGACATTGTCCGATGCCGCCGCTCCGGCTGGACCCGTGGCCGTGAATCCAATGATCCAATGACTCTGTCACCCAGGTGATAAAAGTCGGCACCCCTCAACACAGAAGTACTCTTCCAAGCCTCCTCTATGACCTCCACACCGGCCCCGAGGCCGCACGCGCCTAGCCAATGACGAAATTACTGGAGAACTCCAACCACTGATGCGAGACTGGAGAGTGAATATCCAAGGCGACGCAGCCAATCAGGATGTAGCGTAAACGCCGCCGCCGCCTGCTTCGGCCAAAGTTGAAGCTTAAGTTTTTACCTGGAGAGCTCTAGATAAAATGCCTTGGGAAGTGAAGAGCTCCACGACGAAGCCTCCAACAAGGGGAGCGACATCCTAGGATGCTGTCGCCGCCAGCATAGACCGAATTCGATGCACGACATTCACTTGGAGTTCACCACGCCCAAAACATTACATCAAGTCCGGCCATCCGCCCTAACCGAGATGGTTGCGTGGTCACAAAATCGCCGCCGCCAACAACCACCACCATCGAACACCAGACGTGGGAGCCACCACCCCGCATCAGCCTTGATAAACCGAGAAATACTTCTTCTCTCTGATTCAAGTAGAAATCTCAGCGCACCCACCACCACCTCGACCGCACTGGCGCAGGATCCGGCCCTCACGGGCGAGATCCAGCACAATCATTATCCCGCTGAGCCCCCCAACGCCGGAGATACCCTAACAATGGATCTCGTTCGAACTTGGAGTAGGTTCACGACCGTGCTGCTAGCTGACCACTGACATCCGCGGATTGGAGACTGTCAAGATCGTTGATTGGCCCTGAGGGCGGGCAGGGGGGGGGGGGGGGATTGAAGAAGGATGATATTGACATCGACACAATCATAAGTGACTTTGCATCAAAGAATATTACAAGAAAATTTTAAAATAATATGCATACGTTATTATACGAATATGGGCTTAGGATGTAGTTAGGTATTTATTGGTAACATTTTGTATACACTTAAATTAATTATTATTGTTATGATTTTTGTATTAAGGGGCCCCAAATGTTACTTCCGCCCCGGGCCCTAAAATCCCAGGACCGGCCCGGTTCTAAAAAGATAGGTCAGACCTCATTTCCATCCATCGGTAGCAAGCACAGGGTGTACTAGCAGCTCGAATATTCCCGGAAGAGAAAGATGTTGCTGTCGACGAAAAGTAAATACTCCTATATTGCAGCTCACAGGGAAGTCGTGAACGAAAACAGAGCGCACGGTCAACTACTAGGATCAAGCCGTGCGTGCAGAGGCCATACCAACCGCCGTTGTCGCTGTTGGCTCGAACGCCCTCTCTTGTGTTCGGCTCGATAGAGCATGCCGATGGATTGAGTGTGGCACGTACCCATGCCTATCCGCAAGATGGAGACTGCACCACTTGATCCGTGCACCACTTAGGTATGTGACTTTTCCATTGTTATGCTCCTTTTTGCTTTTTGCTTTGCTTCTACCTTGGCCTGACGCACTCGCCCATTCACCACATGGTTTGGAGAGCTTGGCCCCCCCTAAGGTTAAATTCTTCGCATGGTTGACCTTGCAAGACCGGAACTGGACCGCCGACCGGTTGGAGCGGCGTGGTTGGGATAATTGTGGGCTTTGCCCGCTTTACAAACGTGAGCAAGAATCGGGCATCCACCTCTTCGTCAAGTGCCGCTTCTCCATTAGGCTCTGGCGATCGGTCATCGACAAGTTTGGTCTTGTGCACATGGACACCTTCAATTGGCACCTTGAGGATTCCCTCATGCAATGGTGGGATAGAAGGACCGACATGCGAAACCCCAATAGACGAGCGATGGCCTCCCTCACCATGCTCGTCTCTTGGACTATTTGGAACGAGAGAAACGCGCGGGTGTTTCGCAACAAGAGTGCGCCGCCGCCTATCCTGCTCCAAAATATCGTACTCGAGGCAAAACTATGGGTTACGGCAGGTGCTAAGAAACTAGGGTGTATTGTTGTACGAGAGTAATTGCCATGCCGTTTTGCAAGGGCGCTTGTAAAAACTCTAAACTCTATTCTCCTCTTATTTAATGGATGAGGCAAATCTTTTGCCTCCGTTTCGAATTTTTTTTTACAATTTTTACCCGCAAAAAGAAAAGAGGACTCAGTGTGTGTTCGCCTGCGTTTTTTAAGACAGTACCGACGCATACACTCATATATTTGTAAAAACTCAGCATTGTGAACGCATACACATACACTTTTCTCCTATGAGCATCTTGATAGCCTGGGCCGGCACATCATATTGAGATTGACGAAGTTATCACAGATGCGTTCGTAGTAGACAGAACGTCTCTTCCCACTAAACACACATCAGCTGAAGACCCGAAATAAATTCAGAAAAATACGAGCACCGGTATCAAGTCTAGGACTTGAATCCTGATGGGGTGAAGATATCACTATCCTCCTAATCATTCAACCACATGTTGATTTGGTATCTTGGACTTGCTTGGCTAACTGCATTCTGTTTGGTCCTGGGATGTTTGGTTGTGTGCAAAAAAATATTGGACCTACACAACATGCTGCTCAAAGCAGCTTTGGGCCTGGCTGAGGATGAACGCTCAAAATCGACCGTTCTCTAGAGCTAGGCCTGAGAGAACACGTGGGTGGCTCTGGCGGTACGTGTATGTACATTCTTTGCAGGTATTTTGGTTTAATCAACTCTCGAATCTTCTCCACTTAGTTTGTTCTCTTCTACACAACCGTCCTTCGATTTCAGATAAGTAGTACATGAACAAATGCACCTTGATGTTCGGATTCCATTCAGGCGAATAGATTGTAGTTTCGTTCACTGGAAATGTTGAATTGTCTATCCATATTTGAAGCCTTTTTGAATGAAATTCAACAAATTCATGGCACATGGTCGACCGTTTCAGTTTTCCTTTGACTAGTAGCTTCACCTTGATGTTTGATACGACTTTGGTGTTGTACACTTTCTGTTTTAAAAATCATAGACGAGTAGATCTGCATGTCACTATTGTACTTTAATGTGCATGTCACGCTCCTAATCTCATTCTCCATAATCTTATCCACTTGTCTCTTCTAATCCATACAACCATCACCATTTTCATGTAATGGCCCTCTAAATATTTAATTAAGAATATTTGAATGGTACAATCACTGGGAATTCTTTCGAAGTAGGATATTTCATGACAATTATTGCACAATTATATGTTTCAAACTGAATTTATTTCAAATGAGACAAGTTGGTAATTCAATGCACACTTATCTATTTCGACTTGATTTCCCTCTAACAAATGAAGGCCCTTTTTGGGACTTGGTTGCATTGCCAAATCATTCATCTAGCTGAACAAATTATTTCCTCCAACAAGGAAATCATAGGCGCGCCAGTTTGAAGCACATGTTACTCAACATGAGCCTACCCATTAGCCACAACACTCAAATTACTATGTCACTGGATCAGCTACGAAAGCAGACGCTTTAGAGATGGGATACATCATTTAGCTGCCCGACCACCCGCAAAATGGATCTCAGGGGGGAGGTACCCTCAAGTTCGTGTACACATGAAGGTTTATGCCCTACACAATGTTCGGCCTCGTGAAGAAGCAGCTGGAGGATAGCCAAGGTATGCAGTAATCTGCGTATATATTGAAGAATAAATTGTTCAAGCTGACTAATGTGTCATGAACTTTGTTAGGGGCCACAACCGAGGTGGCGGCCCTCAAGAAGGCGTTAGCCGAGGCCGAGGACAAAGCGGCCAAGGAACGCGCGGCGCGCGAGAAGCACGAGGACCTGCTTAGCAAGGCCTAGTAAGAGCTCCAGGACGTCGTCGAGAAACTCGAGTCCTTGGAGCGCGATTTTAAGACGCAAGAGTACGAACTTGCGAAGGCCCGTTAGAGCGCATAGGATGCCCGAGCCGAAGCCTATAGTGCCCTCCAAGAAATTCAGCCGGGCAAAAAGATTACGGCGGGTAAGTCTTTCGCTATGCGAAGCGAGTAGGCGGAGGAAACATTCCTTTTACTGACCCGAATTTGGGTTTTCCAGGGGCGTTTATGAATCTCTCGCGCAGCATATCAGATGCTGCCGAGTTTTATCGAGCCGAAGAGGGAATGTCTACGGAGAAGCTATTCTGGTCTCAATATTTTGGACCAGAACATCCGGTGCCCTTTAGCAACCAGCTGAAACAGCTGGTCGAGCTGCACAGGTCGGCCGAGCTAGCCATGAAGGAACTGACAGTCCGGCTGTGGCCTACCTAGCCCGTACCCAGCAGCTACTTCAGACTTGTGAAGCGGCTTGTGAGTGCCTGCCCATGGCTCGAAGCCGTGAAGCGGTCGGTCTGCATTGAAGGTGCACAGATGGCATTTGCCCGCTTCAAGACGCATTGGGCGAAGCTAGATGCCAAGAAGCTGGTGACCGAGGGGCCGCCCGAGGGCAAGGAGCATCGTCGACCCGAGCTATATTTTGATAGTTTCCTGGAGGGGTCCCGCCTGGTGGCGGAGCAATGTGCGAAGGATGTTATTTTCCCATGAAAACATCTTGTCCTGTAGGATGAAACAATGATGTTATGTAATATAATGCTTGTGATTTTTAAAATTTTACCACCTGTGCGGCCGTTTGTGAAATCTGAGGGTTGACCAGTCGTCGGCTTCTGCCCCCACGTAGGTACTATGGGGGTGTTCGGGATAAATCTAAACACTTTTTTCTCCACTTTTTGGTCCTTAAAGGAGGTGTTTAGCACAACGAACAAGGCAATCAGACTATACGGCCTTTATCACCCTCACTTAGCCATAGGAGTTTGACAATGAAAATTTTGGCGAAGCCCCTGGTGTTCGGAAGGCTGAACTAGGGGCGCTATACACGCCTAATCGGAGAAACACCGATTCCTCGCGTAAAGCGGAAAAAATCTTTAAGGATTTGAGACCTCTCGAACAGCTGACCAGCTCTCGCCGCATCATGACAGTCAATTTTCGGCTTTCTCTATTGATGTGCTCGTCCGGAAGAACCGGGACACAATCGCAGTAGTTCTCCCTTTACTACCCTAGCCAATATAGCGGAACGTAACGTAGTAAGCACAGGAGCCGGGCAACCCAACTATTGACCAAAGACATGATTCGGAGTCGATGCATATAATGTTATAAGTTTGGGGTGCAAACTGTACTGTAAAAGTGTTCGGACTTTTGTTGCCGTAACTCGGGGCATGATGAAGCCCCTGGTGCAGTAATACGTACCAGAGTGTACGTGTGCAATGAGTAATAAATACAAAGGTAGGGAGACAGAGAAAATTAATAATAAGCTGGCGGCACCATTCATTTACCATTGTGGTGTTATTGATACGTCGAGGCGTATTTGTACAAGTAATGCGATAAGCAAGTAAGGCTATTTATTGTGCCAAGATAGAGGGCGAGCTGCGTACAGGTATGTAAAACAGGTATAGAAATCGTTAGCAGAGACCACCTGGGGATTCCCTTGTACGCCGGAGCTCCTTGCCTCCTTGGTGTGTTCTGCCCGCGGGTCGTCCGAATAGACCTCGAAAACAGAAAACCCGAAATGAAAAGGAAAAGTAAAGGTGTGCGATTCCCAGGGTCGGTTGATATGCACTGTGGATCGCGAGCTAGTTATGCCTCCGTCAACACCCATGGGGTTTTGAGTGCGTAGTTATGTACGCGTGGAACGAATGCCACTGCATGAAGGGGGCTGGGGCGGAGTCCAGATTGCTAATCGAGCTCTTGACGAGCCGAGCTGTCCTGTTGCAGCGTAGTTCGGACCTTCTTAACGGTGTTCAGAGGCTCGGCAGCCGGATTATGGTTCTGCTTGAGAAGGCCGCTCTGTGCTTCTGCTGCCAGGCCAGCTGTGTGCTCCTCTGTACGGAGGGAGCGTTCCGTATTTCCATTGACTGTTATGACGCCGCGTGGACCGGGCATCTTGAGCTTGAGATAAGCATAGTGTGGCACCGCGTTGAATCTAGCAAACGCGGTTCGTCCGAGCAGTGCATGGTAGTCGCTGCGGAAGGGGACGATATTGAAGATTAGCTCTTCGCTTCGGAAGTTATCCGGAGAACCGAAGACCACCTCCAGCATGATTGAGCCCGTGCAATGGGCCTCTACGCCTGGTATGACTCCTTTAAAGGAGGTCTTTGTAGGTTTGATTCGTGAGGGATTAATGCCCATTTTGCGCACTGTATCCTAATAGAGCAGGTTGAGGCTGCTACCCCCGTCCATTAGGACTCGTGTGAGGTGAAATCCGTTGATGATTGGGTCGAGGACCAGTGCGGCCGAACCGCCATGACGGATACTAGTTGGATGATCTCGACCAAAGGTGATCGGGAATGACGACCATGGATTGAATTTTGGGACGACTGGCTCTACCGCATAGATGTCCCTGAGTGCGCGCTTGCGCTTCCTTTTGGGGATGTGTGTAGCATATATCATATTCACCGTTTTGACTTGAGGGGGAAACTTTTTCTGTCCTCCAGTGTTCGGCTGCCGGGGCTCTTCGTCATCGTCCTCGCTTTGTGATCCCGTTTTCTTGCTTTCGGCATTTGACTTGCTGGCTTGCTTGAAAACCCGGCAATATCTGTTGGTATGATTGGCTTTTTTGTCTGGGGTGCCATGTATCTCGCATGGACGATCGGGTATGTGGTCCAAGCTGGATGGTCCCTCGTTGTTCCTTTTATAAGGCTTCTTTCGCTGGCCGGAGTTGGAGCCACTGAATCCGGCGTGAACTGTCGTGTCATCGGTGTTATCGCCATTACTTCGGCGTTTGTGTTTATTGCGCCGGAGCTTGCCGGTGCTGTTTTTGGCCTCAGAGGGCCCTGCCTCGTTGGTTGTGTTTGTACTACGAGCCAGCCAACTATCCTCACCCGCGCAAAAGCGGGCCATGAGTGCCGTGTGGGCTGCCATAGACTTTGGCTTTTCTTGGCCGAGGTGGCGGGCGAGCCATTCGTCACGGATGCTGTGTTTGAAGGCCGCCAGGGCTTCGGCATCCGAACAGTCAACGATCTGGTTCTTTTTGGTTAGGAACCTAGTCCGGAATTTTGTGGCTGATTCTCCAGGTTGTTGAACTATGTGACTTAAGTCATCAGCATCTGGTGGCCGGACATAAGTACCTTGGAAGTTGTCAAGAAAAGCTTCTTCCAAGTCCTCCCAACTGCCGATGGAATTTTCGGGCAGACTATTTAACCAATGTCTAGCTGGACCTTTTAGTTTTAGTGGGAGGTATTTGATGGCGTGGAGGTCGTCTCCTCGGGCCATATGAATGTGTAAAATAAAATTCTCGATCCCTACTACGGGATCGGTTGTTCCATCGTATGATTCGATATTGACGGGCTTGAACCCCTCGGGGAATTCGTGATCCAGTACTTCATTTGTGAAGCAGAGGGGGTGTGCGGTGCCTCTATATCGGGCTGTGTCACGGCACACCTCCGATGAAGTCCGTCTGTGGTTATCGGCTCGGGCGTGGCTAGGTTTGTCTCGGCCGAATAGGTAGCCGTCATCCTGAGTCGGGAAGCGTCCCCGCGATCCGTAGATTGATCTGGTGTGTCCTGCTCTACTGTCCAAGTCCAGCCGAAGGTCGTATGGATGGTCCCGAGCTGTTCTGTCTCTATTTTTACGAGGGGGTGGGGCGGGCTGTTGTTCGGCCTGAGTTGCCGTTTTATCCCGACCGCGGGGTGGTCGGTCCGCCGCACTATCCCGACCACGTGGTGGTCGTTCCGCATTGCGCGAGGGAGGTATGGGATCTGGTGCCTCCTCATCAAATTGAGGTAGCAGTCTGCGCTTCGGGTAACTCTTGGCTGGGCGCTTGAGGCCATATTCTTCGGCTGCCAGGACATCGGTCCATCTGTCAATGAGTAGGTCTTGATCGGCTTGGAGCTGCTGCTGCTTTTTCTTCAGGCTTCTTGCAGTAGCTATTAGCTGGCGCTTGAAGCGCTCCTGCTCGAGGGGTGCCTCAGGCACGATGAAATCATCGCTGCCGAGGCTCTCCTCAACCTCGGAGACTGGACGATAACTATCGTCATCCGGGTCATTGGGCATGGCGTGGTTATCAGGGTTAACTTGCCCGTTGTCTTGTTCCTCCTGTTCAGATGCTGCTCCAACAGGGTCTTCATTGTTTTCGGCATCGCCCGGAGTACTATTTTCCACGGTGCCAGTGTTGCCATCTTTTGAGCGATGAGGCTTAGAACGACGTTTAGGGCGCCGGCGCTTGGACTGTGTCTCAGAAGGTTTATTCGCAACTGGATCTTATTTGTCATCATCGCTAGCCTTTTTAGGTGTGTCAACCATGTACACATCGTACGAAGAGGTGGCCGTCCAACGTCCAGTGAATGGCGGGTCTTGGCCTTGCTCTTTGTCGGCATCGTCGTCCATACCGTCGATGTCTTTAGAGCTATAATCAAGCACGTCGGTTTAGTCATCGACGGTGGCTATGAAGTGGGTGGCGGGTGGGAAGCAAAATTCCACATCATCAGCCTCTAGCTCGAACCAAACATAGTTCGGCTGTGAGTCCTTCTCCAAGGACAAATTCTTTAAAAAGTTTAGCACATCACCCAAAGGTGAGTGCTGGAAGATGTCTGCGGCGCTGAATTCGAAAATCGATAACCGATCCAGCTCGGTGTTTGCAGGCGTACATGGTCCGGAACTTAGCCGGAGACGAGTCCGAAGTTCCGTTGACGCAAGTATTGCAGGGTGTCGAGTCGGTGTGCGGTTCCAACTACGCGGACTCTGTGGCCTCGGATGGCACGATCTGCTTCGGCTCTAAGGCCGTTGCAGCAATAGGAACCATCTCCTGGATGTGATCCGATGACATATTTAAGTCATGTTCATCGGAGCGAGGGGGAGCGGTCGTCGCGGTCTCGAGTCCGTCGAAGATCAGGTCTCCGCGGACGTCCGCGACGTAGTTCAAGCTTCCGAATCAGGCCTGATGGCCGGGGGCATATCTATCGATCTGCTCAAGATGGCCAAGCGAGTTGGCCCGCAGTACAAAGCCGCCGAACACGAAGATCTGTCCGGGGAGGAAGGTTTCTCCTTGGACGGCGTCACTATCGATGATTGAAGGGGCCATCGAACCTTTCGTCGATGGCACAGTGGAACTCTCAATGAAAGCACCAATGTCGGTGTCAAAACCGGCAGATCTCGGGTAGGGGGTCCCGTACTGTGCGTCTAAGGTCGATGGTTGCAGGAGACGGGGGACACGATGTTTACCTAGGTTCGGGCCCTCCATATGGAGGTAATACCCTACTTCCTGCTTGATTGATCTTAATGAATATGTGTGTTACAAGAGTTGACCTACTACGAGATCGTAATGTCTAAACCATAGAAGTCTAGCCTGTATGAATATGGTAATGAGTCTATCCTATCCGGACTATGCCCTCCGGTTTATATAGACGCCGGAGGGGTCTAGGGTTACATAGAGTCGGTTACATAAGAAGGAATCTTCATAGTCAGTCGCCAAGTGAGGGAGTCCTGGACTAAGGGGTCATCGGGCGTCCGGCCTGTTATCCATGGGCCGGACTGATGGGCTGTAAGGACGTGAAGGCCGAAGACTGTACCAGTGTCCGGATTGGACTCTCCTTGGCGTGGAAGGCAAGCTTGGCGACCAACTATGATGATTCCTTCTTATGTAACCGACTCTATGTAACCCTAGATCCCTCCGGTGTGTATATAAACCGGAGGGCGTAGTCCGGATGAGATACATTCATTATCATAGTCATACAGGCTAGACTTCTAGGGTTTAGCCATTACGATCTCATGGTAGATGAACTCTTGTAGTACTCATATTCATCAAGAGCAATCAAGCAGGAAGTAGGGTATTACCTCCATAGAGAGGGTCCGAACCTGGGTAAACATCGTGTCCCCCGTCTCCTGTTACCATCGATCCTAAACGCACAGTTTGGGACCCCCTACCCGAGATCCGTCGGTTTTGACACCGACATTGGTGCTTTCATTGAGAGTTCCACTGTGCCGTCGATGAAAGGTTCGATGGCCCCTTCAATCGTCTATAGTGACGTTGTCCAAGGAGAAACCTTCCTCCCCGGACAGATCTTTGTGTTCGGCGGCTTCGTACTGCGGGCCAACTCGCTTGGCCATCTGGAGCAAATCGATAGCTACACCACTGGCCATCAGGTCAGATTCAGAAGCTTAAATTACGTCGCGGACGTCCGCGGAGACTTGATCTTCGACGGATTCGAGACCGCGGTGATCGCTCCCCCTCGCCCCGATCAACATGACTTAAATCTGTCATCGGATCACATCCAGGAGATGGTTCCTGTCGCCGCAACGGCCTTAGAACCGGAGCAGATCGTGCCATCCAAGGCCACATCGTCCGCGGTGTTGGAACCGCACACGGACTCGACACCCTGCAATATTTGCGTCAACAGAACTCCGGACTCGTTTCCGGCTATAAACTCCGGACCATGTACGCATGCGGACACCGAGTTGGATCGGTTATCGATTTTCGAATTCAGCGCCGCAGACATCTTCCAGCACCCGCCTTTGGGTGATGTCCTAAGCTCTTTAAAGAGTTTATCCTTGGAGAAGGACTCACAGCCGAACTATGTTCGGTTCGAGCTAGAGGCTGATGATGGGGAATTTTACGTCCCACCCACCACCCACTTCATAGCCACTCTCGATGACTTAACCGACGTGCTTGATTATGGCTCCGAAGACATCGATGGTATGGACGACGATGCCGACAAGGAGCAAGGCCAAGACCCGTGATACGTCTCCAACGTATCTATAATTTATGAAGTATTCATGCTATTATATTATCCATCTTGGATGTTTATGGGCTTTATTATACACTTTTATATTATTTTTTGGGACTAACCTATTAACCCAGAGCCCAGTGCCAGTTTCTTTTTCTCCTTGTTTCAGTGTTTCGAAGAAAAGGAATGTCAAACGGAGTCCAAACGGAACGAAACCTTCGGGAAAGTTATTTTAGGAAAGAAAGCAATCCGGGAGACTTGGAGTGCACATCATGGGATCAACGAGGAAGGCACGAGGCAGGGGGGCGCGCCCACCCCCCTGGGCGCGCCCTCCACCCTCGTGGGCCCCTCGTGGCTCCCCTGATGTATTTCTTCCTCCTATATATACCAATATAACCTAACACCATCGGGGAACAGAAGAGATCGGGAGTTCCGCCGCCGCAAGCCTCTGTAGCCACTAAAAACCAATCGGGGCCCTGTTCCGGCACCCTGCTGGAGGGGGGAACCCTCACCGGTGGCCATCTTCATCATCCCGGCGATCTCCATGACGAGGATGGAGTAGTTCACCCTCGGGGCTGAGGGTATGTACCAGTAGCTATGTGTTTGATCTCTCTCTCTCTCGTGTTCTTGAGGTGGTACGATCTTGATGTATCGCGAGCTTTGCTATTATAGTTGGATCTTATGATGTTTCTCCCCCTCTACTCTCTTGTAATGGATTGAGTTTTCCCTTTGAAGTTATCTTGTCGGATTGAGTCTTTAAGGATTTGAGAACACTTGATGTATGTCTTGCCGTGCTTATCTGTGGTGACAATGGGTATTCACGTGATCCACTTGATGTATGTTTTGGTGATCAACTTGCGGGTTCCGTCCATGAACCTATGCATAGGGGTTGGCACACGTTTTCGTCTTGACTCTCTGGTAGAAACTTTGGGGCACTCTTTGAAGTACTTTGTGTTGGTTTGAATAGATGAATCTGAGATTATGTGATGCATATCGTATAATCATGCCCACGGATACTTGAGGTGACAATGGAGTATCTAGGTGACATTAGGGTTTTGGTTGATTTGTGTCTTAAGGTGTTATTCTAGTACGAACTCTTGAATAGATCGATCCGAAAGAATAACTTTGAGGTGGTTTCGTACCCTACCATAACCTCTTTGTTTGTTCTCCGCTATTAGTGACTTTGGAGTGACTCTTTGTTGCATGTTGAGGGATAGTTATATTGTCCAATTATGTTATTATTGTTGAGAGAACTTGCACTAGTGAAAGTATGAACCCTAGGCCTTGTTTCCTAGCATTGCAATACCGTTTACGCTCACTTTTATCATTAGTTACCTTGCTGTTTTTATATTTTCAGATTACAAAAACCTATATCTACCATCCATATTGCACTTGTATCACCATCTCTTCGCTGAACTAGTGCACCTATACAGTTTACCATTGTATTGGGTGTGTTGGGGACACAAGAGACTCTTTGTTATTTGGTTGCAGGGTTGCTTGAGAGAGACCATCTTCATCCTACACCTCCCACGGATTGATAAACCTTAGGTCATCCACTTGAGGGAAATTTGCTACTGTCCTAAAAACCTCTGCACTTGGAGGTCCAACAACGTCTACAAGAAGAAGGTTGCGTAGTAGACATCAACATCTTTTCTGGCGCCGTTGCCGGGGAGGCTAGGTAAGCGGCACGCACACCCCGTCAACTAAGCTCTTTTCTGGCGCAGTTGCCGGGGAGGGGAGTGCTTGAAGGTATATCTTTAGATCTTGCAATCGAATCTTTTAGTTTCTAGTTTTATCACTAGTTTAGTTTGTAAAAGAAAACTAAAAAAAGGAATTGAGGATGCCTCATATGCTTCATCTTTTCAATGTCTTCCGTGAAAATAAGGATTCCGATAATTGTGCTCAATGCTAGAGCAAGAATGCATTAAAATGTTTGGCACTAAATATTTGAATGATGAGCATGATTGCAATGTTGTTAGTATGAATTCTTTGAATACCCATGATGCTAATGATATGCAAAGCCACAAGCTTGGGGATGCTATGTTTGATGAAGATGATATTTTTTGTCCCCCAAGTTTTGATGAGCAAATTTATTATGATGAAAGCATGTCTCCTATTTATGATGATTATTGTGATGACACGTATGCTATAAAGAATAAAGATAACCATGAAACTTGTCATCATGACGAGGGGAATGCAATGGGATGGATGGTAGAGGGTTGCCTGCGCCCAAACAATTGGATTATGCTTCACATGATAGTTATTTTGTTGAGTTTGCTCCCACTACTATTGATGAGAATAGATTTGCTTATGTGGAGAGTAATAAAAATTATATGCTTGTAGATCATGAAAAGAATGCTTTACGTGATGGTTATATTGTTGAATTCATTCATGATGCTACTGAAAATTACTATGAGAGAGGATCATATGCTTCTACATATTGCAATAATATCATGTTTCCTCTCTATGTGTTGAAAATCCTGAAGCTATGCTTGTTTTTCCTTCCTATGCTAGATGATTCTTGCTCCAATAAGTTGTTTGTTCACAAAATCCCTATGCATAGGAAGTGGGTTAGACTTAAATATGCTAGTCATATTCTTCATGATGCTCCCGCTATGTTTCAACTCTTATCTTTTATGTGAGCATCATTGAAATCATCATGCCTAGCTAGGGGCGTTAAACGTTAGCGCTTGTTTGGAGGCAACCCAATTTAATTTTTGTTCCTGTTTAGTAATAAATAATCCATCTAGCTTCTGTTTAAATGTGGTTTTGTGTTTTAATTAGTATTTGTGCCAAGTAGAACCTTTGGGAAGACTTGGGTGAAGTCTTTATGATCATGCTGGAAAAAACAGAAACTTTAGCACTCACGAGATTAGCTAAAACTTTTTACTGGAGAGTGCTATTTAGTTGATTCTTTTTGCAGATGATTACTAGAAAAATTCCTCAGGTCCAGCAATTTATTTTAGAATTTTTGGAGTTACAGAAGTATACGTTTGATACAGATTACTACAGACTGTTCTGTTTTTGACAGATTCTGTTTTGCTGGAGAGTGCTATTTAGTTGATTCTGTTTTTGACAGAAAATAGGAGTCTGGACGATGCCGAAAACAACAAAGACCCTGTCGAAGCTGCATCTGAACAGGAAGAGCAAGGCAACGGGAACGATAACCCTGATAAACAGGCCATGCCCAGTGACCTGGATGACGATAGTTATCATCCACTCTCCGAGGATGAGGAGAGCCTCGGCAGCAAGGACTTCATCGTGCCTGAGGCACCCCTCGAGCAGGAGCGCTTCAAGCGCCAGCTAATAGCTACGACAAAAAGCCTGAAGAAAAAGCAGCAGCAGCTTCAAGCAGATCAAGACCTATTCATTGACAGATGGACCGACATCCTCGCAGCCGAAGAACACGACCTCAAGCGCCCAACCAAGAGTTACCCGAAGCACAGACTGCTACCTCAGTTCGATGAGGAGGCATCGGAGCCCATACCTCCCTCACGCAATGCGGAACGACCACCACGTGGTCGGGATAGCGCGGCGGACCGACCACCACGCGGTCGGGATAAAACGGCAACTCAGGCCGAACAATAGCACGCCCCACCACCTCGTAAAAACAGGGACAGAACAGCTCGGGATCATACATACGACCTTCGGCAGGATCTGGACAGTAGAGCAGGACACACCAGATCAATCTACGGATCGCAAGGATGCTTCCCGACTCGGGATGACGGCTACCTATGCGGACGTGACAAAACTAGCCACGCCCGGGCCGATAACCGCAGACGGACTTCATCGGATGTGCGCCGTGACGCGGCCTGATATAGAGGTGCCGCACATCCTCTGTGCTTCATAGATTAAGTACTGGATCATGAATTCCTCGAGGGGTTCAAGCCCGTCAACATTGAATCATACGACGGAACAACCGATCCCGCAGTATGGATCGAAGATTTTATTCTCCACATCCATATAGCCCGAGGAGACGATCTCCACGCCATCAAATACCTCCCACTAAAATTAAAAGGGCCAGCTAGACACTAGCTAAATAGCCTGCCCAAAAATTCTATCGGCAGCTGGGAGGACTTCGAAGAAGCCTTTCTCGACAACTTCCAAGGTACTTATGTCCAGCCACCAGATGCCGATGACTTAAGTCATATAGTCCAACAACCCAGAGAATCATCCAGAAATTTCTGGACTAGGTTCCTAACCAAAAAGAACCAAATCGTTGACTGTCCGGATGCCGAAGCCCTAGCGGCCTTCAAACACAACATCCGTGACGAATGGCTCGCCCGCCACCTCGGCCAAGAAAAGCCGAAATCTATGGCAGCCCTCACGGAACTCATGACCCGCTTTTGCGCGGGTGAAGATAGTTGGCTGGCTCGTAGTAAAAACACAACCAAGGAGGCAGGCCCCCTTGAGGCCAAAAACAGCACTGGCAAGACCCGGCGCAATAGACACAAACGCCAAAGTAATGACGATAACACCGATGACACTACAGTTCACGCCGGATTCAGCGGCTCAAAGCCTGGCCAGCGAAAGAAACCTTATAAAAGGAACAATGAGGGACCATCCAGCTTGGACCGCATACTCGATCGTCCGTGCCAGATACATGGCACCCCAGGTAAACAAGCCAATCATACCAACAGAGATTGTCGCGTTTCAAACAAGCCAGCAAGTCAAATACCGAGAGCAAGGAAACGGGATCGCAAAGCGAGGACGACGACGAAGAGCCCCGGCAGCCGAACATTGGGCGGCAGAAGAAATTTCCCCTCAAGTCAAAACGGTGAACATGATATATGTTACACACATACCCAAAAGGGAGCGCAAGCGCGCACGAAGGGACGTCTACGCGGTAGAGCCAGTCGCCCCAAAATTCAATCCGTTGTCGTCATTTCTGATCACCTTCGATCGACGAGACCACCCAACTAGTATCCATCATGGCGGATCGGCCGCACTGGTCCTTGACCCAATCATCGACGGATTTCACCTAACACGAGTCCTAACGGACGGTGGTAGCAGCCTCAACCTACTCTATCAGGATACAGTGCGGCAGATGGGCATTAATCCCTCACGAATGAAACCCACAAAGACTACCTTTAAAGGAGTCATACCAGGCGTAGAGGCCCGTTGTACGGGCTCAATCACGCTGGAGGTGGTCTTCGGATCTCCGGACAACTTCCGAAGCGAAGAGTTAATCTTCGATATCGCCCCCTTCCGCAGCGGCTATCACGCACTGCTCGGACGAACCGCGTTTGCTAGATTCAACGCAGTGCCACACTACGCTTATCTCAAGCTCAAGATGCCCGGCCCACGCAGCGTCATAACAGTCATTGGAAACACGGAACGCTCCCTCCGTACCGAGGAGCACACAGCCGCCCTATCAGCAGAGGTACAGAACGACCTTCTCAAGCAAAACTATAATCCGGGCGCCGAGCCCCCGGACATCGTCAAGAAGATCTGGACTACACTACAACAGGACAGCTCGGCTCGTGAAGAGCTTAATTAGCAATTCAGCCTCCGCGTACATAATTACGCGCCCAAAAAATATGGACGGAGGCATACCTAGCTCGCGATCCACAGTGCGGCTCGACCGACTCCAGGATCCGCGTACCCTTTTCTTTTCCATTTCAGGTCAATTCTCTCTTTTCAAGGTTTCTTCTGACAACCCGTCTGCCGACACACCAAGGAGGCAATGAGCTTTGGCCCACAAGGGAACCCCCAGATGGCCTTTGTTAAACGATTGCTATACCTGTTTTACATACCCGCACTTGGTTTTGGCATAATAAATAGTCTTCTTTGCTCATCATATTGCATGTACAAATACGCTTCGACGTATTAATCACATTATAAAAAATAAAGGGAAGCGTCAGTCTTTACTTAATCTTCCCCTTTCTTCCTTTGTATTTATTACTCGTTGCACGCATACATTCTTGTACGTATCATTGCGCCGGGGGCTTCATCACGCCCCGCATTACGGCAAGAAAAGTCCGAACACTTTTACAGTACAGTTCGGCACCCCGAACTTATAGCATTATATGCATCGGCTCCGAATCATGTCTTTGGTCAATAGTTGGGTTGCCCGGCTCCTGTGTTTGCTACCTTACGTTCCGCTATATCGGCTAAGGTAGTAAAGGGAGAACTACTGCGATTGTGTCCCGGTTAGTCCGGACGAGTACCTCGGTAGAGAAAGCCAAAAACTGACTGTCATGATGAAGCGTGAGCTGGTTAGCTGTTCGAGAGGTCTCAAAGTCCTTGGAGATTTTTCCGCTTTATGCGAGGGATCGGTTTTTTCCGATTAGGCGTATATAACGCCCCTAGTTCAGCCTTCCGAACACCAAGGGCTTCACCGAAATTTTCATGGTCAAACTCCTATGGCTAAGTGAGGGTAATAAAGGCCGCATAGTCTGATTGCTTTGTTCGTTGCGCTAAACACCTCTTTTAAGGACCAGAATGTGGAGTAAAGAATGTTTAGATTTATCCCGAACACCCCCGTACTATCTACATGGGGGCAGAAGCCGACGATTGGTCAACTCTCATATGTTAATAAACGGCCGCACATGAGGTAAAATTTATATAACAGGACAACCCAAAAATTTTCATGGGAATATCACGTCCTTCGCACATTGCTCTGGCACAAGGTGGGATCCCTCTAGGACACCATCGAAATACAGTTCGGGTCACCGATGCTCCTTGCCCTCAGGTCGCCCTTCGGTCATCAACTTCTTAGAATCCATCTTCACCCAGTGAGTCTTGACATGCGCGAATGCCATCCGTGCACCCTCAATGCAGACCGACCGCTTCACAACTTCAAGCCATGGACAGGCACTCACTAGCCGATTTGCAAGACCAAAGTAGCTACCGAGCACGGGCTCAGCAGGCCACAACCGAACTATCAGGTCCTTCATGGCTGACTCGGCCAACTTGTGCAGCTCGACCAGCTGTTTCAACTGGTCGCTAAAGGGCACCGGATGTTCTGGTCCAAGATATTGGGACCTGAACAGTTTCTTCGTAGACATCCCTTCTTCGGCGCGGTAGAACTCGGCGGCATCTGATACACTGCGCGGCAGATCTGCAAAGGCCCCTGGAAAACACAAGTTCGGGTAAGTTCAAGGACCGTTTCCTTTGCATACATGCTTTGCATAGCGACAGCCTTACCCGCCGTAATCTTCTTGTCCGCCTGGACTTCCTCGAGGGCGCTCTGAGGTTCGGCTCGGGCATCTTGCACGCTCTTGCGGGCCTTAGCAAGTTCGGATTCTTGTGCCTTAGAGCCACGCTCCAAGGACTCGTACTTTTTGATGGCGTCCTGTAGCTCTTGCTGAATCTTGCTGACCCGGGCCTCGTGCTTCTCGCGTGCGGCATGTTCCTTGGCCGCTTTTTCCTCGGCTTCGTCCAGCGCCTTTTTGAGGGCCGCCACCTCTGTTGTGGCCCCTAGTAAAGCTCATGACACTTTAGTCTGTTTGAACCATTCATCCTTCAATATACACGCAGGTTACTGCATACCTTGGCTATCCTCCAGCTGCTTCTTCACGATGCCGAGCTCTTCCTCGGCCCGCTCCAGTTTCTGCTTTAGTCCGGAGACCTCCGCGGCTTGAGCGGTAGCAGCCCGCAACTAGGCCTGCTTATCCACATAGACACCTTGTGTTAGACTCCCGCGAAAATTATTTTTTGATCCTCTGTTCAGCTTTTCCTTTCCGGACACCGAACAGAGCATCAGGGGCTATTGTCTACGCTGTGACATCCTCCTTACAATTACATTACTCACCTCAAAGCCTGTAAGAAAGCTGGTGCAGACTTCGGTCAGTCCGTTTTTGGCGGACTGCACCCTTTCAATCACCGTACCCATATGGGCACGGTGCTCATCCACAATGGAGGTGCCTTTTAGCGCTTCCAGTAGACGGTCCGACGCCTCTGGTTGGACGGAGGTCACCGGTTGCACACCTCCTCCTTTTGGGAAGAGCCATTTGCCGGATTCCGGAGACATATAGGTCTCCGGAATAGAATCCGGCTGAGGATCGAGTAGAGCTCGGCCTGCACCGTCTGTCTCCGCAGGGGCTTTTTCCCCCGTATATCCGGCGGCCCAGGAGTCTTCCTGGGGCACCACCCTGACGATCTCCGGAGCCCTCCCCCGGTCCGAGGAGGCCCTTTGAGATGCTTCCTCGTCATCACCTTTGGTCGAAGGGGAGTAAGCGGGCGGTGGTGACATACTGGCCCGCTCCTTGGGGTCCAGCGAACCTTCTGATGAAGATCGCAGAGAGCTGTCCCGAGCCGGACTATAATAACACGATTCAAACATATCAATATGGTAAGATGGAAAGGACGGGCGTTCGGGCGTGAATAAAGATTTTTGATACTTACGATGCGGCCCGAGGCCTTGCCCAGGAAGGCCGCTCCGGACTGCTATCGACATCCCACGCGGAGTTATCCGCGGGGAAGCCTTTTCCCCTCTTGGGTGCCTTCGCCTCCAGATGCGTGGAGGCCGTTCTCTTCTTCCTCCCCACCTCGGGTGGGGAGTCGTCTTCCCCTTCCTCCTCGTCATCGTCCTCGGCGGACGAGGAGCGAGTTTCGCCTTCGGACATCATGTCCGGAGCGCCTTTTCGGCGAAGGCCCCTCCGAGCCCCTTTGGCCGCCTTCTTGGCCGTCTTCTCCGGCACCTCATAAGGTGCTGGAAACAGCATTTTCGTCAACAATGGAAATTCGGGGTCTTCGGGCAGTGGAGCCGGACAGTTAATCCCCTCTGCTACCTCGATCCAGGCCTGAAGACATGGATAGGAAGGCTTAGGTTTTTTCCTCAAAATATGCTAGTAAAGGGTATGCCTTGAAAACATGAAACAACTTACCGAATTAGCCCGACGTTTTAAGCTGAGCCCGCGATCCTCGGTCGTGGGCGGTGGTGTCTCGCCGGCCTTGAAGAGCACTTTCCAGATGTCTTCGTGCGTCGTGCCGAAGAGCTCTAGTAGCGTCTGGTGCTCGGCCGGATCGTACTCCCACAGATAGCAAGTCCGGCGTTGGCACGGAAGAACTCGAAGAATGAGCATGACCTATATCACGTTAACAAGCTTGATTTTTCTGTCTATCTTGTTCTGGACGCACGTCTGGAGCCCAGTCAGCTCGTCCGAGGGACCCCAGGTTAGGCCCTTCTCTTGCCAGAAGGTGAGCCGCATCGGGGTTCCAGATCGAAATTTGGGGGCCGCCGCCCAGTCAGCGTCGCGCGGCTTGGTGATGTAGAACCACCCCGATTGCCACCCCTTCACCGTCTCTGCAAAGGAGCCTTCGGGCCAGGTAACATTGGGCATCTTGCCCACAATGGTGCCTCCGCACTATGCTTGCTGGCAGCTCACCACCTTCGGCTTCACATTGACGGTCTTCAGCCATAGGCCGAAATGAGGTGGGATGCGGAGAAAGGCCTCGCACACAACAATGAACGCCGTGATGTTGAGAATGAAGTTAGGGGCTAGGTCATGGAAGTCTAGCCCATAATAAAACATCAGTCCGCAGACGAACGGGTGGAGAGGGAATCCAGCCCGCGGACAAAGTGTGTGAGAAACACAACCCTCTCATGGGGCTCGGGCGTGGGGACGATTTGCCCTTTTGCCGGGAGTCGATGAGCAATATCCTTGGCCAAATATCCGGCCTCCCGGAGCTCCGTGATGTCCTTCTTCTTAACGGAAGAGGCCATCCACTTGCATCGAGCTCTAGATCCGGACATGTTTGGAGTGCTTTCTCGAACGAGGAAAAGCTAAAGCTTGGGCGCTGGAGCTCAAGGGCGGAAGGATTGAAGAAGAGAAAGGATGTGGGTGAAATAAGGAAATCCTTATCCCCTTATAAAGGCCGCGAATATCAAGCGCCTCCCCACTCGCCCTAAAAACTCACCTATTCCCAAGGACTGTATAAACGGCGCGGTTGGGTTACCCATGCCCGCATTGATGAGAATCTCAGAATAAGGGGACACAATCTCTGCTTTGACAAGACGTGCCAATGGCAACCGCGTCTCGGGACGTGGGGCGTCGAACACAAAAACGGTTTGGAATTATGACCGGTCAGACGTAATGACGTGCTACAAAAAGTTGTTAGCGGATGGAACTCGTGTAAAATTATATTCTCTCTGCGGTTGTGCATGGTGTGTGACAGGTCCGGATACTATCATCGCATCCGAAGACTATCTTAAAGTTCGGATAGAGGGGAACCCGCCTTGCAATGCCGAAGACAATCTGCGCGCCGGACTCCTCGTCATTGAAGCCAGGTTAAGGGGCTACTGAGGGAGTCCTGGACTAAGGGGTCCTCGGGCATCCAGCCTGTTATCCATGGGCCGGACTGATGGGCTGTAAGGACGTGAAGGCCGAAGACTGTACCCGTGTCCGGATTGGACTCTCCTTGGCGTGGAAGGCAAGCTTGGCGACCAACTATGAAGATTCCTTCTTATGTAACCGACTCTATGTAACCCTAGATCCCTCCGGTGTCTATATAAACCGGAGGGCGTAGTCCGGATGAGATACATTCATTACCATAGTCATACAGGCTAGACTTCTAGGGTTTATCCATTACGTTCTCGTGGTAGATCAACTCTTGTAATACTCATATTCATCAAGATCAATCAAGTAGGAAGTAGGGTATTACCTCCATAGAGAGGGCCCGACCTGGGTAAACATCGTGTCCCCCGTCTCCTATTACCATCGATCCTAGACGCACAGTTCGGGACCCCCTACCCGAGATCCGCCGGTTTTGACGCCGACACTAAGCTTGCCTTCCACGCCAAGGAGAGTCCAATCCAAACACGGCTCCAGTCTTTGGCCTTCTTGTCTTCCCAGCCCATCAGTCCGGCCCATGGATAACAGGCCGGACGCCCGAGGACCCCTTAGTCCAAGACTCCCTCAGTCGCCGCCCTCTGCCTCGACCTCGCGCGTCGACGCCCTCTGCCCCAACCTCGCCGTCGACGCCCTCTGCCCCGCCCTCTGCGCCGACCTCGCCGTAGCCACCGCCCTCTGCCCCGACCTCGCCATCGCCGCCCAGTGAGCCCTCCCTCCCCCGCACCGCCGCCCCTGCCTGCTCTACTTGCCGCGCGCCGCCACCCCTGTTTGCCGCGCGCTGCCAGCGCCGCCCCGGCCTGCATTTTTTGATACATTTTTTGTTCAATGATGTATGTATGTATGTATGTATGGATGTTGTATGTATATGTATATATATGCAGATGTATGTATGATCCATGGATATGTATGCATTGATGTATGATTTTTTTGTTCATAGATTTTTTTTGTCAATTTATGTATATGTTCATATATATGTGCATATTTAGAAAAAAAATGTGTTGCAAAAGTTACATTTTTATATATGAAAAAGAACAGGAGAGGAAAAAGGAAAATTAGAAGAGGAAGAAAGGGAAGGAAAAGGAGAAGAAGAGGAGAGGAAGAAGAGGAGAAATAAATAAGAAGAGGAAAAAAGAACAAGAAAAAGAGGAGAAGAAGAAAGGAATAGAGGAGAAGAAGAAAAAATAGAATATCCTTTCTTCTTCTCCTCTTTTTTTTCTTTGATCTTCTCCTCTATTCCTTTCTTCTTCTCCTCTTTTTCTTCTTCTTTGTCTTCTTATTTTTTATCGGGTATGTCGTTGTCGATATACCCCCTCCCCGATAACTTCAACATGAGGGGGGGGGTCAATATACCCCCTCCCCGATAACATCGACGTGAGGGGGGGGGGAGGAGGTCGACGAGGGTTCGAGGGGGCGAGGGTCGGGAACTAGCTAGGGTAGAGGGTCGAGGGTCGCCGAGGGTTCGAGGGTCGTCGAGGGGCCGAGGGTCGAGGGTTCGAGGGTCGTTGAAGGGCCGAGGGGTCGAGAGGTTGCCTAGCTAGTGTCAAAGTATTGACGAAATCCATGGCTTTTGCATACGAACCCTTGAAGCATTGCCGAGGCCACCCAAATTTACCAAGTTAAAAGTGTGTTGTCGTCGAGGTCACCCGAACCCTTGAAGCGTTACCGAGGCCACCCCAAACCCGGGAGAAGCGTCGAGGCCACTAATATGATTCCTTTGTTGTGATTAGGTAGCTAGGTCTACGTTTGCCACTAATATATTCACCTGCTTCATGTTTGTATAATAATTGTCATGTTGTAATATTTGCAGAAACAATGGAGCACGAACGAGACGAGGCAGCAGAAGAGGTGTTGGGGGACATAATCTTAGCCAGAGGTGATGTCTTGTCGTATCTTAATGACAATGATGGTCTGGAAGGACATAGTGAAGAAGCAGGCTACGGTACCGGTGATCGAACAATGGAGGAGGAAAGACATGATTATGATGGCTCTGGTGACCCAATGCCGGTGCAAGAAGGAGACCGTGATAACTGCTCCGGTGACCGAACATAGTCCGGCCAGGTATATATATTAGTCAAGCCTGTGCTAACTAGCTAATTGATGCATTCATTGTTTTGGTATGTACACATATTAATTAACTCTCGTCTTTCTTCTTTTTTCTAGCCCTCTAGGTCGAGTGCTACTTCGGTAAAGAGAAGAGGCTCGAAGAAAAAGTTGCGCTCGGATGAAGGTTTGAGATCACAGCAATCGCTCGCGATGGCCAACCGATTGAACCCATCCAGACAAAGGAATCATTTGCTGCTCAGTGCAGGGTTCTTGTTAGGGCAAGATCCCGATCAGCATCCACCAATGGTGTAAGCCAGCTAAGGAAGACCCAGAGGTGTCTTATGTCGACGATATGCAGAAAGATGATCTTTGGACAGCGCTGAAGACAAATTTCACCCTACCGCCAGAGGAGGATCCGGAGAAGCCAATTAAAGAGCAATTGATCAAGTCTCGTGCTCTTAAGAAGATGGCAGAACTATTCAGGAGGTGGAAGAATGAGCTGAAAACATCGTTTGTCAACAAAGAAGAGACATCAGAATTCACCGGCCGGTATGAGAAGATCAGAGATCACTGGCCCGCATTTGTGGCCTGATACGTCTCCAACGTATCTATAATTTTATGAAGTATTCATGCTGTTATATCATCTGTTTTCGATGTTTATGGGCCTTACTAAACACTTTTATATTATTTTTGGGACTAACCTATTAACCGGAGGCCCAGCCCAAATTGCTGTTTTCTTGCCTATTTCAGTGTTTCACAGAAAAGGAATATCAAACGGAGTCCAAACGGAATGAAACCTTCGGGAGAGTTATTTTTGGAACGGAAGCAATCCAGGAGACTTGGAGTAGACGTCAGGGAAGCTTCGAGGAAGCCACGAGGCTGGGAGGCACGCGCTACCCTCCTGGGCGTGCCCCCCACCCTCGTGGGCCCCTCGTTGCTCCCGTGACCGACTTCTTTCGCCTATATATATCCATATACCCTAAAAACATCGAGGAGCAGAATAGATTGGGAGTTCCGCCGCCGCAAGCCTCTGTAGCCACCAAAAACCAATTAGGACCCTGTTCCGGCACCCTGCCGGAGGGGGGAACCCTCACCGGTGGCCATCTTCATCATCCCTGCGCTCTCCATGACGAGGAGGGAGTAGTTCACCCTCGGGGCTAAGGGTATGTACCAGTAGCTATGTGTTTGATCTCTCTCTCTCTCTCGTGTTCTTGAGGTGGAAGGATCTTGATGTATCGCGAGCTTTGCTATTATAGTTGGATCTTATGATGTTTCTCCCCCTGTATTCTCTCTTGTAATGGATTGAGTTTTCCCTTTGAAGTTATCTTATCGGATTGAATCTTTAAGGATTTGAGAACACTTTATGTATGTCTTGGATGTGCTTATCTGTGGTGACAATGGGATATCACGTGATCTACTTGATGTATGTTTTGGTGATCAACTTGCGGGTTCCGTAACATTGTGAACTTATGCATAGGGGTTGGCACACCTTTTCGTCTTAACTCTCCGGTAGAAACTTTGGGGCACTCTTTGAAGTTTATGTTGGTTTCAATAGATGAATCTGAGATTGTGTGATGCATATCGTATAATCGCACCCACTAATACTTGAGGTGACATTGGAGTATCTAGGTGACATTAGGGTTTTGGTTGATATGTTCTTAAGGTGTTATTCTAGTACGAACTCTTGAATAGATTGATCCGAAAGAATAACTTTGAGGTGGTTTCATACCCTACAATAATCTCTTCGTTTGTTCTCCGCTATTAGTGACTTTGGAGTGACTCTTTGTTGCATGTTGAGGGATAGTTATATGATCCAATTATGTTATTATTGTTGAGAGAACTTGCACTAGTGAAAGTATGAACCCTAGGCCTTGTTTCCTAGTATTGCAATACCGTTAGTGCTCACTTTTATCATTAGTCACCTTACTATTTTTATATTTTCAGATTACAAAACCTATATTTACCATCCATATTGCACTTGTATCACCATCTCTTCACCGAACTAGTGCACCTATACAATTTACCATTGTATTGGGTGTGTTGGGGACACAAGAGACTCTTTGTTATTTGGTTGCAGGGTTGTTTGAGAGAGACCATCTTCATCCTATGCCTCCCACGGATTGATAAACCTTAGGTCATCCACTTGAGGGAAACTTGTTACTGTCCTACAAACCTCTGCACTTGGAGGCCCAACAACGTCTACAAGAAGAAGGTTGTGTAGTAGACATCAAGCAGTTTCTAGCGCTGTTGTCGGGGAGGTGAGTGCTTGAAGGTATATCTTTAGATCTTGCAATCGAATCTTTTAGTTTCTTGTTTTATTGCTAGTTTAGTTTATAAAAGAAAACTACAAAAAAATGGAATTGAGGGTGCCTCATATGCTTCATCTTTTTAATATCTTTCATGAGAATAAGGATTCCGATAATTGTGCTCAATTGCTAGAGGAAGAATGCGTTAGAATGTTTGGCACTAAATCTTTGGATAATGAGCATGATTGCAATGTTGTTAGTATGAACTATTTGAATATCCATAGTACTAATGATGATTGCACTAGTCATGATGAAAATGTCTCTTATAAGCATGTCAACTTTTGTGGAATACATAGAGCTTGCAAGTACACACCAATTAGGGAAAATAGATTTTGCAAGAGGCATAAGTATTTGGAAACTAAATGGTTGCAAGAAAGGCTAGATGTTTGTGCTGAAAATTTAAAATTTCTTCGCCATACTTGTGAACTTTGCAATGAAGATGGTCATTTAAATCTCCAATGCAAATTGTTTCATGATCGAATCGTGTCCATAAATTGTGATGGCTTGATTTCCCTTGCACATCATAATGAACTTAGTTTGCTTTTGGGTTATGAAGAAATGAAACGTATAACTAAGCATATTACAGAATATAACCTTGAGAAATTCCTCGATATTGGTCTACAAGAAATTTTTATGTATTGTGCGGTGAATTCCATTGAAAATACTTACATTGCCAATTACATAAAGAAAAGAAAACAAATATAAAATGAAGAGAATACTAACAAAAGGGAAGAGACTTCCCAATACCCTCCTATTATTTCTTATGATGAATCAAGTAACAAGGAGGAGCCTTCTATTCAATCAATCTCATTAATAAGGAGCTCCAAAAAGAGGATTGAACCCACACATAATGTGAAGAAGAAAAAGAAAAGACGGAGAAACAAAGGTAAAAAGGTATCTCTCCCAAATGATGTTGCTCCTATTACTCCTTGTGATGATGATAGTTGCTATACTATTGGTGCTATCCATACTATTAATGATGAGAGAGATTATGCCTATGATATGAAAAGGCCCAAGCTTGGGGATGCTATGTTTGATGAGAATGACATGTTTGAGAATATATTTGCTGCAATTAATGTTTGTCCCAAGTTTGGGGATGCTATGTTTAATGAAGATGATATTTTTAGCCTCCCAAGTTTTGATTAGCAAATTTATTATGATGATAGCATGCCTCCTACTTATGATGATTATATTGATGAAAGTGGGTTTAGAAGAGTGTCAACTTTAGGAAGTAATGATCCCACTATTTTGGAGGATGTTGAATCTTATTGTGATAAATATGAAAGTGGATTTGGAGAGGTCATGACTGTATTTAGTGATAATTCCACTATGTTGGAAGAGGTTTCAATCGATTATGATGAGAACAAAGTTGCTACCTATGATGATTATTGTGATGACACTTATGCTATAAAAAGTAGTGATGATTATATTTATAAAACTTCTCATGATTATGATTACCCTTTTTTCTGAACATTATTCTTTCAATGTGGAAACAATTTATAGTATTCGAGTTTCTTATGATACTCCCACTATTCTGAATGAGAAGAATTTTGCTTATGTGAAGAGTAATAAAATTTCTATGACTGTAGATCATGAAAAGAATTCTTTATGTCATGGTTATATTGTTGAATTCATTTATGATGCTACTGAAAATTATTATGAGGGAGGAATATATGCTTGTAGAAATTGCAATAATATCAAGTTTCCTCTCTATGTGCTTAAAGTTTTGAAGTTATGCTTGTTTTGTCTTCCTATGCTAGTTGATTATTGTTCCCATAAGTTATTTGCTCACAAAATCTCTATGCATAGGAAGTGGGTTAGACTTAAATGTGCTAGTCATATTCTTCATGATGCTCTCTTTATGTTTCAATTCTTATCTTTTATGTGAGCATCATTGAAATCATCATGCCTAGCTAGGGGCGTTAAACGTTAGCGCTTGTTGGGAGGCAACCCAATTTTATTTTTGTTCCTTGCTTTTTGCTCCTGTTTAGCAATAAATAATATATCTAGCCTCTGGTTATATGTGTTTTTATGTTTTAATTAGTGTTTGTGCCAAGTAGAACCTTTGGGAAGACTTGGGTGAAGTCTTTATGATCATGCTGTAAAAAACAGAAACTTTAGCGCTTACGAGATTAGCTGCCATTTTCTACTGGGGAATGGTTTTAGTTTGATTCTTTTTGCAGATGATTAATATATAAATTCCTCAGGTCCACCAATTTATTTTAGAATTTTTGGAGTTCCAAAAGTATAGGTTTGATACAGATTACTACAGAGTGTTCTTTTTTTGACAGATTCTGTTTTCAGTGTGTTGTTTGCTTATTTTGATGAATCTATGAGTAGTATCGGAGGGTATGAACCATAGATAAGTTGGAATACAGTAGATATTACACCAATATGAATTTAGAGTGAGTTCACAACAGTACCTAAGTGGTGGTTTTATTTTCTTATACTAACGGAGCTTACGAGTTTTCTGTTGAGTTTTGTGTTGTGAAGTTTTCAAGTTTTGGGTAAAGATTCGATGGACTATGGAATAAGGAGTGGCAAGGGCCTAAGCTTGGGGATTCCCAAGGCACCCCAAGGCAATATTCAAGGACGACCAAGAGCCTAAGCTTGGGGATGCCCCGGAAGGCATCCCCTCTTTCGTCTTCGTTCATCGGTAACTTTACTTGGAGCTATATTTTTATTCACCACATAATATGTGTTTTGCTTGGAGCATCAATTTATTTTGTTATGATTTTCTTGCTGTTATCTAGAACAATGTTTTGCATATTTTATTTCAATAAAAGTGGCATTGATAGCCTTTACTATGCTTATTTTTCAAGTCTACATGTTGCTGTTTGAAAACAGAAAGTTACCGCTGTTGCAAAAATTCCCTAGAAAAGTCAGAATGTGATAAAATGTTGAAACCTTTTGCGTAATAATCTCTGATAAATTTACTACAGTGGGAATTTTCTTTCATTATTTTTGGAGCTAGGGAAGTATGGATCTTGCTGCATTCTTTACAGACTGTCCTGTTTAGGCAGATTGCTGTTATGCTTGCATTGTTTGCATATGTTTGCTTCTTTAATGATTCTATTTGAGGATAGGACTATTAAATATGCAGAGGCATTTAGTATGCAATGTTGAATAATAATTTTAGTGATTTGCTACAGTAGAGTATGATAAGGTTTTTGCATTGGTTTATACTAACTTATCTCACGAGTCCTTGTTGAGTTTTGTGTGGATGAAGCTTTTGAAATTTAGGGAGACCGTGATATGAGAGGAATTAAGGAGACACAAAAGCTCAAGCTTGGGGATTCCCAAGGCATCCCAAGATAATATTTCAACAAGTCTCAAGCGTCTAAGCTTGGGGATGCCCCGGTTGGCATCTCACCTTTCTTCTTCGACAACTATCGGTTAGTATCGGTTGATCCTAAGTTTTTGCTACCTCACGTGATGTTTGCTATTCTTAGAATGTCATTTTATTTTGTTTTTCTTGCTGTTTGAATAAAATATCAAGATCTGAAATTATTAAATGGGAGAGTCTTCACATAGCTAAATAATTATTTAACTACTCATTGATCTTCACTTATATCTTTTTGGAGTAGTTTCTCATTTACTCGTGTGCTTCACTTATATCCTATGAGTAAATAGTTGAATGAGTTGAATATCATAAATCTGAAATTATATATGTTTCATATGCTTATCCCATGGGGAGTAATGACTTCACATATAAGAAGTAGAGGTGGTAAATTTATTGAAGGATTAGCAAACATTGTATTGGTCACTTGAACAATTCATGAAAGAATATTGAGGGAAGAGAGATTTCACATATAAATATACTATCTTGGACATCTTTTGTAATTGTGAGCACTCATTAAAATATGACATGCTAAAAGGTTGATGTTGGACAAGGAAGACAACGTAATGGGTTATGTTTTCTTATATCCGAAATAAAGTATATTGTCATGGATCATTCAACATGCTGAGCTTGCCTTTCCCCCTCATGCTAGCCAAATTCTTTGCACCAAGTAGAGATACTACTTGTGCTTCCGAACATCCCTTAAACCAGTATTGCCATGAGAGTCCACCATACCTACCTATGGATTGAGTAAGATCCTTGAAGTAAGTTGTCATCGGTGCATGCAATAAAAATTGCTCTCTAAATATGTATGATCTATTAGTGTGGAGAAAATAAGCTTTATACGATCTTGTGATGTGGAAGCACTAAAAGCGACGGACTGCATAATAAAGGTCCCTACCACAAGTGGCAATATAAAGTGACGTTCTTTCGCATTAAGATTTTGTGCATCCAACTATAAAAGCGCATGACAACCTCTGCTTCCCTCTGCGAAGGGACTATCTTTTATTCTTGTCTTATACCTTATGCAAGAGTCATGGTGATCTTCACCTTTCCTTTTTTACATTTTATCCTTTGGCAAGCGCATTGTGTTGGAAAGATCCTGATATATATATATCCAATTGGATCTAAGGCATCATGAACTATTATTTTTGACATTACCCTTGAGGTAAAAGGTTGGGAGGCGAATCTATAAGCCCCTATCTTTCTCTGTGTCTGATTAAAACTTTGAACAAATAAATATCGCGTGAGTGTTAGCAATTGTGGAAGACTAAATGATAGTTGAGTATGTGAAGTTTGCTGAATCAAAGCTCTGACATAGAATCTTCGTGAAAATAAGATGAATTGTAATTGTTTGATGACTAATAACACGGTTTGTTAGTTTTCAAGAAAGTTTATGATCTATACTTTAACATGTGAATAGTTTGTTACTCGATCATGAAAAGTTTTATGAGTTGAGCTACTGTTATGACATATAATAATGCTAGAAAAGGTGATTGAAATCATCATTGAAAAAACTTGTGCACCTGCTAGCATTCACACTTCATAAATTATTTATTTTATCATTTACCTACTCGAGGACGAGCAGGAATTAAGCTTGGGGATGCTGATATGTCTCCAACGTATCTATAATTTATGAAGTATTCATGCTATTATATCATCTGTTTTCGATGTTTATGGGCCTTACTAAACACTTTTATATTATTTTTGGGACTAACCTGTTAACCGGAGGCCCAGCCCAAATTGTTGTTTTCTTGCGTATTTCAGTGTTTCAAAGAAAAGGAATATCAAACGGAGTCCAAACGGAATGAAACCTTCGGGAGAGTTATTTTTGGAACGGAAGTAATCCAGGAGACTTGGAGCAGACCTCAGGGAAGCTTCAAGGAAGCCACGAGGCAGGGAGGCGCGCCCTACCCCCTTGGGCGCGCCCCCACCCTCGTGGGCCCCTCGTGGATCCCCTGACGAACTTCTTTTTCCTATATATATCCATATACCCTAAAAACATCGGGGAGCAGAATAGATCGGGAGTTCCGCCGCCGCAAGCCTACGTAGCCACCAAAAACCAATCGGGACCCTGTTCCGGCACCCTGCCGGAGTGGGGAACCCTCACCGGTGGCCATCTTCATCATCCCGGCGCTCTCCATGACGAGGAGGGAGTAGTTCACACTCAGGGCTGAGGGTATGTACCAGTAGCTATGTGTTTGATCTCTCTCTCTCTCTCTCTCTCTCGTGTTCTTGTGGTGGTACAATCTTGATGTATCACGAGATTTGCTTTTATAGTTGGATCTTATGATCTTTCTCCCCCTCTACTCTCTTGTAATGGATTGAGTTTTCCCTTTGAAGTTATCTTATACGATTGAGTCTTTAAGGATTTGAGAAAACTTTATGTATGTCATGCATGTGCTTATCTGTGGTGACAATGGGATATCACGTGATCTACTTGATGTATGTTTTGGTGATCAACGTGCGGGTTCCGTAACATTGTGAACTTATGCATAGGGGTTGGCGCACGTTTTCGTCTTGACTCTCCGGTAGAAACTTTGGGGCACTCTTTGAAGTACTTTATGTTGGTTTCAATAGATGAATCTGAGATTGTGTGATGCATATCGTATAATCATACCCATGGATACTTGAGGTGACATTGGAGTATCTAGGTGACATTAGGGTTTTGGATGATATGTGTCTTAAGGTGTTATTCTAGTAGGAACTCTTGAATAGATTGTTTCGAAAGAATAACTTTGAGGTGGTTTCGTACCCTACAATAATCTCTTCGTTTGTTCTCCACTATTAGTGACTTTGGAGTGACTCTTTGTTGCATGTTGAGGGATAGTTTTATGATCCAATTATGTTATTATTGTTGAGAGAACATGCACTAGTGAAAGTGTGAACCCTAGGCCTTGTTTCCTAGCATTGCAATACCGTTTGTGCTCACTTTTATCTTAGTCACCTTGCTGTTTTTATATTTTCAGATTACAAAAACCTATATCTACCATCCATATTGCACTTGTATCACCACCTCTTCGCTGAACTAGTGCACCTATATAATTTACCATTGTATTGGGTGTGTTGGGGATAAAAGAGACTCTTTGTTATTTGGTTGCAGGGTTGTTTGAGAGAGACCATCTTCATCTTACGCCTCCCACGGATTGATAAACCTTAGGTCATCCACTTGAGGGAAACTTGCTACTGTCCTACAAATCTCTGCACTTGGAGGCCCAACAATGTCTACAAGAAGAAGGTTGTGTAGTAGACATCATGACCCACAAGACATCGGACAAGAGTAAGAAGATGTCAGCGACAAACAAGAAAAATGCTGCGAAGAAGAAGCTTCACCATCGCACGGGGTCAGGTGGCTACCTCAAAGCCCGAACATTGTGGGCCAAGGCTGAGAATGACCTGGTTGATAAAGGGGTCGAACCAGAGACAATGAACTAGCCAGACCGTTGCCGGACTTGGTTCTTCGGGGTTGGCGGAACCTTGGACCCTGTATCAGGGAAGTGCGTTTGGACGAACGAGCAACTGCGAATACCAGTCACGAAGCTTCAGCAGTATATCGATGCAGCGCAGCAAGGGACGTTCGTTCCAGACAGAGAGAACGACGAGCTCACAATGGCCGTCGGGAATCCTGAGCACCCTGGACGGACACGAGGCACGCTAGGCTCCGTTCCGTGGAAGGCTGGGTTTACGGACGTAGGCGGTTTCAAATGCCAGGAGAGGAGGAAGAAACTGGAGCATACCCAACTGCAGGCGCTCCACGCAACACTACTAGGAAAAGGGCTATAGCTAATATGGACATTAATGGTGCACCATGTGTAGGTGCGCCATTAGTGTCCATATCACTAATGGCGCACCACACCCACGGTGTGCCAGTACTAACAATTTTTTTTATTTTTCCAAAACTAGTAATGGCGCACCAGGGCATAGTGCGCCATTACTAGTTTTAACTAGTAATGGCGCACCACACACTCTCTGCGCCACTACTAAGAATTTTTTTTACTTTTTTTTAAACTAGTGATGGCGCACCAGGGTATAGTGCGCCATTACTAGTTCAAACTAGTAATGGTGCACCACAACGACGGTGTGCCACTACTAACAATTTTTTTTTTTGCAAAACTAGTAATGGCGCACCACGTAACAGGTGCGCCATTAGTAACCAGGGTTACTAATGGCGCATTATTAGGTGGTGCGCCATTGGTAACCTGAGAGCAGCTAGATATTTTGGACAGCCACCTACCACACTCACTTTCCCCACTTCATTCTCTCCACCTCCTCCTCCAAGCTTGTCTCGGCTGCCTCCTCCTCCTCACCTCATTTCTACCATAGATTCACCCAAATTAAGTGGTTAAAATTCCTTTTTTTGATAGGTAAGTAAGGGGAAAGCTTCTTTATGTTGTAGATCTACTTTTTTTTCTCCCTCCAACAACGTGCACATGCACTTTTTATGGCCTAGATCTACGTATGTTTGTTGTGTTGCATATGTTTGTGGTGTTGCATATGTTTGTGTTTGCAGGTACCGGTATTTGAGATGCGATAGTTGCCAATATTTTGCCGGAATGTTGATTCATTTCCGTTTGGCAAGAATTTGGCACTATGCATTCTTTTTGGTCCTATTTTTAGGCAAAGTCATGCCAAATTTTTTTTGGTTCTAAAATATCGTTTTGCTCTACCCCGCAGGCGACCATGGTCCGCACGATGACTGAAGGCATCGTGAATAGGTTTTTGAGCTCCGCGAAGGCCGAGATGCTTCAAAAGAACGAGAGGGAGATAAGATGTCCGTGTGGAAGATGCAAGCTGAAGAGCCTTATTACGGACCCGGATTCCGGACAGGTGCAGGACCACGTGCTCTTGCGTGGTTTCATGGATGGCTATCGGTGGCAAGGTGATGAAGATGACTATGAAGTCGTCCATGGGGGCGGGGCAAGAAATGAGGAAGGGCAGCAAGACAACCGCGGCGAGGGCGGGCGAGATGACGAAGAATCTCCAGGACATGATCACGACGGTGATGCAGTACACAGTCATCATGTAGAAGATAACGGAGATGATGATGAGGAAGATCAAGACGAAGGGCATGATCATGAAGATGAAGATGCCGGAGCAGACGACGATGGACCATCGATGGGCTGGGTGCAGGACCCTCATATTCAAGAGCTGCTTCTCAAGCAGACGGATAATGCAAGAGCTGCCGCCCGAGAGAAAGCCAAGCTGGATCAACTGGAGATAGACGCGGTTACTCCGTTGTATGACGGAAGCAGGCCCAAGGATACCCGCCTGAAAGTAACGCTCATGGCTCTGGAGATGAATGTAAAACACAAAATGACCGACGCATGCTTCGACGAGAACATGTCATTCTGGCACGAACGTCTTCCCAAGGGGAACAAGTGCCCAACCAGTTTGGAGGAGGCGAAGAAAATCGTGTGTCCTCTGGATTTACCGCACATGAAATACCATGTGTGCTTGAACAATTGCATCATTTATCAGGACGAGCACGCGGAGTCTACCATATGTCCGGTGTGCGGCATCACTCCATACAAGAAGAGGAAGAAAGCTCCTTGAAAAGTGGTGTGGTACTTTCCGATCACTCCTCGTCTGCAGCGGTATTTCGCGGACCCTAAGGTAGCAAAGCTCCTGCGTTGGCACGCGGATAGGGAGGAGAAGAAGCGAGAAGATGACGGAAATGATCCGGAGATAAATAAAAAAGACAAGATGCTGAGTCACCCTAAGGATGCGAGCCAGTGGCAAGCGTTGAACTTCGAACACCCAGAATTTGGGGACGATCCAAGGAACATCGTGCTGGGCGCGAGCACCAATGGAGTCAATCCGTTTGGCAGCCAGAGAAGCACACATAGCACCTGGCCTGTGTTTGTGTGGATGTACAACCTTCCCCCTGGTTGTGCATGAAGAGGAAGTACATTCACATGAGTATGCTAATTGAAGGGCCAAAACAACCAAGGAACAACATCAATCTGTATCTGGGGCTGCTGAAAGAGGAGCTAGAACCGTTGTGGAAAACGCCAGCCAATACATGGGTCGCCGCAGAGAAAGAATATTTCCCTATGAGAGCCGCACTGCTCACGACAGTGCACGGCTATCTCGGTTACGGATATGTTGCGGGGTAGGTGGTCCACGGATTTTCTGGATGCGTCAGGTGCATGGGTGACACAACGTATCGCCAGCTAGATAGAGATCCCGGGTCTTCGAAAACCGTGTTCATGGGACATCGAAGGTGGCTTCGCGACGATGACTCATGGAGAAAATGCAAGGATCTGTTCGATGGTGAAACCGAACCCCGAAGACGCCCGCGTACGAGGAGCGGCGAGGAAATAGACGAGCTGTTGAAAAATTGGAAAGATTGCCCACCGCCGGGAAAGAAGCAAAAGGCGCCAGAGCCGGGAAAGAAGCGAAAGGCGCCAGAGCCGCTGCTGAAGGTATGGAAAACGAGGTTTGTTTTCTGGGACTTGCCGTACTGGAAGACCCTCCGTGTGCCTCACAGCTTTGATTTCATGCATATCATGAAGAACGTGTGCGAGAGTCTGCTTGGTACCCTGCTCAACATGCCAGAGAGGACCAAAGATGGGCCAAAAGCAAGGGCAGACTTGAAATCAATGGGCATCAGGGAGCAGCTTCACGCTAATGATGATGATGATGAGGCGAAGCAGGACACGGGAAGTCGTCGCAAAGGCAAAAAGGCCAAGAAGATCGGAAATGACTACCCTCCCGCGTGCTTCACTCTAAGTCAGGAGGTGATCGAGCAGTTTTTCACCTGCCTCGTAGGAGTAAAACTTCCTTACGGTTACGGAGGGAAGATAAGAAGATACCTAGACTCAGCGAAGCAGAAGTTCAGCGGGATGAAGTCTCACGACTGTCACGTGCTGATGACGCAGATATTTCCAGTTGCAATCCGTGGGATCATGGACGCGCATGTCCGTGAATCGATATTTGGCCTATGCAAGTTTTTCGACGTCATCTCTCGGAAGTCGGTTGGCGTGAGGCAACTCAGAAGGCTACAGGAAGAGATCATGGTGATACTATGCGAGCTTGAGATGTACTTCCCGCCCGCATTCTTCAATGTTATGGTGCATCTGCTGGTCCATATCGTGGAGGATATCATCCAAATCGGCCCGACGTTCCTGCACAACATGATGCCATTCGAAAGGATGAATGGTGTCATCAAAGGATACGTTCGCAACATGTCATGTCCAGAGGGAAGCATAGCCACGGCTTTCTGACCAAAGAGTGCATCTCCTACTGCACGAATTATCTAGGCATCGAGAACCCCGTTGGTCTGCCCGTCAACGGGCACCTCGGCAGGCTCGCTGGATGGGGTCACCGCGATGGTCGCCGCGAAATGCATGTCGACTTCGAGGGTCGACTCGCCGACTTTGAAAGAGCAAACCTAGTCGCACTACAACACATAGACGTGGTCGATCCTTGGGTGGTAGAGCACAAAACCTTTATTCAGAAGACGTACAATGACCGGGGACAACAGAGGACGGATGGAGATATAATCAAAGAGCACAACTCATGTTTCACGCGTTGGTTCAAGGAGAAGCTTCTGTCGTACCCTTTACATGAGGATTCTTTCGCTGAAGAAAAACATATATTCGCCTTGTCACAGGGCGCCGAGCACAACCTGATGACCTATGAGGCGTACGATATCAACGGCTACACATTCTACACCGAGGACAAGGACATGAAGAGTGATGGTTATCAGAACTCCGGGGTAACGATGGAATCCTACACCGGTAACGACAAGGACAGATACTACGGAAGGATCGAGGAGATCTGGGAGCTGAGCTACGCTGGAGAGAAGGTCCCGATGTTTCGTGTTAGATGGGCCAAGAGCGTCCTAAAAGAAGACCGGTATTTCACCACCATGGTTATACCCGAAGCCAAATCCAAGACTGCGGGCGCAAACGTCACCGCGAAAAATGAGCCATGGGTACTGGCTTCCCAAGTGGACCAATGCTTCTTCATTACCGACCCGTCAAAGCCCAGTCGTGTTGTCGTGAGGAGAGGCAAAAGGAAGATCATCTGAATGGATGGAGTCCCCAATGAGCAAGACTTCGACAAGTACGGCGACCCGAAGATGGAACATGACGACGACGATGAAGTGCCATACACCACAAGAAGAAGCAGGACCACCCTACCTAAAGGACGTCCGTTCAACAAAAGAACTCCATTTGCGAAAAAGAAGGGCAAGAAGATTGTGAAAAGATAGCTAGGAATACACCCCCGCGTAATTAGCTCCATATGGTTGCATTCTAATTAATGAAGCCAAATTTCTAAATGGTTCACGTTCCTTCCGCAGGACACTGAAAGCAGTAGCGTGGGGTCGTCTAAGAGCTCCCCTTGGGACACCACTTTAAATAGGGCGTTGAACGTAATGAAAAACAAGGATAAGCTCAGTAAGCCGTCGTCAGCTGGTCGTGTGGCCGGCAAAGGCTTGTCCACGAAATGGTCGGAATACTATACCACTGGGCGAAAGTAGAGAAAGACCAGCTCGAAAAGCCAGGAGTGCGAGGTTCAATAACTCAAGGCACAAGTGGCGCGGATTCCGGAGATAGTCGAAGAGCAAGTGCGAGACCAACTAGGAGCGACGATCACCGCCATTGTGCCTACCTTGATTGAGGGGCTGCAGGCGTGGATGGCCGGCGGCCAACAGGGGTCGCCCCCGATTCCCAGCTTCACAGCAGCAACTCGCGCAACGCGCCGGCGGCGCCATTGGTGTCTCCGGCGGAGGCGGCATTGGTGTCTCCGGCGTCGGCGCCGGCATTGGAGCTTAATGCACCCGGGTGTGGGAAGAATACGCCGGCCGACACCTCGGCAGCAAGCGGCCCCTCCGTCACTTGCACGCCCGCTGTTGGCGGTGCCTCGACATTAGCCGAGCTCGACGCCATCACGGTAACTAATTAAGCCTCTCGGCCGATGACTTCATCTCCTTGCCTTTGACTGGGCATCCCTGACGCCCTACATGTTTTCGTAGGGTGCCGCCGACGTTCCATGCACTCTCCTGCACTTTGTGGATGGCGAGTTGATCGATGCCGCCAAGGCCAGAATCGTTCAACCGGGCAGCCGCGTGTTCCACGGTAATCTGATGCCACCCACCGTGTATAGGGTTCAACTGGATCGGGTGCTGCGGGGCTGCGATGACTTGTTACCTCCGTTTCGACCCCCTGAGGCCGACGAAGATGATGTGATGACCGTCAGCGCCTGCTTAAGCTGGCCACTGCTTTGGCCGAAGAGCCAGATTCGTTTGGGGGCGGGGGACACCACCCCACAGACAACACCGCAGTCGTGCCGGCGCCAAGCCATGGTAAGATCGCCGCACCCGCTACCGGACATGCCGGACATGCATATGGCACAGGATCCGGACATGCATATGGCATAGGATCCGGATGACGACGACGACGGTGGTACATTTACCAATGTCGATAAGTACTTCAACAAACATGGGTATGGTGACGAATTCTTGGGGCCTCCTTCTCAAGAACCGAACCCTGCAAAAGACGATCGCGATCTAGCTGGTACCGCGGAGAAACCCAATTGCAACAGGCGTCATCTGGCGTTCAGTTCTTAGGAGATGCCTCCAGCTGCCGCCTTCACCGAGCCTCAGATAGCCGAGGTGCGAAATATTATCAGCCCCAACACACTCAAGAAGGCGGTCTCTGAGCAGAACTCAATCCCATTACAGCAGAAGAAGAAAGAACGGAAAAGAAAGAATAACAAGGGTGCGAGCCAGCCGGCACCGAGTACGATCCGTGCTCAGGACGGGCCACCTTCACCTAAGGATATCTCGAGGAGGGTGCATGTGGCGGGTAGGCCGATGCTACCGACTAATCTGCTCAATGCTGCAACCGGTGCTATGCGGAGTCTGCATGACAGTGTTCTTTCTTTGGAGAAGCGGCGTCTCTCCGAGAATGATGTGGCATACCCGGTTTTCGTGGCCAAGGTGCCAGAGGGCATGGGCTTTGTGGATAGCGCCATCGGGGGTATGATCGTCCTACGGTTTGATGACATCTTCGCTATGTTTAACCTTCATCCGCTGCACTACACCTTCGTTCGGCTATTTTCGCTGAGTATGGAGATGCGGATCATTAGAGACAAGACCTCGGACATCATGATAGTCGAACCCTTCTACATGCGTGCCAAGATCTTGGGCAGCGCTGGGGACCGGCAAGTCGCGAGTTCATACCTCGAAGGCGTCATTCTGGCGAACCCAGATAAGGATAACTTCCTCGTGCCTTACTTTCCCGAGTAAGTCATCCCCTCACCGCCCTGTAACATATGATTTCTTAGATTTCGATCGTTCTTATTTTCTAACATTCCGTGTTTTGTGCAGTGACACACATTGCACACTCATCCTCTTAAGCCCGAACTATTCCATGGCCACGTATTTCGACTCGGACCGTCAGTCGAAGAAAGACTACCCAAATATCAAGAAAGTTCCTAATGATGTTCTCCCCGGCTACGCCAAATCTGGAGGCACCTTCAATAGGCCAATTTTTAGGTACGGAAAGCATGTGTACACCCACGTAACGACGTTCCCCTACGTCAAGCAGCCGCCTGGTGGTCAGAAGGATGCCTACTACGCCCTCCATCACATGCGGGCGATCGTACGGGACCATAATCACCTTCTGCTGCCAAATAGTCTCAAAGATTGGGCCGCACGCTTGTCGGCAATCCAGGACACGGACCTCAGACAAGAATTCTTTCGCATCCAGTCGGAGTTTGCGAAAATCATCCATCAAGATGTCCTTCGTACCTCGAGGCAGTTGGACCTCAAATATCAACCGTCCAACAGTGAAATAGAAACAACGCTACAAATGCAGGCTGACAACGAACGCATATTCATGACCATCACGAAAGACGGCGGCTTCATCCACGCTCCGGTCCCTGAGTTGAGTCAAAAGTAGTGATGCTATGTAGTTCTGAAATATCGATTAGCTCATGTTGTAATTAAACTTTAGTGAACTTGTATGTCTCTTTGGTTTGGACAGTCGTTCAACTTATATGTAATCGATGCTATTTATTAGTAGGACCATGAATTGTGCTATTAATGTGTTGCTTTTATCTTCCGATCCTTTTGTTGCATACTTATATATTGCTTATGTATTGTCTGTGAATTGCTACTAACGTTTTGTTTATCTAGTGCATAGAGATGCCGTCGTATGTCGTGTACAAGGGTAAGGTTCCCAGAGTCTACGACGACTGGGAGGAGTGTCGGAGACAGGTTCACCGTTTCAGCGGTAACAGTTACAAAGGGTACACCACTAGGGCGGAGGCGGAAGCTAGATACGCGCGCTATCTAGCGGGAGAGAGGAGGGAGCGGAGGAGGAACCGGATGAAGACCAGTTTCATCGCGATGATGCTCATCGTGATGACCGCACCTCTCTTCTATGTGATGGTAGTTTAGATGATCGATATCGACTTGTAATGTGAAGACAAACTCGCTACTCGCGGTCTCGAGACTTGTAATGTTCTAACTTTGTTCGGTATTTTGAATTCGGAGACTAATATGATGAATTGTATTCGGAGACTAATCTTCTATTGTATTCGATAAATCTGTTGTTTATATGTTGTGCGGTCTATATTTTGTGCAGTAATATATTTTGTAACCTGTGCAAATATCAGAAAAGAAAAAATAATAATTCCTAATATTCATACTAGTGGCGCATCATACTACACTTTAGTGGCGCAGTGCAATAAACACACTAGTGGCGCATTTACTAGAAGTGCGCTATTAGTAACCCAGAGCACAAGGTAAATATGGCCCCCTGGGAGGCATAGTAATGGCGCACCTTTTGACATACTAATGGCGCACTTCCAGGTGCGCCACTATTGTCTGGAATACTAATGGCGCACCAGGGGTGTGCCATTAGTACTAGTTACTAGTGGCGTGATGATAGTGGCGCACTTGTAGTGCGCCATTAATGGCCAAAACAGGTGCGCCACTAATTAGCCTTTTCCTAGTAGTGCAAGGGTACAAGCGATAGAGGAACGAGAAGCAGTTCACAGCAAGCGACCTGCCGAAGCTACCCACGAAGCTACCCCGCAATCTCAGCGGAGAAGCAGCGTGGCTTCCACCGAGCTGCTTCAGCTGGAGCCTGTCTTCACGGCTCCTGTTAGCTACCCCGGGATGCTATCACGGAGTCTCAACATTGCCATCTTATGACGCAATGGCAGAACTTCAAAGTCAAGGCGGCTGTCGGCTCTGTTCGACCTCCTGAACCCGACGCAACTTTTCACCGCCATCCAATTCCAGAAGGATATGCTAGGGTGACGGTGGACGAAATAACGGTGGGATTTGAGGACCTCGAGCTTGAACACCCTACCGGTGAAGGGGAGACTCGGCTGGGTTCTGCTCTGAAGACTCCATGCCTATGGCGGAATGACCTCACCAACCTTCCAAACTGGACGCCTCCTCCTCCTCCTCCAGCGAGTCAGGGCACTCTGCCTCCTCCTCCGCCTCCTCCTCCGTCGAGTGATCAGGGCACTCAGCCTCCTTCTCCGGCGCGTGGAGGCACTCCGCTTCCTTCTCTGCCTGCGCCGGCGCGCCCGAGCAGCCAGCCTCCTCCTTCTCCGCCTCGTCAGCAAGGGCGGAAGAGACCCGCCGCCGCTCCGGCTGCTCCGGCGCGTCGTAGTCCTTCTCCTCCGCCTCATAAGCAAGGAAAGAAGACAGCCGCAGCCGCCCCGTCTGGTCCGGCGGCTAGCAGTACAGCCAGAGGCGGGAGGCAATACAGATTCAGTCCATCTCTCAAGCCTCTAGAGAAGTTACCATACGAGAGGAGTGTGGAGGAAAACGTGGAGATCTGTCAAACCCAAGTGAGGGACTTCTTTGAAGGGGTGCACTAGTAGAAAAAGGCTTACTAGTGGCGCACCAGTTTTGCCTACTAATGGCGCACTACTGATGCGCCACTAGCACCACGCCACTAGTATTTTTTACTAATGGCGCACCACTAGTGCGCCATTAGTATCTGGTATACTAATGGCGCACCAGGCAGTGCGCCATTAGTATAGGCCACGGTGCGCCATTAGTATGCCTCCCAGGGGGCCATATTTACCCATGTGCCTAGCCATACTAATGGTGCACCGCGTGGTGATGCGCCATTAGTATCCTTTGGCATACTAATGGCGCACTGCAGGGTGATGCGCCATTAGTATCCTTTGGCATACTAATGGCGCACTGCGGGGTGATGCGCCATTAGTATCCTTTGGCATACTAATGGCGCACTGCGGTGTGATGCGCCATTAGTATGTATATTAGGGATTATTTTTTTTTTCTGATTTTTGCACAGATTACAAAATATATTATTGGACAGAATATAAGCAGCACCACACAGCAACAGCAGATTCATCGAATACAATAGAAGATTAGTCTCCGAATACAATTCATCATATTAGTCTCCGAATTCAAAAGACCGAACAAAGATAGAACATTACAAGTCTCGAGACCGCGAGTAGCGAGTTTGTCGAAAGTAATACTAATCCTAACAAGTTCTACTAATCATCATCATACAACTTCTACTCGTTATTAATAACAAGTCATACGATCACCATCCTGATAGTCATCCAACCAACCCTACTTAATTGTTCTTAGCACATGATCATCAATATTAGGCAGGACCTAAATACCCTATTTAAGGTAAAATAGCATAAAACAATATAGACCCTGACTCTCCATTATGGAGAATGGAGATCATCCTGTCTCCAATTCTTGCGCGGCGCTTCCTTTTGCTTCCAAGAACCTCCTTACGACTGTCCATACATTTTTTCCATTCTCTGATTAGCATGTCTCCACTTCTTCTAGAAATCTGGTATGGACAGTTGAGATTCGTAGGATGACCTGGATATAAGTTGAAAACACGAAGACTGCCATTCTGATACATCAAATGAGGCACGCAATCCTCAGGGATTCTCTGTTGAAAAACATAGTAATAACTTCATAGTTAGCAATGATGTACTAGTTTTAGAAGTATGCAAAAGATGCACGGATGACGTAATAGTAAAAAATCTTACCAGGGTATCTCCATGGTAGTTACCGTAGTTCAACAGGTGCACTAGTGGCACGTATTGACCATAATGTTGAGGAGTTTGATTGTAGATATTGTAATTCTCAAGATCAGTACAAAATCCGACCAGATGATTTTTCTCCTGATAAGTTAACTCGGAGCCATCGGTGTAGTGGGTTTTGTCTACCATGTTCCGCACATTTTTCGAACAATGAAAATAAGCTGTCAATGGAAATAAGTTGTCAACTATTTTGAAATAAACAATATAAATTAGTTAATAATTAACTATGTTTGAGAAACTCACATAGCGGTAGAACTGGAGGCGTATCAACAAGGACCCAAATGTCCATATTGTCATGGTCGGTGTCAGGATCACCAAGATCCATGGTGACAAGCATACCCTCATCAAAACCATACATCTTGCAAAATGCTTCCCAATTTTTGCAACCAAAATGGGTTACGCTCTCAGCATTATACAGATTTACTTTAAAATCCACATCATGATGTGTCCTTAGGTGAATTTTCTTCGTTTCAAAATTTTCATGATCTTCAAAATCCATCCTCTCCAAGACATAGCGTCTTGCATGGCATGGGATAAACTATACTCGAATTGTAAAAGATGAAATTACACGTTGAAATAGTTGAAGTCGTGCTTAATTATGAAAAAAACACTTGTCGTCGTTGCGTACCGTTTCAACTTCGAAGGTCTCCTCGAGCTTAATGCTGAAGCACCGATCATCGTCCAGGTGAGGCCTGTCGCACAGACCTCGACCGTCGTGGCACCAGTCGCACTCCCCCGGGAGACTTTCGTCGTCCGATGACGACATTTCCTATGTTCATAATTCAAAACTACATCATCTCTGTTGGGTCCAATAAGATAATCCACAGTGTGGTGAAAACACGCCCTTCGAACTGGTTTGAGCAATTGGTGAATGGAGATGGTCTAAGATTTTCAGTAGTAAGAAGTGAAGTGGTAATTTTGAGAGCAAATGGTTAGGATGAGTGGTTCCTACTTAATTAAGTACTAAGACCCCGTCCCATGCATTAGTCACAAGTACCCCATATGTCCTATTTCATGGAAAAGTCATGCTAAAATTCATGGAAAATTTCAGCATGACCTTTGCTGAAAATAGGACATATGGAGTACCCGAATTTGCCGGAACGGAAGTTAATCGACATTCCAGCAAACTCAAGGGCCTCTTGGGGTACAGCAGCAGCATCACAAGTTGACAAAATTTCAGTATTACAGACTTGCTGTCAGCATCACAAGTAGTACCAATGGAAGTGGAGCATTACTACTCTACAGAAAGATAACGCAATGTAACAAAAGTGTAACTCTATCTATCTACAATGAGTGGAAATGGCCAAGCCTAAACAACTTACTACTCGATTGATTAAGCATGTGGATTTGTCAATGATTAATATGATATAAGTGTAACTCTGAAATGAAAGACCATATAGATAAAACAATGCAACAGAAATGAAAGACCATGTGGATTTTCTCACAACTTTAAGCGCAAATGTCAAGAGCACAGAGTACACATTCTCAAAGACAAGTTCAGTTCTGCAATCGACAAACCAGACACTTTAATTTTTATCAAGGAAGGGTTTACCCCTCCGATTTCCATTAAGAGAAACCAACAGCAAACTACAAGAACCACTTATCTTACAAAGATAAAACCAAAAGCTACTTACTACAGGAGCTTATGTCTGGACCTGATGACAACACTGCTTATGGACCCTTATAACTTGGTGCACTTGCATTCAGTCACCACCACCAAATCCTAGTGCAGCTGTAGTTCTAAAATCCTAGTGCACTTGCACTTGGTGCACTTGGAGAACATGATTGGGCATTCTGAAACATAATTGCTCTAGTGCAGCTGTGGTTCCAATTGAGGTGTGCTCTATGGTCTTATACATAAGCCAAACAAACTAATTAGGGTTCAGCAGCAAGCAGCTGCACAACTGCATCACTCCCTGTCTCCCTCCCTTCAGATACAGCGGCTCAAAAGTCAAGTAAACTGAAGATTAATCTAACAATACTGACAGTAGCTAACTGTACCTAACTGTACCTAACTGATGCTAACTGTACCTAACTGAATTTTTTGATAGTAGCTAACTGTATTTAGTAATTTTTCTGTAACAGTCTTGCCCCTATTTGAAGGACAAGCAAATAGATACCTAAAATCCACTAGTATTGCCTCTAAAAAAGCCTAACTGGATTTTTCTGTAACTGTACCTAACTGAATTTTTCTGTACCTAACTGAACTGTAAGGAGTTAACTGAAATTCACTAGTATTGCCTCTAAAAAAGCCTAACTGGATTTTTCTGTAACTGTACCTAACTGAATTTTTCTGTACCTAACTGAACTGTAAGGAGTTAACTGAAATTCACTAGTATTGCCTCTAAAAAAGCCTAAAGTCCACTATTATCTACTTTAGGCACAATCATACACAATTCTGACTATACTGTAACAATTGTACTCTATCAAAATGTTGAAATTTTGACATTCGGAGGGTCACCTGCATGGTGGTGCCCTGCACAGCGGTCGTTGAGCTCGCGCGGTGTGGTGAGCTCGCCGGAGATGGACGGGCCCTGCACAGCGATCGAGACTCAGAGCAGAGGTTGAGGGCAAGAGGAAGAAGAAGAAGAAGGAAGTGGAGGGGAGGGGCTCACCTGCAGTCGAGGGCGTACACGGCGCCGGCCGGCTGCAGTGGTGGGGGGCGCGGGGGCGCGGGGGCGGCGGGGGTGGAGTCCGGCGGGGGAGAATCACGCAGGCGACGGGGTCGTTGCGGTCGCCACTCCTTGTCGCCGCCGAGCTCACGCCGGGGGGGTGAAGAAGAGGAAGATGGCGGCGGTCCTCCTGGGCAGGCCGCGCGGTGTTGGACGGCGAGCACGAGGTTGACGCAGGTGGGGCCGCGGGGGGAGGGGGGACGGTGAGGGCGCGGGCGCGGGCGGAGGGAGCGGTTGGGCGGGAGGACGTCGAGGGCGCGGGCGGAGGGGGGAAGGCGAGGGAGGCGGCGCTCGACTCGGGGAGGGGGCGTTGGGGGCGGTGGTTGTCGGGTGCGGCGGGGGCAGCTTAGTGTGGGGGGAAGCTTACTAATGGCGCACCACGAAGCGGTGCGCCATTAGAATGTTTTTTTACATAGCAATGGCGCACCAGCCAGCGGTGCGCCATTAGTAATTTTTTTTTTATTTTTTTTGTTGCATCTAATAATTTTTTAGAAAATGAATATGAATATGAAACAGTAATATTTTTTTATAAAAACAGTAATAATATTTATGAATATGAAAAATCATCAAATTTATTATTTGAAAATATAATCAATTTTTTTTTGCAATTTTAGTTGCATTCATTAGTAGTTTTGCAAAAAAAAAGACACTAATGGCGCAGCAGCGAACAGTGCGCCATTACTAGTTTAAACTAGTAATGGCGCACTGTTCTCCGGTGCGCCATTAGTAGTTTTGCAAAAAAATAAAAAATAAATAAAATATAATAGTGGCGCACTATGTGGCTGGTGCGCCATTACTAGTTAGAACTAGTAATGGCGCACTGTGCCCCGGTGCGCCATTAGTATGTTTGGAAAAATAAAATAAAAAAAATTGTTACTAATGGCGCACCGTGTGTCTGGTGCGCCATTAGTGTCTTTCACACTAATGGCGCACCAGCACATGGTGCGCCACTGCTATATAGCAATGGCGCACCACATGTCTGGTGCGCCATTAGTGGCCATTCCATCTATAGCCCTTTTCCTAGTAGTGGTGAAAGCAAAGAAACATCCACCGCCGGAGGAGAAGATAGATCCGGTGAAAGCGAAGTGCACTGTGGATGCCCCGAAGAAACCACCAATGTCTCCGCCGAAAGGCAACTATGAGCGCATTATTGAAAGGTCATTTATCGAAGCGGAGCGGTCGGGAAGTACTATTAGTGATCTAAGGTTAGCCGAACGACGAGCTGGGGAAAAATTGCCCAGCTTGGCGAACAAGCGAACCAATCGTGCCCCCCGCTCAAGGTGTCTAGCGATTTCGTCGCTAATCATCCGGTGATTTTGCCCAATACCAATCTTGGAGATTACCTGCCCGACGATGTACATTATGATTTCTTGGAGGTGGACGAACAAATATACCATTACGGGAAGCCTCTCGTCAAAGTTGAAAGATCTCTAACAACGATGATGCGAAGATTTTATGATTGGTACATGAAAACCTGCAGAGAGTCTGGGGGGATGAATACTTTGACGCTGAGAGTTAAAGAGGAGCATGACCTCATTGGAATTGATCTGTTGAATGTTCCATTTGAGGAGTTTTTCCAGTTTTTCAATCAAAAGGACCTCGATAAATTAACGGTCACTTGCTACTGTCTATAAGTACTACTTCTGTCATTAAGTCTCTATATATATATGTTAGCTCTTTCATTGCATGTATATATAATTATCCTCACTATATTATGCAGATTGAAGATCGCCGAATTGAAGAAAAGACAAATCGATGATATTGGGTTCATTAAAAAAATCTCATAGATGCATATACGGTTGAATTTCAGGCCAAAGATACCGAGGCCAGCTTGCTACGATCGATGGTATTAAATCAAAACAAAGCTATAATACTCTTTCTTTACAACTTCAAGTGAGTGTTACTGTCTTATGCATATTCGGTTTCCCTTATTAGTTGAGGTTATAGTAATGTAATTGATGAGTTATGCATGCGTACATAGGTTTCACTATATTCTGCTAGAGATTAAGCTTTAGCAGGGACTAGTAACCGTCTTAGACTCGAGACGAAAATATCCCCAGGAGTATGCGGACATGGCTGAAATGCTCGAGAAGTAAGTTAAATCGATCATTATCGCACCATATCGGCAACTTTGTTCATTTCCTGATATCAAGTAATTGTTTTCTTTGTCTGGCAGGGTTTGGAAAAAAATTCACCTCAAAAGCTCCGGGACTGCCGAAGAAGCTGCAATTTAAACACCCGAAAGTGAGTACTACTAGCATGTTCCGCGCATCTCCTAGTGATTCAAGCGCTAGTTTCATCAATACCATTTAGCATGCTTGCTTATCAGTTTGGTTGACCTCTATTTCTTGTAAAATGGTTGTGGCAGGAAGCCGGGAATAATTACTGTGGATACTACTTTTGCGAGTACATCCACCACACGACTTGTGAGCGGGGCTAATCTAAAAAACAATATGAAGTGCGTAAGCAATAATATTCATAATTTTATTTTATTACCATCATTTGTGTTAAGTTTCATTCATTCATATATATGTATTGACCCCCTTCTTCAAATTAGATGTTTCAGATGCGAGATGAACTCCTAGCACCAGATTGCATGCGAGCAATTCAAGAGGAATTGGCGGCATTCTTTCTTGACCACGTGATCGATAAAGATGGAGAATACCATGTGGATCCTGAGTTCATATATAATTAGGGGATTATATTGTAAGAGATCTTATATTGTATATATGTAGCCAGTAGCGTCGGATAGATATACGAAAACTTATTGTTCGACCAATCTCTCGGAGAAGGAGAGGTCGATATCACTTCTCTCTGTATGCATATGTTCATGACGATCTTCTGTTTCCTTCATTTTTGCTTACTAGCTAGCGTGTCGAGTCATCTCTATACGTATAGTACGTAGCGTCGACCAAGCACGGAGATAAGAGAGGGCACTTCTCTCTATTAATAACTAGCTAACACAACATATGAAACACCTAAATTACCCCCCCCCCCCCCCCCAAAAAAACCCCTACCCCTTTCAAAAAAACAAAAACCTCAGCTCCTGCCAACTGCTGACGCGTGGACGCCTATTGGTCCTGGTTGGTGCCACCAACCAGGACCAAAGGCCCTCCTGCCTGGGCTCGCCGCACTGGCCACGTGGAGGCCCATCTGTCCCCGTTCGTGTAAGAACCGGGACTAAAGGCCTAGGGCTTTAGTAACGACCCTTTAGTCCCGGTTCAACAACCGGGACAAATGGGCCTTACGAACCGGGACAAATGGCCCTTTTTCTACTAGTGCGCCTCGGCCCCTGGATCCGCTGCTGAGGAGCCGCCTGCGTTCTTCTTCCTCCGTCTTCTCAACAAGTAAGCTGCAAATCTGCCCTCCCTGCCCTTGTTCTCTCCCGTCTCCATTGTTGGCAAGGACGTCAAATTAGGGTTTAGAATTTAGATAATACGGGAGATGAATCAAAGGTGAAAATGAACATTTGACCACCAGCTATCATAAAGATTTCATTTTCGATGGCTTGAGGCAAGATCCGCTCTTGCTCACCATGGATTTGGATGGGTAGAAATGAGATAATACAGGAGATGAATCAAAGGAGAAGACATACAATGTAGGGAAGAAGAAGTCGCTCGGTTTACTAGCTACTACTGACTTTGATAGTATGACATTTCCAGGTTTAAGGGGTATGGCATCTTGGCACCATTCACAGCTGGATGGCAAAGCACTGATGTGCATCCATTGGTTATTGAGAGCTCTGAGGTTGGGACTCTAATTATAGCATTATATTGTTTACTTCTCCTGTAATGTAGCATTTGATATTGGAAATGGCAGCTAAGGTGTTCATACTGTATGCTATGGTTGTGAACTAGGTATCTATGTTTTTCTTATGCAATGTTAACCTACATATGCAGGGTTCTTATGTTTATGAAAATCAATGGCAATAAGTATCCAGATTCTCTAGCAGGATTGTGGTGTACATCTTTAGGTTGTTAAGTACAAGCTTTGGAGTGTGATTTCTGTGATCATGTACAACATAATTGTTTATTCTTTGGAATAATACCCTGCATCACCATTTTTTTGCATTTAAAAGTAATGTATAAAGTCTAATTTGTTATGTTTGAAGTGCGTCTCTTATTGACTATTGATTTGTAATCCCATGAATCATGTGTCTCTTAGTTGCTGGAAATATTGGTCATATATATTTTAAGAAAGGTTGTGCGCCCAACATTTATAGGTCCCATTTTGTGGAATCAGCCCAATATGCTTCCTGTTCCATTACAGAAATTAATGGTTGGTATACACTGTTAAAGGGTCGAACTGAACCTATACGCGTCTGCGTGTTATTACATCATTTCTATACGCTTCTGCCTGTTATTGCAACAGATTTTAGTTATGACAATGTGAAAGACGATAGACAAAGAGATTACCTTGAAATTTTAATTTGACATTGGTTGTTTGGATCATCACTTCAATACCCTTAGTAATAAACGGAAACCACATTCTCAATAAACTGATATTTACTGTCGAACACGCCTTCTGCCTTTGAGATGATGATTATTACTTAGCATGTGATGTTGCTCAGTAATAAACTGGACTGTGTTTAGTATTTTCATTTTCCTCAACTACCAGGTTTAGCATCTACCTTTTTATCTAATACACTCCATTATACTCAAATATGTTCTTCACATGTCATATGTTTGGTTTTCAGTATGGGAGCAGGTAGCAAGACTAGATGTGGTGCTCATGTTTCAGTTTTTTTAACATATAAGCCTTAGGATCCAAACAGACGTACCAATACAAGGTTACCTATTTTGTGATCTCCCCTTTTGTCCAGCTTCCTCATGCGGCAGAACATACATATTCCTCTAGGTATCTGGATAGAATTGCCAGACCAGCTCTAGAGGAAACTTCTAACAACCTTCTTCTACCTTTTCTTTTAGCAGCTCACTTTGAAAGAAAAAGAGATGGATATAGATTCAGACCCTGAAGTTCAGACTAGGGGTCTCGAGCCAGTCCCCAAGGAAGGTAAATCTACACAAAGAAAAATAATGTTATTTGTTATTTCCTTTTACCCTACTAATTTCTCTTATTAAACATCTTTGGACAGTGCCTGAATATGCACGCAGGAGGATCACTCTAGCCAATGGGCAGCGCATTGCCCGTGGTGAGAAACTAACCATTTTCCTCATGTTTATACCACGTTTAACCATGCTGACTGACATTATTTGCCCTATAAATTCCATAGGTATCCGTAGTGGCGGGTACTTAGATGAGCTGAGCTACTATTTCCAATCCGGGAATGAAGTGACACTGCACAAGGGGCATGTTCACGCTTTGAACAGCTTAATAGACGTAAAGAAAAGCTTAGTTCCCTGCTATGTCTGTACTTTGAACAACATATTCGCAACGAGTGGCCAATGAATGGTAGTCTCTTCCAGTAATTACGTTATTCTTTCTAAGAATTCTGAAACGCTGCATTTTAACCATGTTTGGTATTTGTTGCAGTACTTCTCCACTCACTTCACACAGGAATACCTCAAGGGACACATGTATGAAGACCATACTGATTTACCGATCAAAGCTGGAAACGGACCTGCCAACGTCATTGCTCGGCTTATCACGGGAGTTGACAAGCTACCATCACAACAAACTGGGCTCTATTCTTTGTAGGAGTGTCATATGCATTTGCCTTCGAGGAATTGGCAGGAGAGCTCCATCTTACCGAGCACTCCCTCTGATAGCGTCATAGGCAGTCACAGGCATTTTTCTTGGTAAGTCTACATGTCGTGTAGTCCAGCAAAAGAACAGTTTCTTGAGTTGCATACTGCGATTAGCTTAGGCAATAGACATGATTGTTCCTTATTTTTCTTGGTAAGTCTACATGTCAGGTAGTGTAGCAACAGAACGAAATGCGCTGAATTAGTAGAGGCCTTCCTATTTATACATTAAATCCGTGGCATTTACTCCCTCCGTCCCATAATATAAGAACGTTTTTAACACTAGTGTAGTGTTAAAAACGTTCTTATATTTTGGGACAAAGGGAGTATTAGCTATGCTTTATGCTCTGTCGATGGCCTGGTCATGCCGTTCTACCTTCCATGTTAAACATCTTCTGCATGTTTAGCTTTTAGTTTTTTGTTTCCATCCCCCCTATAACAAGAGCATTTTTTATCTATCATTCAACAAATTGAGCTTCAAGTACTGGAATAGTCTTTATTTTTTTTCCAAAGTGCAGCGACATCGGTAGAAAATAGTTGGAGATGTGATCGAAGTTGTTGCTCCATCAGACCGCGTTTAAATTGTGAATCTAATCGTTCATCTCCAGGCCATGAACCATCTCACTCTTGCACCAGCGTTCATGTTTTTGCTCCTATTTTGTTGCTTACAAGCAGAACAAGCTTCTTATCAGTTGCCGCTGGCTATTCTTTCTTTTTGTGGTAGAGATTAGAGCTCTAATTCATTGTACACAAAAATAAATAACCTAATTTATTTGAGTCCTTTATCTAACCCATGGTTTCTGAAACGTGTGATCCAACACCATGGATCATATATGGATATACACATTTGTCTTAATGTCGAAGTTTGTGAAATGCCAGTTCTATTAGTTGTGTGGAACTATTCTCTTATGAGATAAATACCTTTTGAGTCAATTTGCAGATCAACTACAAAAATAGTTCAGGAAATCCACTATCCTGGTTTAATGCCTTTTAATGAATTAAGGTTATGATGACTGTACATGACATGTAAACTTACCAAGAAGCTACTTATTTTAGTCTATTTTATAATCTGGTAGAGCAGGTTCCTATTCTAGCCCTATGTAATATTCATGCATGGAGAAATACCCCATAATACATGGATAAAAAGAAAAGAAATAGCTTAGGATACAGCTAGATATGCCATTCTTTCTTGCAATATGCACTTCAATTTTGGTTGTGGCTTAAATGTTCAACACTTTAAACAGTTCAGTAGAGCAGAAAGACTTGCATGAGTAGCCGCATCCGCTTCCCAGCGCCCCTCCTCATCAGCGGCGGCCGAGGACAGCGACTGCCAAATCACAGGGGTGGCGGGCCCTGACCGGCCTAGGGGCGTTCCCAGGAAGAAGGATGCCAGGGCGCCGAGCCAGGTCCATGGTGACCGCGTCAAGACCGTTCCGCCGACGGGGAGGCTCCCTAGGGCGGCCAAGGAGAAAGAGAGCAAGTTGGCCAAGGAGCTCAGGGTGAGATAGCCATACATAGTGCTTTCATCACTGTGTTGCCTTTTTGATCCGACAATGCTTGTGATCCCACTTGATTTTGCAGAGGGAGCTGGAGCGTACCTTGAACCAGATGAATGACTTGGTGCGCATCTTACTGGCCACTTATTGTTATTGGTCCATATACTCCCTGCCGCTGCGCTCTGGCTTCTACTCGCAAGTAAGCTCCTCTTCCTCCTCTACCCCCTCCCCCTCCTCTTCTGTGAGGATCTTTGGTTGGATTTGGGTAACCAGACCGCAGGAGATGAATCCTATTTGGAGATGAAGTGTGTATGCTAGCTTGATTTAGTTTATATATGAACCGCATATGCTGGCTTGATGGTGATAAATAGTAATTTAACTGTTGATTTTAGATTGAGAGTAACCAGTAGAGGATTATTCCATTGTGCTTAATGTTAATTGCCAGCTCTATAGATCAGAACTTGAATTGTTGTTAATAATCACAGATCATGAGTTCTCTATATTCATCTTTTGATGGATTGTAAATGAAATAAAACACATGTGTGTTTTAGTTTCTTTTCTTCTCCCCTGGGTTTCCTATGAAACTGGAGGGCTTCATGAATGTTGTGTAGATGGTTGACCATTTTTTCTTCTAAATAACATATTGAGCTCGATTGCTATTTTTTGTGACCTTTGATAGAAGGATCCAATCATTTTTTATGTGTATATCTTTAGGCTGAAAAATGAATTATATTTCACTGAGTCCTGAGACACGGGTCTTCCCTTTGCCAAGAATTGCTCATGATGGTGGTCATCTCTGTTTTTTATAATTCATAGTTGTGTAGTGCTACTGTATACACACTCCCCAAACTTGTTTAAAGGAAATATGCATGAATTTCTTGATGTCAGTTCACTAAACTCACCTTCCTGATAGTTCCTTTTTTGGTCATTGCAGATATCTATTGTTGTAAAAATGCATGTTAGATTTAGATGTCATATGAATCATTTAATGAATCTTTAATGAGTTGAGATATCTTCTCGAAGAATATCATTTTTTTCATCTCTTCCTGGGCCAGTGTTACACAACTTCTCTTGGAGCAATGAGGAACTTCAACCATTCTTGGAGAAGGAAAATTGAAGACTCTGGTAGATGTATTAGTTAGCGTGGACTTTTATAATCCTTAAAACTTGTGTGGACTGCTATCTAAGTGTCACTAGCCTTCTGTATAAATACTTCACTTTCAGTATTTTGTACTATCTCGCTGCCCTATGCGCTACTGGTCTCTTCCGATATAAATGACATGCTTTAATTGTTATTAACGGCTTTTGATCTGCAGAATGCATAACTTTCTATGTAAATGACTTGTTGTAATCCTGATCTATTAAATGTTGCTTTTGGTCTATTCTTTTATGCTGTGCTTGATGCGCGTCTTTTGTGGTCTTACAAACATGCCGAACTTTATGTTGCCTTATAATCTTATGCCATCTATCACAAATGAATATTTCTTCTTTACTTTATTTTTTTATCATGTTTGAATTCATACGCTAAACGTACGTCCCTACTAACTTAGCACGACATGCTTAACCAAATCGTCGGGACCAGCACCCCCGCGCCATGGCGCGATCCCGATCTAGTTGAGATGAAGGGAGCTTGGAGAGAGAGGCAAGCGGGGTGAAGGAGCCGTGATGCGGAAGGACGCCGAGGACCGGGGGCCGTCGACTCCGACTGGCACATGGCGGGAAGCAGGAACGACAAGAGAGAGACGGGTTTGATTGTTTACTGAGTGGGAAAGGTGGCTTGCTGCCACCCGACACGACACCGTCCCGTAAGGGTCGCCAGCTGCGGTGACAACCCTGCCTACGATCAGAGTGGGTCGATTAAGCCAAGATTTTGCCGAGTGCAAAAATTGGTAGTGCGGAGATCATGTGGCCGTGCGTGTACTGCTTTTGGTGTACTTTGTTGGAGCATGATGTCCTGCCTCTCCCATTGTTCAGACTTTTAAATGAGTTGGCTGGAGCATGAATTCAATATGGTATCCAAACAATTATGCAGCCTGCGTCGACCCACGTCTAAGGACTAAAATAGCCTAGACATGACGAGGAGCTATATTGCATGCCTCTCTCCATCAGTTCAGACTGACGGGTGAACTGGTTAGGTGCAGAAACTTGCAACCAAGACATGAGGGGAAGTGTTGGAGTGTAATGTGCGGTCGGAGGCGTCATCAAACCGTGTTGGATCAGATCACAATAGCTCTACAGTCTTTTCCAATGTTTTATAAAATAGTTCTTTGAAAATATTGAAGCTAAAAAAAGTATGAAACTTATCGGCTCTCCAATGCTGAATTTCATGGTCTTCTAGAATTTTACCAAGCTCCATTGTTTACCATAATATCTCTTATTCATCTTTGTTTCTTAGAATTATGAAATACTTGGTTGTTTTACAACAACATAAGTTTGAATTTCCTAATTGCACAATTAACACATGGAAGGCAACCACACAATCAATTCATGCGCCGAACATGTAGTCATCAACTCCTTGCTGACTACATTTAAGCTCAATAGTCATTCAAAACTTGTGCAATTTATCTCGAGGTGTATTGTTGGCCAATACCCATTAGTATTTGGAGTCATGTCTAATAGACCCCGTGGAACTGATGCTAATATTCAAGGATATTGAGTTTTTAAAGTATGGATTGCATTTCTCCTGATGTATCTAAATCCTACGAGTTTGTGCATCTCTTTGGTGCCTCTTTCATCCTCCTCTATTCTCTATTTCTGTGCTTGCTACTTATTTATCTCTACTAACATATCAAAAAGAAGAACGAGTAAATATGCAAGTGCGGACAAAATATTGCACCCTGCTATATATAAAATGAAAACATTATACGCACAAGTAAAGGTTTGGTGTGGTATTTATTTGTTTGTTTTTTTTCATATGTGCGTCAGTGCATTCATTTATCGAATGCATGTGTCTTTTTCTGAAAATGAGAATGCATGTGTTCATGCATTAATTGGATCTTCGAACCTTGTCGTACATTGAGTGTCTTATTATTATGTATGGCCATGCACACAAAATTTAAAGGGAACTACTAGGGATCAGACTACAGATATATGCTTCCTATCAGACTAGTAAATGGCCGTAGGATTAAAATCATCCAAATCGTCCAAACCTATCGTGCGGGTCTGATGGTAGTTAATACTCAACTGTACGTGAATAATGCATCCGAGAACAATACGCTGGTGGTAGTTAATACTCCGGTGCATGCTCCCAATGGACTGATTCCGTGATTTCCTCTTATTGGTAACTGCTTCCGAGAATAATGCTTCCTAAAATATTCTGAACAAGTGCGAGTATTTTCAAAACTAAAATTAAAATATAGTACAATAATGATATTTTTTAGATGCATTTTTATGCTACAGAAACGTGCACTGGTAGAAAAAAGCCCTTTAGTCCCGGTTCGCAACAGCCTTTAGTCCCGGCTGTGCAACCGGGACTAAATATGCGCGACTAAAGACCCCCCCTTTAGTCGCGCCTCTTACGGACCGCGACTAACGGCTTTAGTCCCGGTTCTTGTGGCTGACCGGGACTAAAGGCCCGTCCACGTGGGCGCCCGTGGTCCGTCGGGGCGGAGGACCTTTAGTCCCGGTTCTCGTGGCCAACCGGGACTAAAGGGCTCCTCCGCAGGTTTAGGGTTTTAGCCCCCTAAACCTGGTTTCTTTTTAGTTTGGAGTCTTTTATTTCTTTTATATTATATTTTGTGTTTTATTTTAATTTTGATAAAGTTTCAGTACACATATTTTACGCTACTATATACATGCATATGAAATTTCAAACAAGAAGAATTCAAGAGGAATATATAATATATATTCAATCTCGGGTGACCATATACAACTTCGAACAAGTTTCCATACACAATTAGGATGGATGACCATATACAACTTCGTACAAGTTTCAATCTCGGGTATGCATATAAATTTCTTCGTCCTCGGTATAGTGTTCTCCTTTAGGATTGATGACTTCCCTCATGAAAAATCCTGCTAATTCTTCTTGAATTGGTCGGAAGCGAGCTTCTGGACTAAGCCTCCTCCGCAAGTTATCCGTCGCGTTCCGCACGCTATCTGATGCCTTCCGCTCAGTGGTGTGTCTCCGGATGTTCTCACAAACATAGTATCCACATAGATTGGTCCCCGGTGGCTGCTTATCCACATTAACTAACCTTCTGAAATCTAGCTCATGTTTGAATTCACCGACAATTTCTTCTGAGAACCGTCTCCAAACCCTACAGGGCAAAGAAAATTAAATGAATAAGGGAGTTATTAGTTACTTGATATTAGGAAATGAACGAAAGAGACCGATCGATATAGAGCTCAAATGATTGAAAATAATTACTTTTGCAGCATTTTTCTCATGTCGGCCCAACGCTTTGGATCCGAATCCATAGAGTCCATGATTAGAACTCTGGAGGTGTGAAGTTCAATATTTAGCAGAATCCAGTGGAACCTGCGGACACGTTACATGCACAGTCATGCATAACTCATCGATTAGACATACCATGCATGGAGTAAACAAAAGAGAATGGGCACAAGAGAGAAACACTCACCCAAAATGGTAAGGAAATAGAATATGACTTTTGAGTTGATGCTTTCTAAGAAACTTGTACAGGTCTTTCTCCACGTCTTCGGGGTGATGTTGTAACACATGTCCATTAACGATATGTGGGTCAATGAACCCAACATCATGGATGTTTCTTATTTTGCATTCCCAAATCTTCAATCTGCATAATAGCGTACGCAACAATATAGTTAGGACAATATATATATAGTGCAGGCAATGAAGAACGAGATGAGGTAGAAATAAATCACTTACAGAACGTAGCAACTCAGCATAGATTTGTCGAGGTCGCGCAGATTGAACAGCTGGAACAATTCACTCATATGAACTTCTACAGAGTACCGTTTGGTGTGATGCTCATCTGTAACATCCGCATAAACATATTCTTTGTCGGCCCATGTTATGAATTGCTTGTACCAACGTAGCAGATTTCGCATTTGTGGTGGTAGACTCTTTTCCCGCGCAGGCTCGACGAGAGGCCCATTCCGCACATATTGTAATGCTATCTCACATACTGGCGCATCCTCAAGGCCTAAGAAGGCACGAAGAGTCAAACCCATCTCGGACGCTTGTTTCATGGCACCCGCTACAGTCAATCCAAGTGCTGCCGCAGCTGCTATGATCTCGGGGTCCTCTTCCGGACCGGCTTTCACTATGAGCGGGGGGATCGATTGTTTCTTCTGCATCCCGAGCTGGTCAACTTGTTTCCCGCTTTTTTTACTTTCTTCTTTCTCCTCCTTCAATATTTTTGCTTGCCTACGAAGTTGATGTCCATAGTCGTCAGGCATATTCAGCTCGGCTTGGGACGGTGTCGTCAAAAAATCCTTAGCCCACTTCTTTTGCTTCTCAGTGAATACTTGCTTGGGCTCAGGCTCTTTTTTCGCCTTCATATCCGCCTTCCATTTCTCATAATCAGCAGACGCGGCCAATTTGGTTTCAGCTTCACTAAGTTCCCCAGGCTTTGGGAGGAGAGGCTTCAGTGATGGCTCCGGTACCCTTGTGGTCTTAGGTACATAAGGGTCCAGGTTAATAGTCTAGGAGCGGGTTTCCTTGCTGTCCGCCTGCTTCTGCTTCTTCGCCGGAGGTGGATTGGGGGGCGTCGTACCCGCCGGAGGAGGATTGGGGGGCGTCGTACCAGCCGGAGGTTGTGTATCGGGGGACGGCGTCGAATGGCGTGAAGGAGGTGTAGGTGAACCACCACGACCACCACCACCGCCACCACCACCACCACCATCGGAGGGGGGTGGACTTGCTAGCCTTGGCGCCTCGCCTGGAAACACTATGTACTTCTTTTTCCATAGAATGAACTGGCTCTTGACATCTCCAAGTCTTCTCTCCCCTTCGGGTGTAGGTTTGTCAATCTCCAGGTCCTCAAACCCTTGGACTATGTCTTCCACCGTGACACGAGCATAGCCATATGCAATGGGGTTGTTGTGGTGGAGTGCTCCAGGTGTACAGGGTAAAGCACTGCCGCTAGCTACCTTCGTGGAAACGTTCCCCACGGGATAATGCAGATCACATTCTTTCATCTCCTTTACATCATCCACGGGGTAGTGAGGCTCCGGTGCACGAATCTCGATCATCGGTGCACTAGCACCAGGCGGGGCATCCGTGGAAGCCACGCTGCTTCTCCGCTGCTGGCTTCCGCGATCCGCTTCATGATCTTCATGCGGCCCTGCAGCCGATTTTTCTTTCACTAGTTCATGCACGGTCTGCTTCAACTCATGGAGTTCCGATGCAAACTTCGTCATAAGATCTGCATCCCGGTCCGTCTTTCTCTTACGGCTTCTGTAACAGTACGGGTCATTGTCCTGGGAAAACCCTACTTTCCACGGAACTTTGCCTTTGACTCGTACACGCCCTCCGTGTTCATCATTCCCGAGGGCTGTTGTCAGTGCGTCTTTCTCTCTGTTGAACTTGATCAAGCCCTCTTGAGCTTGGGTCATTGCGTCAATAAGGGCTTGGGTGGGAGCAAACTGTCTCTGCCGGTGAACACACACCCCTGTCTCCGGGTCTAGCGATCCCCCATGCCCGTACCACCAGCTTTTGGCCCTTGGGTCCCATCCCTCTGTACCTAGAGGGATTCCTCGCACCCTCAGGTCCTCCTCCATCTTCTGCCACCTAGGCTCCGAAAGGCGGTATCCTCCTGGCCCCATAATATGATGGAACTTTTTCTTACTCGCATTATCCTTATTTTTTTCGATATTTCCTTGAAATGCTCCGATTGCTTTTGCCTCACAAATTCTGGCCAATCATCTTTCAGTTTCTCATGTTGTCCATTGAAATCCGGAGTCTTGCCCTTGTTGACATAGTCACGGGTTAAATTTTTCTTGAAGTTCCGGAATGCTTCGCCCATCTTCTGAAGAGCGAACTCTTTAACTAGCCTCCTCCTCTGACGTCCACCCGGAACCTCGTTACCGAATTCATCGACTTTGTTGTATTCCGGAGGTAGAATGAAATGTTCCATAAGCTTTCTCCAGCAATCCTTTTTCGTTCTCTTGTCGACAAAACTGAAACCAAGACGTGCCTTCTTTGGCTCCTTCCATTCCTGGACGGTGATCGGGACGTTGTCTCTAACAACGACTCCGCATTGGTTGATAAACTTTGAGGTGTGCTGTAGGGGCTTGCCGGTTTCACTGACAAACTCAATGGCATATGTTTCTCCTGTTTTCATCGCCTTGGATTTGCCACGCTTTGTCGTAGTCGATCCGGAGGGCTAAAAAAAGAAAGAGAGTCGCGCGCGTTAATACATATGTATTCACATTTCAGTAAGTTTGTATCACGAGAGGCTCTCAATGTATATATATACCTCGCCGGAGGTGGTTGCTACTTGCAATTCGAGATCGTCGGTTGTTGACGGTTGACCTCCGTCGACAATGTCCGTTCCTTCACCTTCTTGATCATCGACAATCTCTGTTCCACCGTCAAGGTTCAGATAAGAAGAGACTACATCCTCTTGTTGCTCATATTCTGAGCCCGGCACATAAGGAATCTCGTTGTTGATGATGCCCATTAAATAACGTTCAGCCTCCGGATCCCTAAGCGGCTCGGTTCTATCGTCCACCATATGTCACTCCTGCATGTAGTAAAAATTCTTTAAGTATAAAGGAATTAAAAAATAAGATTAAGGGGACATAGAGGAGGAGGAATTAAAAAATAAGATTCTTTAAGTAAAAATTCTTTTTCTTCTTCTTCTTCCTTTCTTCTTCTTCCTTTCTTCTTTCTTTCTTCTTCTTCCTTTCTTCTTCCTCTTTCTTCTTCTTCCTTTCTTCTTCTTCCTTTTTCCTTTCTTCTTCTTTCTTTCTTCTTCTTCCTTTCTTCTTCTTCCTTTCTTCTTTCTTTCTTCTTCTTCCTTCTTCTTTTTTCTTTCTTTCTTCTTCTTCCTTTCTTCTTCTTTTTTTCTTCTTCCTTTTTCTTTCTTCTTTCTTTTGGTTTTCATTTGGTTTTCATTTTTTTCTTCTTCCTTTTTCTTTCTTGTTTTTTCTTCTTCCTTTTTCTTTCTTCTTTCTTTCTTCTTTATTTTTTTCTTCTTCCTTTTTCTTCTTTCTTTTTTTCTTCTTCCTTTGTTTTTCTTCTTCCTTTCTTTTTCTTCTTCCTTTTTCTTTCTTGTTTTTTCTTCTTCCTTTTCTTTCTTCTTTCTTTCTTCTTTCTTTTTTTCTTCTTCCTTTTTTTTCTTCTTTCTTTTTTTCTTCTTCATTTGTTTTTCTTCCTCCTTTGTTTTTCTTCTTTCTTTTTTTCTTCTTCCTTTGTTTTTCTTCCTCCTTTTTTTGTTTTTTTGTTTTCTTTTGTTTTTTTCTTCTTCCTTTGTTTTTCTTCTGTTTTTTGTTTTTTTGTTTTCTGTTGTTTTCTTCCTTTTTCTTTTTTTCTTCCTTTTTCCTTTTTTCTTCCTTTTTCTTGTTTTTCTTTTGTTTTCTTCTTCCTTCTTTCTTCTTCTTCCTTTTTCCTTTTTCTTTCTTCTTCTTCTTCCTTTTTCTTCTTCCTTCTTCTTCTTCTGCCGACGCGCGGAGGACGGCAGGCAGGGCCAGCGGGCGGCGGGCGGCGGGCGACGGGCCGGCAAGGGCGCAGCGCACGGGCGGCGGGCAAGGGCAGGGCACGGGCGGAGGCGGCGCTCACTGGGGACGGGGACGGCGGCGCGCAGGGCTTCGGCGTCGGCGTCGACGTCGGGGCAGGGCTTCGGCGTCGATCGGCGTCGGGGCAGCGCTTCGGCGTCGAGAGAGAGGAGAATGGGAAGTGGCGAAACTGCTAAGTGCAGTATTTATAGACGCACCTTTAGTCGCGGCTGGCCACACCAACCGGGACTAAAGGGTTTTGGCGCCGCTTTCGCTCCCGCGCAGAAAGACCCTTTAGTCGCGGTCGGGGACAACAACCGCGACTAAAGGGTACCCTTTAGTCGCGGTCCGCCTCCCAAACCGGGACTAAAGGGTCTGTGCTGGAACTGGCGCGGTGCGGTGGGATGTTTAGTCCCACCTCGCTAGCCGAGAGGCTTCGACAGTGGTTTATAAGCGCCGCTGCGCTCACCACTTCGAGCTCCTCTCAAATGCAGGCTTACGGGCCTATTCTGTCACTGTGTGCCTGTGGGCCTACTGGGCCTTCTGCGGGCCTGAATCCTGGCCCATTAATGGGTTTCTAGTCGTATTCAGGCCGTGGTGGCCCAGTAGGTGGCATATTTTTTATGTTTTGCCTGTTTTTTGTTTTATTTATTTTGTTTTGTTTTTCTTCTTTTTTTCTTCCTTTTTTCCTTTTTCCTTTTTTCTTCTTTTTTTCTTCTTTTTTTTCTTCTGTTTGTTTTTTTCTTTTGTTTTTTTCTTATGTTTTTCTTCTGTTTGTTTTTTTCTTCTGTTTTTTTCTTCCTTTTTCCTTCTTTCTTTTTTGCTTTATTTATTTTGTTTTGTTTTTCTTCTTTTTTTCTTCCTTTTTTCCTTTTTCCTTTTTTCTTCTGTTTGTTTTTTTCTTCTGTTTTTTTTCTTATGTTTTTCTTCTGTTTGTTTTTTTCTTCTGTTTTTTTCTTCCTTTTTCCTTCTTTCTTTTTTGCTTTATTTATTTTGTTTTGTTTTTCTTCTTTTTTTCTTCCTTTTTTCCTTTTTCCTTTTTTCTTCTGTTTTTTCTTCTGTTTTTTTCTTCCTTTTTCCTTCTTTCTTCTTCTTCCTTTTTCCTTTTAAAATCAGAAAAATAAAACTAATTCATTTTAAAATCTTAAAAATACAATTATATATCAAAAAAATCAGAAAAATAAAACTAATTCATTTTAAAATCCCTTGAAGGTTTGACAAAAGGTTTGATACATCATTCAGTTCATCGACCAAATACAAAGTTTGGTACAATAAATTATTACACATCAATTCTTCCCTTGTGTCCCTGCTTGCTTACGATTGTGCCGTATCCATGGAGCATCCTCATCATTTAACTTAATGCTTGGGTCAGTGTTCACTTTGAAGGGCGGAATTTCACCAAACATATTATAATCTTCTGACATGTCTGTCTTGTCCTCCACTCCCACGATGTTTCTTTTCCCTGAAAGAACAATGTGGCGCTTTGGATCATCGCATGATGTACTGATCGTTTTCTTATCTTTCCGTTTCCTCGGTTTGCTACTCATGTCCTTCGAATAAAAAACCTGAGCGACATCTTTGGCAAGGACGAATGGTTCGTCAAGGTAACCAAGATTGTTGAAATCCACCATTGTCATTCCGTATTGCTCGTCCACCTTTACCCCACCTCCTGTTAGCTTGAACCATTTGCACCGGAACAAAGGGACCTTAAAGGAGGGTCCATAGTCAAGTTCCCATATCTCCTCTATGTAACCATAATATGTGACCTTTTGCCCATTCTCGGTTGCTGCATCAAAGCGGACACCACTGTTTTGGTTGGTGCTCTTTTTATCTTGGGCGATGGTGTAAAATGTATTCCCATTTATCTCGTACCCTTGGAAAGTTGTTATAGTCGAAGATGGTTTCTTGGCCAACATGTACAGCTGATCTCCAACATCATTGTCATTCATTAAATGTTTTCGCAACCAACTGCCGAAAGTCTCCATGTGGGCCTTTCTAATCCAGGATTCAGGCTTCCCCGGGTTGTCCGAGCGTAAAATATTCTTGTGTTGCTCGAAGTACGGAGCCACCAAGCTGGAATTTTGCAGAACTGTGTGGTGTGCTTCAGTCATAGAATGACCGTCCATACATATCGTGGATTCCCTTCCGATCTTGCCTTTTCCACTTAGTCTCCCCTCGTGCCGCGATTGAGGAATACCAATCGGCTTAAGGTCAGGAACATAGTCAATACAGAACTCAATTACCTCCTCGTTTCCATAGCCCTTGACGATGCTTCCTTCTGGCCTAGCACGGTTACGAACATATTTCTTTAATACTCCCATGAAGCTCTCAAAGGGGAACATATTGTGTAGAAATACAGGACCGAGAATGGAAATCTCTTCGACTAGGTGGACCAGGAGGTGCGTCATACTATCGAACAAGGATGGTGGGAACACCAACTCGAAACTGACAAGGCATTGGACCACATCGTTCTGTAACTGTGGTAGATCTTCTGGATTGATTACCTTCTGAGAGATTGCATTGAGGAATGCACATAGCTTCACAATGGCTACTCGAACATTTTCCGGTAGGAGCCCCCTCAAAGCAATCGGAAGCAATTGCGTCATAATCACGTGGCAGTCGTGAGACTTCAGGTTTTGGAACTTTTTCTCCGCCATGTTTATTATTCCCTTTATATTCGACGAGAAGCCAGACGGGACCTTCATACTGCTCAGGCATTCAAAAAAAATGACCTTCTCTTCTTTGGTAAGAGCGTAGCTGGCACGACCTTGAAACCATTCCGGATGCCGGTCATCTGGGCCTTTCAAAAGTTGCTGGTCCTGCCGTGCTTCCTTTGTATCATTTGTCTTCCCATACACGCCCAAGAAGCTTAGCAGGTTCACGCAAATATTCTTCGTAACATGCATCACGTCGATTGCAGAGCGGACATCTAGGACTTTCCAATATTCTAGCTCCCAAAATATAGATTTCTTCTTCCACATGGGTGCGTGCCCGTCAACTCCCCGCGGAACTGATTGTCCGCCAGGACCCTTTCCAAAGATGACTTTCAAATCCTTGACCATATCAAATATCTCAGCACCAGTACGTTCCGCAGGCTTCGGCCGGTGATCTGCCTTGCCGTTGAAATGCTTGCCTTTCTTTCTTACGTTATGATTTCCGGGAAGAAATCGACGATGACCCAGGTACACGTTCTTCTTAGAATTAACCAAACGTACACTTTCAGTCTGATGTAAGCAGTGCGTGCATGCATTGTATCCCTTATTTGTCTGTCCCGAAAGGTTACTGAGAGCAGGCCAATCGTTGATGGTTACAAAAAGCAACGCTCGTAGGTCAAATTCCTCTCCTTTGTGCTCATCCCGGACACGTACACCAGGTCTGGCCCACAACTGTAAAAGTTCTTCAACTAATGGCCTTAGGTACACATCGATGTCATTGCCGGGTTGCTTAGGGCCTTGGATGAGAATTGGCATCATAATGAACTTCCGCTTCATGCACAACCAAGGAGGAAGGTTGTAGATGCATAGAGTCACGGGCCAGGTGCTATGGCTGGAGCTCTGCTCGCCAAAAGGATTCATGCCATCAGTACTTAGACCAAAATCTTATGTTCCTTGCGTCAGCTGCAAAATCTTTGAACACTCTGTCGATCCTTCTCCATTGTGTTCCATCAGCGGGGTGTCTCAACTCCCCGTCGGACTTACGGTCCTCTTTGTGCCATCGCAACGACTTGGCATGCTTTTTGTTCATGAACAGACGTTTCAACCGTGGTATTATAGGAGCATACCACATCACCTTGGCGGGAACCCTCTTCCTGGGTTTCTCGCCCTCAACATCGTCACCAGGGTCATCGCCTCTGATCTTATAACGCAATGCAGTGCATACAGGGCATTCATTCAAATTCTCGTATTCACCGCGGTAGAGGATGCAGTCGTTAATGCATGCATGTATCTTCAGAACCTCTAAACCTAGAGGGCAGACAACCTTCTTTATTTCGTACGTACTGGCGGGCAACTCGTTATTCTTCGGAAACATATTCTTCAACATTTTCAGCAAATTTTCAAATGATGAGTCACCTACACCTTCCTGTGCCTTCCATTTTAGCAAATCCAGTGTGCAGCCCAGCTTTTTCAGACTATTATCGCATCCTGGATACAATGACTTTTTGTGATCCTCTAACATGCGATCCAAATTCTCCCTCTCCTTGTCAGTTTTGCAGCGTCTCCGTGCATCAGCAATGGTCCGACCAAGATCATCAGCGGGCTCATCATGTGCCTCTTCTTCACCTTCACCTAACCCTTCCCCACCTTCAGCATCATCCTCCATGAAAGTATCACCGAAATGATCATGATAGTTGTCATCGATATCATCCCCTTCTTCATCTTCTTCCATTCTAACCCCTCTTTCTCCATGCTTGGACCAACAATTATAGCTTGGCATGAAACCGTGCCGAAGCAGGTGCATGTGAACGTCTCTTGAGGAGGAGTAACCCTTCTGATTCTTACAGACAGCACATGGACAAATAATAAAACCTTGCTGCTTGTTCGCATTTGCCACTACGAGGAAATCTTTCAAACCAATAGTGAACTCGCCGGAGACTCGGGGACCGTACATCCATTGCCGATTCATCTGCATTATTATTATATAAAGTATATAATTAACCATCATGCATTTGTTAAACTAACTAGCTAGAAATAATACAAATTAAACAATGAACTACACACATGCATATTTTATCAATGACACATGAAAGGTTCAAGTTGCTAACCGCGATCGCGGAGGAAAAATAAATGAGAAAGCTCAAGTGTGGCTCGGACACTTCATATCATGTTTGTTTCAGGCTCTCGGGCATTTCATCAAACACCTTGTGTGCATAGGAGGAACCAAAAGCAAACCCACCACCCCCTTCTGAAAATTGTGAAGTGAGCTGAGTGAAGTGAAGTGAGCTGAGTCCTATATATAGGGATGGGCCTTTAGTCCCGGTTGGCCTGGCCAACCGCAACTAAAGGCCTTCGGGGACCTTCCAACCGGGACTAAAGCCCCTCCTGTCCGCCAGCTGGATGGGCCTTTAGTCCCGGTTGGCCTGGCCAACCGCGACTAAAGGCCTTCGGGGACCTTCCAACCGGGACTAAAGCCCCTCCCGTCCGCCAGCTGTCGACCGAGCGCGCTGGGCCCAGATAGTTGGTCGCGGGTCTCCTCCCGAACCGCGACTAAAGACCCCTTTGGTCGCCGTTCGATTGTTTTGGGGACTAATGGGGCGTATGGAAGCCTCTTTTTCTACCAGTGGTGGCTTTGCGATGGAAGCATTCCTTTTGACTGATGGAAGCATTCCCTTTGACTGATGGAAGCGTATAATTCAAATAACATCTCGTACAATTTTTTTTGGGATGCATTTCTATGTGAAATCAACATAGGTTTTGTGCCACAGAAACATTTGTTTTGACCGAAGAAAGTGTATGCTTAGTGGTGCTGCGCAAACATATTGTTCAGCGGAAGCATTTTTGTATTATTCAAGAGCTTCGGAACCAAAAAAATTGTGGAAAGGATCTTGGATGCAATCAAAACATTTGCTTCGCAAAATTCACATGGAAGCACAAGTCTGACAAAGCTTTAGAACAAAATATCCGATGAACAAAAATTCAACTAATTTTTTGAAGAAGTACAAACTATTACAAAATTATTTTAACTTTGTGGCTGCCCGTGTAGCGATAGGGACCAGACAATCTGACTATGGCAATATCTGTGCACGCCGCGAGTTCTCGATCGTTCATAACACAACTGAGAGCTCAATGCCCAGTTGGTCTTAGCTCGTAGCGTCCTGTATGATTTGCAAAATCATTGATATTATGTTGGCAACAATGGGGCACAACTGGAATCAGGAGCGGCGAAATGCTTGTACAATACAACCATTCGGTGAGTAAGAAGCACACACAATGGTTGATACAAAAAAATTACTAAAAGAAGCAAATTGTTGGTACAATAGAACTTACTAAATGAAGCAACATTGGCAATGGTTGAAGCACACACTAGTAACTTTTTAATCATATATCAGTATCTGATAATGGTTGAAGAAAAAAGTTTGTGTACCATAGAAGTAGCGCACACATGCAATGGTTGAAGCAAATATTCATTACCATAGAAACATAGACAATACACGAAAGGTTAATTAGATAAATGCCACTCTAATTATCGCTATTCATAAAAATGCCACTGCAATTTTCAAACTTTGAAAAATGCCACTGCAATTTTTGCAAACCTTGAAAAACGCCACTGTAGACTTCGAAAAATGCCATTGGAAATGGCATTATTTAAAGTTTGGAAATTGCAGTGGCATTTTTATGAATAGCCATAATTAGAGTGGCATACACGAAAGGAGGAAGCAATGGTTTATAGGAAGCAATAATCTCATTTTATCACAACTTGTATAAGACAGAATGGAAGAATAAAAACTTGATTGGTAGCATGATTGCATGCATGAAGTTGTGCATCACGAATAAATTGAGAATATAATTTTTTCGCTAACATGAACATAATCTGTTGTCAATACAATCCGAGGCATGAATAAGACTGTACTATTTTTAGTACGAACTACTTTGACAAGATGACTATCTAGGCTGAAGAAATACATGTACAATGCTTAGGAATGATGGAAATTTGAAGCGTCAATTTCAAGCTATCTCAAAATACAACAAGGGTATAAGAAAACAGAAGCATAGTGGAAATGTCGCACACATTATGCAATGAAGAAGCACAAGGATGATGCATACGAAGCATGGAAATCTGGAAGCACATACATATTCATGTAGTCTGAACATAACTTGTACATAGTGTGGAAGCATAAAACTTTGACATTGAGAAATACCATTGCTTTCCACCAATACGTAGGTGCACAATTTTGTGAACTGGAACGACAATTTCATCGTAATTAGTGTTTTTGTTTGCTGTGATCACACTCACCTATTGGCAAACACAAGATTACATATATCAGATTGCATACAATAGAAACTTGCAGGTGCAACATTCTACATCAAAATCCCTGCAAAAAAACAATGAACTTCAAAATAAAAGAAGCAATTGCTTGCCCATTCAGATTTGTAGGAAAAAACGAGAGGAAACGAAACCTAGTATAGTTGTGGTCTTCAGAACGTGAGTGGGCGTGTAGTTGTGCATGCCGAGAAGGTTAAATAAGCGCACGTGGCGACCTGTAACAGAAGCCTCTCCGTCGCCTGGATCTCCTCCACGTTGCCTTCTCCCCACCGCTACTGGGTTCTATTCAGTGTCCGATCGGATGAGGCGCTGAGATGCAGAGTAGGTGAAGGGTGGACGCACGGGGCAAGCGAAGCACTGCCGAAGCGGGGCAGTTGTTGCCGCCGCAGTTTTTTTGGCGCAAAGCAGTTGGTGGCGGAGGTAGCCGTCACGGTGAGCGAACCCGTGGAGATCGGGAATGAGCTCGCCCTTGAGGTGCAAGACGGGTTTGAGCAGATCGGTCAGGCAGGTGAGATTTACTCGCCCGAGGCCGTGGTCAAGTGGTTGCGACGGGGCAGCAATGCATGCAAGATTAATACGGGATGGATAAATTAGCGCCCTTAATTGATGGAATGGGAGATCAGCTTCTAAACACAGGCCGTGGGATTTAAAATGAATGAACGATAGAGGACACGTCTGATGAAAGTTTTCTATCAGACCTCTGATGTTAAGCGTTTCCCAAATTTAAAAGCCATGCATATTAATAGATCAAACTATGTTTAAATAGTAAGAATAAAATGCCTAGCTTAATTGGAAATTTAAAAAAAAATCAAGGCCTCAGGGTGGTACACTCAACAATAGGTACTCGCTCCGTATGTAGTTATTCGCCTCCCTCATATTTAGTGTCAAAATATCACAAAATAACTACTACAATGTAAACTATATTTGACGAATGTTACAAATTCAATGATATACTTTTTTTGAATGGTGTGTGAATCCTTTTCTGAATACAAATTCAATGATATACTTTTTGTAGCATATAAATCATATTTCTTAGTCATAAAGATGGTTGAAATTTGACCAAAAATATGATGGGGCTCAATAAACCAGGATGTAGGAAGTAAAATGTTCAACCAAGGGATTGCTAGTCCTCACAAGAAAAAACAACACATTACTTTATTGTGTTCATTCCTTGACTGAGTGATGGATCGATGGAGAGGGGTGAGGTCGGTGTTGGTCGCCTCGGGGTGGTGGCACGATAGTGGGAGGGTGATGCAGTGGACTAGGATATAACGATGAGCTTTTCCGATGACATGTGGCAGTGGCGGCAATGATAGGAAGTGGCGGAAGAGGGGGTAGTGGTGGATAGCACGTACCACTTTCCTATCATCAAATGAAAAAAGAAGGACCAATGTGTGTCATTATAGTTTCTTTTCATTTGTATTGAAGCTTGGAGCCTCTCCAACACCGGCCCCTAAAATGAGCACTATATTTGTCCGCGGACTAGTCCGGACCAGTTCGTGGACACTGATGCGGGAGCTGGTCATTCAATCATATATGCATATATTTCAATGCAAATTTTGACAAACCGGACTAATTTCATCAAACCAGATGATTTTCATTTAACCAGACAAAATTCATTATATTTTTGCAATATTTCAACTAAATAAAAGCCTCCGGAAGTTCGTCATCCATCTGGTTAAATATTATGAGCTGGCAAATTAAATGATCTTCATTCATGGACAATATGTTTGCTATGTAATGGAGTATGTCCCGTTGCAACGCACGACAGATTTCTAATGACATGTATCAAGATCATAGGTAACATGGTCAGTCTGTCAATTGACCGATCATAGCGCTAGGGCTCTTGCAACCATCAGAACTGCAAGCGTGGCCTCCTGCCACACTGTGTATAGGCCCGACACTGCGTTGGGCCGGGACCCAGTCCTCGGCGACCAGGCCACTAAAAGCGAGGCAAGCGGGGTGAGGTACGACAGCGGCAGTGTGGGCTTGTGCCCACTGCCAGACAACGTCGGCCGTAGGAAGAGTAGGCCGCCGGATGGCGTCAGTGTGTTCCCTTGCGTAATACTCCCTCCGTTCGGAAATACTTGTCCGAGAAATGAATGTATCTAAATGTATTTTAGTTCTAGATACATCCATTTTGGCGACACGTATTTCTGAACGAAGGGAGTAGGTGGGAAGAGTGGGCCGCCAGACGACATGGCCGGCGTCGGCGGTGGGAAGATCGTGCCGCCAGGCGGCAAGGACGGCATCGGTGGCAGGAAGAGCAGGCCGCTATATGGCGTGGACATCATGCACGATGGCTTGATGGCCATTACTACTACCTGGTAAAAGTAATCATTTAGGCTGGGAAGGGGGAGCACGCCCCCCTCAGACTTCTAAATAGCTCTGTCGTTGCTCCTCTCTTGTTTTCTTTGCTAGAGGTTTCCCGATGGGGAATTTGTGTGGGTTATAATGGTCGCTCTGGCTTTATATAGCAGTTTGCCTCTGTTGAGTGGCCGGGTGGGAACTTTTTTGCGTTTTTGAAAAGACCAACTATCAATGAAATATACTATTTTTAAATAGTTGATCCCCACTAATTTTAATGATCTCAACATGTAGCCTGCCACCTCATCAAGTGTGTCATGTCAGGATCCACTAACACTATTTTACAGCCCCATGCAAACCACATGCATACTTCGTGTTCACACATAGTACAAGAATGCATACTCTTTATTCACACACAATGCAAGTATGACATAGTTTCACATTAAAAATAGTAGTTTTTGTTTTAGATCATTTTCTTCATACACAACTCATCAGGAATTAATCTTTAAAAACCCTGTCGCAACCTGTGGGGTAGTCACCTAGTTTACCATAGATATTTAAGTGCTCCGAATATATATAAAAAAATAAGGAAAATTTGGTTCACAGGGTTGGATGGCCGTCCCCTATCCGTTGTCCACGGACATATTCAGACATCTTTCATGAACGTTTTGCGTATCTGTTTTTATGGAGATGCCCCAATAACCTGCACATACTCATGCATATCTGCAAGATCGAGACTGCAGTACATCACTTGCCGGCTGCTCTGCTTTTAGATACTACTTTTGTTTCTGTCCAACATTGCTATGCAAGGTCAGACTATTCTTTTGCCAAATGGCAAGCTTGGCGTGTAAAATCGAACACCTAGTACAATTCTGCACACATGCAGAGACTGTAGTTTTGTTCTCTCCTCACTGATATTCTCTTCCTCTTATACTACTTTTCAGGCAGCGACTAATTAACATGCACTGGAAAGCAGACCGGAAAAATATTCAACGTCGTGAGAGATAAGTCCAACAGAGATAGTCAAACAGTAGACTGGCTGAATGATCTACATGAACTTGGAATCGAAGCCATAAGCTGATACTTGTAGATATCCCCTTTAAACTCTTTTCGTTTGTATTGAAGCTTATGCACCAGTCGAACAGTACAATCGAATGAACAAAAAAAATCACAGCCCCAAGTACGTGTCAAGCATCTAACCGATCCAATTCTATACAGAATTACTGATCAAAATCAAGAAAGCCGGCATGACACTGACTTGCTTAGTGCATGACGATGGTGTCAAAGCAATTGAGCCCGTCGAACGCGAGCTCGAACCCGGGGCGCCGCTGCGCCGTCGGCTTGCCAGTGAAGTAACCCTGCGCCTTCTCAGAGTCCGGCTTGTTAGCCACTGCTGGCTTCGTCGCGTGGCCGCCACCTGAGACCAGCCTTTTGACCGTGCCGGCGGTAAGCACCGATGTGCCGTAGCCGTCCAGCGGGGCCTCGCAGAAGACGAGCGCCGTGAAGAACCTCTCCATAGCCATGGATCCTCTACTGCCGAATGCTTTGATCAGGCAGTCTGGCATCAAGGATTACTTGTTGCTGCTGGTAGAACGAAGGAAGATATTCTTGTTTGCTTGGTGATCCAGCTGGACGTCGGGGTTGGGATTTTATAGGGTCGCCCTGTGCGTGCAGGTCTCCGGTTGGAATTCGGAGGGCACGCGGAAGCAGAGTACGCACGAGCCGGAGTCTAGAGGATTGCGACCGTGCCGTGTCGGGTTGGATTAGATGGAGTCTACTCTGTCTCCACCATGCCTGCGCGTGCGGACAAGGACATCCGGGTTTGACCTATTCTTACCCGTAGCGTGACGTGAGGTTGAGAAGCACATCACCGTTGGATTAGATATTCCTTTGCTGCTGTATACTGACTTTTCGGTCAAATCATATCGTCTCGGCTTTGAATTTCGTAGTAGTGATAGAAGATTCGGACTGCCACCTAGAAGGGGGTTAGGTGCCACGGAATCCGTTAGCGTCCAATCTTTGAAAACACATTGTCGGTAGTCTTTTTTCTCATGGTCGGACCCTTTCTCTGACCCTGCGCAAGCAGAAGCTACATGCATCGGCCTGCCTTTAAAAAAAATTACTCTAGACTTTTCATAAAAAATGATGCATACAACCATCTTTATTAAATGAGTCTGACAAAACAAATAAATAGATCAACCCAAAGCCACCTTCTTGGCGAACCAAGTTGCTACACCTACAAGTATATAGATGTGCCCTGACAGCCTCAACGGACATCATCTAATCCGGTGGCCTCAAAAAGCCGTCCACCTAACAAGCTGAGAAAACCAACCGATCTAAGTGTCAACGAATGGGCAAGCCTCATGTAACACCCCGGATGTAACTTTCCATATTTGTAACTCCAACTCTTGCCATTTTCGGCTATGTGTATGATATTCCCTTCGTGGTCGGGTTTTGTCTTTCGTTTTGCATTTTGTTTCATGTCTTGCATTTCATATCATGTCATCATGTGCATCTCATTTTGCATACGTGTTCGTCTCATGCATCCGAGCATTTTCCACGTTGTCCGTTTTGCAATCCGGCGCTCCCACCTCCTCCGGCGCACCCCTCTTGTTTTTCTTTCGTGAGCGGGTGTCAAACGTTCTCGGAATGGACCGAGGCTTGTCAAGTGGCCTTGGTATACCACCGGTAGACCACCGGTCAAGTTTCGTTCCATTTGGAGGTCGTTTGGTACTCCAACGGTTAACCGGGCATCCGCAAAGTCTGTTTGTGTGTGCAGCAAAACACGCCACAAAACCAACCCAAAACCCACCAAACTCTCTTCCATGCTCTAGGTCGTTCGATCACGATCGTGTGGGCGAAAACCGCACCTCATTTGGACTCTCCTAGCTCCCTCTAGCTATATATATGCATCCCCTCCCGAAAACATTCGCAGTCCAAAACCCTTGCCCTCTCCCTCCGCGCGCCGGACACGTCCGCCCTTCGCCGGACAAATCGCGCCGCCGCCCCGGGCCAATCAACCGCTGCCACGTGGCCTCCGCCGGCCGCCTTCCGCCACGGCCCGCCCGGCCCGCGCGGGCCCCCCGGCCCGGCCTCCGCCCGACGCCCGCCGCTCCTTCCTCCTCCTCCAGCGCCACCCCGTCGCCTCGGCGCCGCCGCGCCGTCTCGCCGGCCGCCGCCGCACGCCCCGGCCGCCGCCGCCCGGCGTGTTGAGGATATAACCATTAGAGTCACCCGCCCAGGAGGGGCCGGGTACGTCATAATGGTCATCACGCGAAGCCCAGTACCAGACTTGAAGACGGCGGGTCAATAATGGGCTTAAGACCCGGAGATGGCTTAAAGCCCGTAGTGATAACCGCCGTTATGGTGAAACTTGTAGTGTAAGGCAAGAGTTGTTAAGAGTCCGAGCCGGACACTGTTATGAGCCGGCCGGGACTCTGAGAGCCGCTGGGCGTCAACCTCTCTATATAAAGGGACGACCCGGCGGAGGTTTAAGGACAAGTAAGACCAAATCGATAGCCAGGCAGGACTTTCTAGCTCCTGGTCGTCGAAACCCTAATCAATACCACCTCAACTGGACGTAGGCTTTTACCTTCACCGTAAGGGGCCGAACCAGTATAACCCTCGTGTTCCTTGTCCCGTTTAACCCCTTTAAGCTTCCTAGCTGCGATGGCTCCACGACTAAGTCCTTGCACGAGGACATCTGCCGTGACAATTCCACGACAGTTGGCGCCCACCGTGGGGCTGACGCACGGTGGATTTGAGTTCTTGAAGGGAAGCTTCGAAGGGCTCAAGGGATACGCTGTGGGCCGGATGACCAAGAGTCGTCGCGGCAAGCTCTACATCGACGACGCAAACTGGGGCCCCGACGCCAGCTCAATCGAGTACGGGTGCCGGGTCCCCTTCGGCGCATCCATGTCTTCATTGGCAAGATTGGTGAGCCGGGCCCTGAGCCGGATCTCTGCGCCGATCTCATCGAGACGGCTCAGCGCGCACGACCCGCCCGGGCTTTACCTGCCCTGAAGCATGCTTTCGTGGGATGTGTCCATGGAGGACTCTCTGAAGGATCTAGATCTGCTGATGAGACGGCCGCCGGCTCTGACGGCGAGTCGTCTACGGATGAGTCAAACTCGTTGTATCAACTTCAAGATGGCAGGCTCAGGGGTTGTTCCGATGGCGACAGCATTCCGGACCCCTTTGAGCCGCCGAGCCGGGTTGGAATCTTCATGGCCGGCGCACAACCTATTCAAAACCCCGCCGCCGGGTCAGGAAGCCCTGTGCCCTCGCCGGCTCTGGTGCTGATGGATCTCACAGACAAGATGACGGTCCTGTTGACCGCTACGGTTGCCCCGGCGGATCAAGTTCAGCATGACGCGGAGGTGGCACAGTTAAAGTTGGATCTAGCAAAAGCCAAGGAGGATCTGGCAGCGGAAGGGATCAGGATGGCTGCAAAGAGGGCGGCTCTCGACGCCCAGACTCAGCTGATCCAGGCACAGTCTTTCCGGCTCACGATGGATCAAAACGCGTCCAATGAGGTCATGAGAAGGAGGCATCAAAAAGCCCAATCTCGACTCCCTCCGGTTTACGATCCTCGAAACCTCTTCAACACGCCTAGGGCAGGGCCTAGTAACCCGCCAGAGATCATAGTGCCCGGGGCTGGAACGCCAATTCAGCCCCAAGTGATGGGACCTCCCCGGGTGAACCCTGCCCCGCCTCAGTACGTGCCAATACCACCGGGTCATTATGCCAACCCGTTGGAAAACATGGTCGCCGCGGCGGCGCGGCTGGCGGCTCTCCCAATTGATGGTGACTCTCCAACGGCGGTTGAAACCCGCCGGGTCAGAGAACTCCTTCAGACGGCTCTGGCGCAGCAAGAGGCATATTCTTATAGCCGGGACATGATTCATTCAACCCCCGTCCGGCCGGAGCCCGAGTTATAGCAGACACGTGGTCTCAGCGACCGGCTCAAGTAATGTCAGACGCCATACTTGCCTCCTGGCCACGGCCCGGCTCATAACGGAGCCTTTCACGCGGTAGACCAAGACAGAGCACGGCAAGAGGCGGAGCAGGTGCCTCAGTTGACGGCTTACCAGCCACCCCCGGCTTATCCGACGGCTTCCATCGACGTGGGTATACCTACGAGGACTGGAGGTGTTCCTTGTCTGGTGCCGGCTCTCCGTAACGAACGTCTGCCCAAGGATTTCAAAGGGCCAAGGAAAGTGCCTAATTACACAGCTGATTTGCAACCCGAGCATTGGATCGAGAGTTACGAGATGGCTATGGAGTTGCTGGAGGTCAGTGAAGCGGCAATGGCCAAGTACTTCACCATGATGTTAGATGGGACTGCCCGCACTTGGTTGAAAGGGCTGCCACCGAATTCTATCGGGTCTTTGGCTGAGCTAAAAGCCCGGTTCATCCAAAACTTCAAAGATACCTGTAGGCAGTCTATGTCCATTGTGGATTTGACTAACTGTAAGCAGCAGGAGGGTGAGTCTACAACCCATTGGGTTCGCCGGGTCAAAGAGATAATACATTCATCTGATAAGATGGATGCCGGCTCTACAGTCTTAATGTTGGAGCAGAATTGTCGTTTCATGCCCCTGAAGATGAAACTCGGGTGGCTCAAGCGCGATTGCAATGATATGGGTACGCTGATGGCGGCTTTCGTCAAGTACGCCGACTCTGATAGTACCAAGGACCCCGCATCGGATGATGAAAGGACAGGGAAGGGAAAGAAGAACGGCAATGGCAAGTGTTGAGGATATAGACCTTGGAGTCACCCGCCAGGAGGGCCGGGTTACTTGTAGGGTCATTGCCAGAAGCCCGGAGTCAAGTTCCAAGATAATGGGCCAGAGATGGGCTGAGACCCGGCGATGGCTTAAAGCCCGTAGTACAATCTTTATTGTTATAGTAGACTTGTAGTGTAAGGCAAGTATTGTTTAGAGTCCGAGCCGGACACTCTTATGAGCCGGCCGGGACTCTAAGGGCCGCTGGGTGTCAACCTCCCTATATAAAGGGACGACCCGGCAGCGGTTTAGGGGCGACAACAATCTGATCGAGAGCCGGGCATAGCTGTTTAGCTCCCTGGTTATCGAAACCCTGATTAATACCACCTCAACTAGACGTAGGCTTTTACCTTCACCGTAAGGGGCCGAACCAGTATAAACCCTCGTGTTCCTTGTCCCACTTAACCCCTTCAAGCTTCCCAATTGCGATGGCTCCACGACTAAGTCCTAACCCGAGGACATCTGCCGTGACAATTCCACGACAGTTGGCGCCCACCGTGGGGCTGGCGCACGGTGGATTTGAGTTCTTGAAGGGCAGCTTCGAAGGGCTCAAGGGATACGCTGTGGGCCGGATGACCAAGAGTCGTCGCGGCAAGCTCTACATCGACGATGCGGACTGGGGCCCCGACGCCGGCTCAGTGGAGTACGGGTACCGGGTCCCCTTCGGTGGAATTCATGTCTTCATCGGCAAGATTGGAGAGCCGGGCCCCGAGCCGGATCTCCGCGCCGGTCTCATCGAAACGGCTCAGCGCGCACGACCCGCCCGGGCCCGGCCTGCCTTAAAGCGCGCTTTTGTGGGATGCATCCACGGAGGGCCCTCTGATCCATCTGGGTCTGGGGATGAGGCGGCCGCCGGCTCTGACGGCGAGTCGGCCGCTGATGAGTCAAACTCGTTGTACCAACTTCAAGATGGCAGGCTCATGAGTTATTCCGATGGCAACAGTATTCCGGACCTTTTTGAGCCGCCAAGTCAGGTTGGAGTTTTTATGGCTGGTGCGCAGCCTGTTCAGAACCCCGCTGCCGGATCGGAAAACCCGGTGCCTTCCCCGGCTCAGGTGCTGATGGATCTCACGGATAAGATGACGGCCCTGTTAACCGCCACGGTCGACCCGGCGGATCAAGTTCAGCATGATGCGGCGGTGGCACAGCTAAAATTGGATCTGATAAAAGCTAAAGAGGACCTGGCAGCGGAAGGGATCAGGCTGGCTGCGGAGCGGGCGGCTCTCGATGCCCAGACCCAGCTGATTCAGGCGCAGTCCTTCCAACTCACGATGGATCAGAACGCGGCCAATGAGGTCATGAGAAGGAGGCATCAAAAGGCTCAATCTCGACTCCCGCCGGTCTACGATCCGCGCAACCTCTTCAACACGCCAGGTGCAGGGTCTAGTCACCCGCCAGGGGTCGTAGCACCCGGGTCTGGACCCCTTGTTCAGCCACGAGTGATGGGGCCTCCCCAGGGGCCCCCCGCCCCGCCTCAGTATGTGCCAATACCCCCGGGCCATTATAATAACCCGCTGGAGAACATGGTCGCCGCAGCGGCACGGCTGGCGGCTCTGCCCGTTGATGGCGACTCTCCGACGGCTATTGAGACCCGCCGGGTCAGAGAACTCCTCCAGACAGCGCTGGCGCAGCAAGAGGCGTACTCCTACAGCCGGGATAGGATCCATTCAACCCCTCGTCCAGGGCAGAGCCCGAGTTACAGCCGGCACATGGTCTCGGCGACCGGCTCAAGTAATGTCCGACGCCATGACCCGCCCCCTGGTCATGGCCCGGCTCATAATGGAGCCTTCTACGTAGCAGACCAAGCACGCCAGGAGGCGGAGCAGGCGCCTCAAGTGACGGCTTACCAGACCCCCCCGGCTTATCCGACGATGTCCGTTGATGCGGGTATCCCTACTAGAACCGGGGGTGTCCCGTGTTTGATGCCAGCTATCCGTAATGAACGTCTGCCCAAGGACTTCAAAGGACCTAGGAAGGTGCCTAACTATACAGCAGACTTACAGCCGGCAGCCTGGATCGAGAGTTATGAGATGGCTATGGAATTACTGGAAGTCAGCGAGGCGGCCATGGCCAAATATTTCACCATGATGTTAGATGGAACTGCCCGCACGTGGTTGAAAGGGTTACCGCCGAACTCCATTGGGTCTTGGGCTGAGCTGAAAGCCCGGTTCATTCAAAACTTCAAAGATACCTGCAGGCAATCTATGTCAATCGTGGATCTGACTAACTGTAAGCAGCAGGAGGGTGAATCCACGACCCATTGGGTTCGCCGGGTCAAGGAGATCATACATTCATCGGATAAGATGGATGCCGGCTCTGCAGTCTTAATGTTGGAACAAAACTGTCGCTTTGTGCCCCTAAAGATGAAACTCGGGCGGCTTAAGCGTGACTGTACTGATATGGGTACACTGATGGCAGCTCTTGTCAAGTACGCCGATTCCGATGGTACCAAGGATCCCCCTTCAGATGATGAAAGGGCAGGGAAGGGAAAGAAGAACGGCAACGGCAAGGGTCCTCAGTTTAGCCCGGGGAACCAAGGAGGAGGCAAGCGCAAGGCCGATGGCAGCCTAGAGTTTGTAGCCAACACCAACTCTCAAGGTAATAACCAGCGACGCAAGGGGAGGCCCCCTCCCCGAGGCGGCGGGTCAGGACCTTCTCTGGAACAGCTGTTGAATGAACCTTGTCCGAGACACGGTTCTAGAGAGAAGCCAGCGACTCATCTGTGGAAGGATTGTGCTATCATGAAGGCCTTTAAAAACTACAATGGTCCGGGTGGCGGCTCAGGCGCCGGCGGCTTTCATGGCCCGGGCGGCGGGTCAAATTCCGGTCCTCAGAACGGTCAAGGGGGCTTTAATCAACAGTCTGGTCAGGGTCATCAACAGCAACAGGGGGGCTATCAGACCAACCCAAAGCAGCTTAGCGGTGGACAGTATCACGTGTTCACCACTAGTTTGTGCAAACGAGACGAGAAGCTTCACAAGAGGGCTGTTAATGCTGTTGAGCCGGCGGTTCCACGCTACTTACGGTGGTCGGAGCAGCCCATAGTGTGGAGTAGGGAGGATCACCCTCCCCGGGTGGATAACCCGGGCCACCTGGCCTTAGTGGTGGCTCCTCAAGTGGGAGGCTATAAGTTCACAAAGGTACTCATGGATGGAGGCAGCAGCATCAACATCCTCTATTATGAGACTTTCCGTCGTATGGGGCTAGTTGATAAGAACCTCAGCCAGTCAAATACTATCTTCCATGGTGTGGTACCCGGTAAATCGGCTTATCCAGTCGGCAAGATCGAACTGGAAGTGGCCTTCGGTGATGAGAACAACTACAGGGTGGAGAAGTTGACCTTTGAGGTGGTCAAGATAAGAAGTCCTTACCACGCCATATTTGGACGGCCGGCTTACGCCAAGTTCATGGCACGGCCGTGTTATGTGTACTTACAACTCAAGATGCCGGGTCACAACGGGACCATTACGGTTCACGGCAGCCGGAAAGTGGCTCTGGAGTGTGAGGAAGGTGACGCGGCTTATGCAGAGTCTGTTTGTGCCACAGAAGAGTTGAAATTTTATAAAGACAATGTTGACCCAACAGATATGACCTCTCTGAAAAAGCCAACCACGGAGAATGAACCAGCAATGAAGTTTAAATCAGCTGATGAGACTAAACTTGTTGATTTTGTTCCAGGTGACTCGTCTCAGCAGTTCAGCATCAGTGCAAATCTGGACCCGAAATAGGAAAGCGCGCTCATCGAGTTCATCCGTGAGAATAGGGACATCTTCGCGTGGAAACCTTCTGACATGCCAGGTGTACCTAGAGAACTCGCTGAGCACACTCTCAATGTTGATCCAAAATTTAAGCCGGTCCGACAGTTCCTTCGACGGTTTAACGAAGAGAGGCGGAAGGCTATTGGTGAAGAAGTGGCCCGGCTTTTGGCGGCCGGGTTCATTGTTGAGGTTTTTCACCCAGAGTGGTTGGCTAACCCGGTGCTTGTACTTAAGAAGAACGGCACCTGGCGGATGTGTGTGGACTACACGGACTTGAACAAGGCGTGTCCGGCTGATCCTTTTGCTCTCCCCCGTATTGATCAGATCATTGATGCTACGGCAGGTTGTGCACGCTTAAGTTTCTTGGATGCCTATTCCGGGTATCATCAGATTAAGATGGCAGTTAAGGACCAGGAGAAGACGGCGTTCATCACTCCCTTTGGAGCCTTCTGCTATGTCTCTATGCCCTTTGGGCTCAAGTGTGCGCAGGCGACTTACCAGCGTTGTGTACAGAATTGTCTCCATAAACAGATCGGGCGCAATGTTCACGCTTACGTGGACGATATTGTGGTTAAGTCCATCAAGGAGGAAACCCTGATAGATGACTTAAGGGAAACCTTCGATAATCTCCGGGTCTACAAGATGATGCTTAACCCGGCCAAATGTGTTTTTGGTGTTCCTGCGGGCAAGCTATTGGGCTTCTTGGTTTCTGACAGAGGAATTGAAGCTAACCCGGAGAAGATCAAAGCTATCACTTCTCTAGCTAAGCCGGCATGTATAAATGATGTTCAGCGTTTGGCAGGTCGCATCGCTGCTTTAAGCCGGTTCATAAGCCGCTTGGGTGAGAAGGCTATGCCCTTATATCAGTTGATGAAGAAAACGGATAACTTTGTCTGGAATGATGCAGCTAATACCGCCTTCGAGGATTTGAAAAAGCAACTGGCAGAGCCCCCCGTCCTTGCTGCTCCGGTTGATAAGGAGCCCTTGCTACTGTATGTGGCGGCAAACACACGAGCCGTCAGTGTGGCTATGGTGGTGGAGCGTAAGGAGACGGGTAAGGAGCATCCGGTTCAGCGGCCGGTTTATTATGTCAGTGAGGTGCTTATTGAGTCCAAGCAGCGATACCCGCACTGGCAGAAGCTTGTATATGGTGTGTTCATGGCGAGCCGGAAACTCAAGCATTATTTTCAGGGTCATCCCATCACTGTGGTCAGTTCTGCCCCTCTTGGGGATATTATCCAGAACCGAGAGGCTACAGGGAGAATTGCTAAGTGGGCTATTGAGCTTGGGCCTCATGGCCTCAAATATGTGCCACGCACTGCTGTTAAGTCTCAGGCTTTGGTGGATTTTATTAATGATTGGACAGAGTCGCAAGTGCCTGAGCAGAAGCCGGATAACACCTATTGGACTATTCACTTTGATGGGTCCAGGCAGCTGGAGGGCTCGGGGGCTGGTGTTGTATTGGCTTCCCCTAGGGGTGACAAGTTCCAGTATGTGCTACAATTGATGTTTCCTTGCACTAACAATGCGGCTGAATACGAGGCCTTACTCCACGGTCTTCGGGTGGCTAAGGAGATGAGCTTAAGCCGGGTACGGTGCTTTGGGGACTCAGATTTGGTGGTTCAACAAGTATCAGGCACTTGGGATTCTAAGGATCCCCTCATGGCGGCTTATCGCCGCGAGGTTGATGCCATTGCTGGGCACTTTCAGGGATATCAAGTGGAGCACATTGATCGCAGGAAGAACGAGGCGGCTGATGCTTTAAGCCGGCTCGGCTCTCAGCGAAAGCCGGTGCCGCCTAACACTTTCCTGGATGTCCTATATAACCCTTCGGTTAAGTTGCCTACAGAGGAGGACTTGGCTATCCCTGACCCGGAGGCACGACTGGTGGCGGCTCTTCATGTCATACCAGACTGGACAATGCCGTACTTGGTTTATATAACCCGGGGAGAGTTGCCTGAGGATGAAACTTTGGCCAGGCAAATAATCCGGCGGGCCAAGTCAATGATTGTTATCAACGGCGAGTTGCATCATCGCAGTGTTTCAGGGGTATTTCAGCGTTGTATTTCCCCTGAGGAAGGTCAAGAGATCTTGCGCGAGATCCATGAAGGGGATTGCGGCCATCATGCCGGCTCAAAATCCCTTGTGGCCAAGGCATTCCGTCATGGTTTTTATTGGTTGACGGCTCACGCTGATGCGGAGGACTTGGTCAGTAAGTGTGATGGTTGTCAGAGGTTCTCCCGACGGGCTCATGTGCCGGCTCAGGAATTGAGGATGATCCCGATCACTTGGCCCTTTGCGGTCTGGGGGCTTGATATGGTCGGGCCTTTTAAACGGTCCAAGGATAAGAAGACCCACCTCTTGGTGGCAGTGGACAAATTCACGAAGTGGGTGGAAGCTGAGCCAGTTAGCAAGTGTGATGCAGCCACGGCGGTTCAATTTATGAAAAAGGTGATCTTCCGCTTCGGCTTTCCGCACAGCATCATAACAGACAATGGCACTAATCTGTCCAAAGGCGCTATGGAGGAGTTTTGTCAACGAGAGCATATCCGGCTTGATGTTTCTTCAGTGGCTCATCCCCAGTCCAATGGTCAAGCTGAGAGAGCTAACCAGGAGATTCTGAAGGGCATCAAACCCCGGCTTTTGGTCCCTTTGCAACGGACGCCGGGTTGTTGGGTGGAGGAGTTGCCCTCCGTCTTATGGAGCATCAACACTACTCCTAACAGGTCTACTGGCTTCACGCCTTTCTTCATGGTTTATGGGGCAGAAGCGGTCCTCCCTAGCGACATCCGTCACGATTCACCTCGTGTGGCGGCTTATGTTGAGACGGACAATGAACAGGCGCGCCAAGTTGCTCTGGACTTGTTGGATGAACAGCGTGATGTGGCAGCAGCCCGTTCAGCGATTTACCAACAAGACCTGCGCCGTTATCATAGCCGCCGGGTCAAAACCCGGGTCTTCCAGGAAGGCGACCTTGTGCTCCGGCTCATCCAGGATCAAACAGATGCACACAAGTTATCCCCACCTTGGGAAGGGCCCTTTGTGGTCAGTAAGAACTTGCACAACGGGTCATATTACCTCATTGATGTTCGGGAGCGTAAAGATTCGCGTAAATCTGAGGAGGAGACCCGTCGGCCGTGGAATATCGCTCAGCTTCGGCCTTATTACACTTGAGCTACCGGCTCTTGTGGTGTACATATTTATCTCAGACATATATATATTATGATAAGCAATAAAGCAGGACCTCTGTCCTTTTTTCTCCTCCAAATATACGTGTCATACTAATTTGAAAGGAGGATCCGGCTTATGATCGCATTTGAGTCTAGCCGTAAGCAGTAAGATCACTTGGGGGCTTCCTGTTCAAACATGGGTCGTATTCGAACCAAAGAGAACATAGCTGTCGATACCCATTTGATTGGCAAAGTGCCGAGCTCATTGGGAGGTTGCCTTTGGTCATATTTGAATCATAGTGTAACCCCTCTGAGAACCGACGTGGATCGTATTCGAATCAGCGTCGTTAAACAATTTTCAGAATCACTTGGGGGCTTCCTGTTCAAACATGGGTCGTATTCGAACCCAAGAGAACATAGCTGTCGGTACCCTCTTGATTGGCATCGCCACACCCATTGGGGGCTATATGATCGTATCCGAATCTTGGCTTAAACCCCTTTCGGGCCGGGTCTCTGGTCGTATTCGAACTGGAAGCCCCTAAGTTCCGATTTATCGCAAAGTCTACTCTGATTATGACAACGTGTGCATGGCCGGGTTTCGCTTGACCGGCTTAATTTTGGAGTTATCTTGTTAATTGAACATCCTGGATGTCATCAAGACAAGTCCATTAGAGTTAAGATACCAACCATGCTACCCGGGTCATTTAATCCGGAGGGTGGTAAGCCGTCTTGAGACTTGTGATTTACCTTTCTATGCAGATGCTTGAAGGTACTTTTTTTTGAGAAGCACGAAGGATAATTATGACCCGGAGGAGCATCAAAAGAATGACTTCAAAGGATTTCAGCATTCATTACGTGCACGATGGCACGGCAGAGATAAATTGTTGCACTTATTCTATTACAAAAATCTTTCAAAGTTTCAAGGGTGGAGCGTTGTTTGGTGAGCCGCTAGCCGGTTTATGACGCCTGCTGAGTCGAAGTCCCCGGCTCATCTTCTGCTCCGGCTGATCCCAAGGCTTCAAAGGTCGACGACTTCCAGTTGATGCCGCTGAGAGCTTCGAACTGAGCTTCTTCGTCAATTAACCCGGCCGGGTCAATCTCGGGGGCGTAGGTGTGTTGGCGAGCCGGAGGAATCAGACTAAGAGCTTCATAGCGAGGGGTTGGAATTCCTCTGATTCTCCGCGTTGTACCCCGGCTGATACTTGGTTAAGTCGGTGTCGTTCCCGATGATGGTGGCCACCGGGCGTACAGCCTTCACGCATGCCGCGAAATCCTTCTGGTCGAAGGCTGAGCCGTCTTCCTTCAGGCTCGGGTAACCCAGGGCGATGTCTGCCGGGTCTAGCTCCGGCAGGAATGCCTTGGCCCGGCTCAGCGCGGCAATTGCTCCGGATCTTGCGGAGGCTCGGCGTAGCTCCTGGATCCGTTGTGGCAGAACAGCAAGCCGGCGCAGGACTTCGGCCAGATGGGTTGGCACCTCATTGGATAGGGCCACCACAGCTAAGGCGCGCTGTGACCCGGTGTAGAGTTGTTCCACCAGGGTGTACACGGCCTTTAGCTTGGTGACCACGCTCTGGTTCAGGTTGGCACTCCTGGGACCTGTTTAAATAAAGATCAGGTAAGCCGGTGACAAGGATGAATTATAACATATACAGACTTGATGAAAGCCGGCGAGGCGACTTACCGAAGATAGCAGCCACCATCTGGGAAACCTGGCGCTTTAGGCTGGAGAGCTCAGCGGTCTTCTCAGTGAGGGCCTTCTCCGCCTGTTCTGCCCGGGTCACCAGTGCGGCTTTCTCCTCAGCCCAGGCCTTCCGCTCAGCGTCGAATTCAGTCTTCAATTTCTCCTGAGCGGCGATGCTGGAGACAAACTTGGCATTCGCCTTCCGGGTCTCCATCTCTTGAGTTTTTAACCGGCTCTTGAGACCCGCAAGGTCCGACTCAAATTTCTTGCCAGTAGCCTGCATATATTTCCGGGTTATTAACAGTCATTCTATAAAGTCCCAAGCACTTTCCAAGCAAAGACACTTGGCACTTGGGGGCTAATGCATATTGAACGTGTCTATCTATGTACTGCCGGTTCAGTTCAGTAAGCCGGACTCTAAGTCTACAACATATGCCAAGTATAAGTCTAGACTTGGGGGCTAGCATGACAAGGATCACTATGCGGAAAGTAAGAAGACAGCAGAAGGTTACCTCAGATTTCTGTTGGATCTGGTTGACCATGGCGATCTCGGCGTCTCGGCTCTTGTGAACTTGGCTGATGTAGCCTGAGACAAGCTCTCCAATGCTTAAATCGGTGTAGCCCGAGAGATCCAGATTCACCCGGTGGGGTTGCAGCAGCTCCCCCTTCGCGGAGCATTGGGCCAGTGCGGTCGGCCTCCCCGGCTCAACATACTCCGTCCGGGTAATTACCACGTCCGGGTCGTTAGCCGGTGGGGTTGAGCCGGAGGCCTCCGGATTAGCTGACGCTTCGGTCGTTGTCTTGGTGGTCGGGGCAGGGGCTTCAGGCGCCGTATCCATGGGAATGGTGGCCTCGGAGGCGGCTGGCGGATCTTGAGCCGTCGTCTCCGGCTCAGGCAAGTCCGGCACTCCGGCTGACCTGGTCTTCTTTGCTCTTTTGGTGAGCTTTGCCTGGGCACTGAAAAGACAGAAGTGTTAGGCATACAAAGAGTAAATACAGACAGATAATGTAAGGTGATTGTTATTACCCGGGTGCAGTCTTGAAGGCCGGCAGACTTGACTGCATGGAGTCACCCGAAGAGGGGGAGGTCTCCTGGTAATTGGAGTCAGAAGAATTAAGTGGTTGACGGATAACACCCGCCAACGGATGAAAAGGGTACAAGTGAGAAAAGACCTCGGTGCGACGTTTCCTTGTCGCGTCGGGTAACCCGGCGGAGAGGTCGGTGTCCTTGCGGGCCCGGGTGAGACGCCGGCTTTCGTGAACCTGCTGCTTCAAAAGAAATTGAGGGTCTTGATGAGCTAATGGATGAGAAAAGCTTACTTTCCGGGTTACCCTTCGGACTTTCAGCTGTGGCAAAGGCTCCGAGTCGGAGGGGAGTAATGTTACCTCTTCAATCACCGGGTTACTGGCGCCGGTGTCATCCTGTCAATAAGCAAAATGATGGTAAAGTGGACAGCAGCAAACAATAAATATGGCAAGAGTTTAAAGGTTTAAGGGTTACCTCTGACTCGGAGCTATCGCTTAATTGCAGCAGCTCCGAAGCAGTGGGTCTGTTTCCCTTTTTGCGAGGGGCGGCTCTCTTGGCGGCTTTCTTCGCCTTCCTGGCCTTCTTGGCCGCCTCATGGTCATACTTGACCCGCCAGAATTTATCATCAGCCTGAGAAATACAGTAATGAGTTCTTAGTAAGATGACAGGTAAAAAAAATGGAAAGGTTAAAGTCAGCGGCTTACCGCTGGGGCTGGATTGGTCTTGCAGAACGGGGCTAGCCCGGTTCTTCCACAGTCTGCCAGGCTCTCGTTTAATAGAGCCTTGGTCTCTTCTTCGGCAACGTCTTCTGGAAGGTCGTTGCGACTGTGCCTCTGCGGGTCATCCTTTCGCCCGGTGTACTCACACATTAAGCCGGGGCGGCGGCTCAATGGGATCACCCGCCATGAGATCCAGACCCGGACCAGGTCTATTCCGTTCAGACCGTTGCCTAGCAGGGCCTTGATCTTATTGATCGTTGGAAGCAGAGGCTGGCGTTCCGCGGCAGTCAGCTTGTCGGATAGCGGATGAGTCGGCTCCAGGCGCGTTGGGCGAAAGCCGGGCAGCGGGCTCTCATCAGCCGGGGACGTGTCTTGGCAGTAGAACCAAGTCATGTTCCAGTCCTTGGGGTGACTTGGCGGTTCTGCGTAAGGAAATAGACAGTCCCTGCGCCGTTGGATGGAGATGCCGCCTAACTCTAGACTTGGACCGTTTGCGCACTCGGTTTGGCGGTTCAAATAAAACAGCTCTCTGAAGAGCAGCAGACTCGGCTCTTCTCCAAGATATACTTCACAAAAAACTTGGAAGTTGCAGATGTTGGATATGGAATTGGGTCCTATATCCTGAGGCCGAAGGTCAAAGAAGTTGAGCACGTCCCGGAAGAATTTTGAGCCGGGCGGTGCGAAGCCCCGGCTCATATGGTCTGCAAAGATCACTACCTCCCCGTCCCTCGGCTGAGGTCTTTCTTCGGACGGGTCAGGGGCACGGTAGGACATCACTTCCTTCCTGGGCAGATATCCGGACTTAACGAAGTTGGCCAGGGTCTCATCAGTGACGTTGGATCTCATCCAGTTGCAAGTGATGGGAGCTTTGGGAGGCATGGTGACGGTTGGTGATCTATGATAAAGAGAAAGTGTCCGGGTTAATTATAAGCCGGGAGTTTATCATTCAAACTACAGTGACGGCTTATGAAGGGGACTAATGGTATGTATTGATATGGTGGGTTATCTAAGCCGTCGGGGCATTCAGGATGAGTTGGTCATCTACGGCTTACTGCGGTTAAGTCGGAAGGATACTACAGAGCATGGTTCTCTTTAAACCGGAAAGTTCTACGGCGCGTGTTTTCTTTAAGTCGGAAGCATAAGCCGCCAAGATTCAAGGGCTGCAGTTTTTACTAAGTGTGGTAAAACAGATTTCACATATTACAGTAACTTTTTCGGATCAAAATGGTCGGGCAAGATGAAAATTTTCTAGACCTAAAAAACAGAGGCAGAAGAAGTTCTTGAGGTTGAACACAGTTTTTATGCAGTAAAAAGAGGGTTTTCTTATAGATGAAATGGGTCTCAAACCTCTACCGCAGTGGTTCTACGCGAGGTTAAAGATCAACTAACTACAGTGGCAACAAGAACTACCGAGTCTGTGGGCAATGGAGATGAACACGAAGAACTGAAAGAACCCTACCGCAGATCTGTTCTAGCAAGGCAGAGGAGACTCACCAGAGTTGGAAAGAGCGGAGGTCGCCGCCGTGAGTCTGGTCCGGGTCAGGGTGATGCAGCGGCCGGGTCGATGAAGATCAGGGGCGCGGCGGCGGCGGCGGCAGAAGCTCGGGCAGAGGAACGACAGCGCGAGGAAGAAGAAGGAGAGTGTGAGAAGAGAGTGCCGGGCCGGCCTATTTATAAGGTAAGTCATAAGTGGGCGCGAGATTCAAGGAGACCACGGCGTGGTTATCTCCCCCTCACGGCGCCTCGATTTTCGCAAAGACAGTAAAAGCCGAGATCTGTTGCGGATCTGGCGGAGTAAAAACCGGACTTAATGGAGGATGACGTCACGGCGGATTATCCGGAGTCCGGAGAATGACGTCACTCCGGGTTATGGCCTTCACACGAACGGTAAGCCGGAGATTTTTTCTGTCGGCAGAGTTGAAGATTGACACGAGCCGGCTCAAGTCAATCTGGGGCCTAATGTTGAGGATATAGACCTGGGAGTCACCCGCCAGGAGGGCCGGGTTACTCTAAGGGTCATTGCCAGAAGCCCGGAGCTAAGTTTCAAGATAATGGGCCAGAGATGGGCTGAGACCCGGCGATGGCTTAAAGCCCGTAGTACAATCTTTATTGTTATAGTAGACTTGTAGTGTAAGGCAAGTATTGTTTAGAGTCCGAGCCGGACACTCTTATGAGCCGGCCGGGACTCTAAGGGCCGCTGGGTGTCAACCTCCCTATTTAAAGGGACGACCCGACAGCGGTTTAGGGGCGACAACAATCTGATCGAGAGCCGGGCATAGCTGTTTAGCTCCCTGGTTATCGAAACCCTGATTAATACCACCTCAACTGGACGTAGGCTTTTACCTTCACCGTAAGGGGCCGAACCAGTATAAACCCTCGTGTTCCTTGTCCCACTTAACCCCTTCAAGCTTCCCAATTGCGATGGCTCCACGACTAAGTCCTAACCCAAGGACATCTGCCGTGACAATTCCACGACAGCAAGGGTCCTCAGCATAACCCGGCAAACCAAGGAGGTAGCAAGCGTAAGGCTGATGGCAGCATAGAGTTTGTGGCCAACGCCAGCTCACAGGGTAACAACCAGCGACGTAAGGGGAGGCCACCTCCCCGAGCCGGCGGGTCAGGCCCGACGCTTGAGCAGTTGTTGAATGAGCCTTGTCCAAGGCATGGCTCTAGGGAGAAGCCAGCTACTCATCTATGGAAAGATTGCGCAATCATGAAGGCTTTTAAGAATTCCAATGCCTTTAATTGGAACAATGGCTCGGGCGGCGGCTCAGGCGCCGGCGGCTTTCATGGCCCGGGCGGCGGCTCAAATACCAATCCTCAGAATGTTCAAGGGGGCTTTAATCAGCAGTCCGGCCAGGGTCATCAATAGCAGCAGGGGGATACCAGACCAATCCAAAGCAGCTCAATGGTGGACAGTATCATGTGTTTACCACCAGTTTGTGCAAGCGAGATCAGAAGCTCCATAAGAGGGCTGTGAATGCTGTTGAGCCGGCGGTTCCACGCTATTTAAGATGGTCTGAGCAGCCTATTGTGTGGAGTAGGGAAGATCACCCTCCCCGGGTTGATAATCCGGGTCACCTGGCCCTGGTGGTGGCTCCTCAGGTGGGGGGATATAAGTTCGCTTAAGTGCTCATGGACGGAGGCAGCAGCATCAACATCCTCTATTATGAGACCTTCCGTCGTATGGGGTTGATTGATAAGAACCTCAGCCAGTCCAAGATTGGTTTCCATGGTGTGGTGCCTGGTAAGTCGGCATATCCAGTTGGTAAGATCGAGCTGGAAGTGGCTTTTGGAGATGAGTACAACTACAGGGCGGAAAAGTTGACCTTTGAGGTGGTTAAGATAAGAAGTCCGTATCATGCTATATTTGGGCGGCCGGCTTACGCCAAGTACATGGCACGGCCGTGTTACGTGTATTTACAGCTCAAGATGCCGGGTCACAATGGGACCATTACGGTTCATGGCAGCCGAAAGATAGCCTTGGAGTGTGAGGAAGGTGACACAGCTTATGCAGAATCTGTTTGTGCAACAGAGGAGTTGATGTTTTACAAGGACAATGTTGACCCGGCAGATATGACATCTTTGAAAAAGCCGACCACGGAGCATGAGTCGGCAATGAAATTTAAGTCAGCTGATGAGACTAAACTTGTTGACTTCGTTCCAGGTGACTCATCTCAGCAGTTTAGCATCAGTGCCAATCTGGATCCAAAATAGGAAAGCGCGCTCATCGAGTTCATCCGTGAGAACAGGGACATTTTTGCATGGAAACCTTCTGACATGCCAGGTGTACCTAGAGAACTCGCTGAGCACACTCTCAATATTGATCCGAAATTTAAGCCGGTCAGGCAATTCCTTCGGCGGTTTAATGAGGAGAGGCGGAAAGCCATTGGTGAGGAGGTGGCCCGGCTCTTAGCGGCCGGGTTTATTGTTGAAGTCTTTCATCCAGAATGGTTAGCTAACCCGGTACTCGTGCTCAAGAAGAATGGCACCTGGCGGATGTGTGTGGACTACACGGACTTAAACAAGGCTTGTCCGGCTGATCCTTTTGCTCTCCCCCGTATTGATCAAATCATTGATGCTACGGTGGGTTGTGAGCGCTTAAGTTTTTTGGATGCTTATTCTGGATACCATCAGATTAAAATGGCAGTTAAGGACCAGGAGAAGACGGCGTTCATCACTCCCTTTGGAGCCTTCTGTTATGTGTCTATGCCTTTTGGACTCAAGAGTGCACAGGCGACTTATCAGCGTTGTGTGCAGAATTGTCTTCATAACCAGATTGGGCGCAATGTTCATGCCTATGTGGATGATATTGTGGTTAAGTCCAGGGAGAAGGATACCCTGGTAGATGATCTTAGAGAAACCTTTGATAATCTCCCGGTTTACAAGATGATGCTTAACCCGGCCAAGTGCGTTTTTGGTGTTCCCGCAGGCAAGCTATTGGGTTTCCTGGTTTCTAACAGAGGCATTGAAGCTAACCCGGAAAAGATCAAGGCAACAACCTCTCTGGCTAAGCCGGCGTGCATCAACGACGTCCAGCGTCTGGCAGGACGCACCGCTGCTTTGAGCCGGTTTATAAGCCGTTTGGGTGAAAAGGCCATGCCACTGTACCAGTTGATGAAGAAAACAGATGACTTTGTCTAGAATGATGCTGCTAATGCTGCTTCTGAGGATTTGAAGAGACAGCTGGCTGAGCCCCCAGTTCTTGCTGCTCCGGTTGACAAGGAGCCCTTATTACTGTATGTAGCTGCTAACACACGAGCCGTCAGTGTGGCTGTGGTGGTGGAGCGCAAGGAAGAGGGTAAGGAGTATCCGGTTCAGCGGACGGTTTACTACGTCAGTGAAGTGCTCATCGAGTCCAAACAGCGGTATCCACATTGGCAGAAGCTTGTCTATGGTGTGTTCATGGCAAGCCGGAAGCTTAAGCATTATTTCCAGGGTCACCCCATCACTGTGGTTAGTTCTGCTCCCCTAGGGGATATCATCCAAAACAGAGAAGCCACAGGAAGAGTGGCTAAGTGGGCTATAGAGCTTGGGCCTCATGGTCTGAAATACGTGCCACGCACTGCTGTCAAATCTCAAGCGTTGGTGGATTTCATCAACGATTGGACAGAGCTGCAGGTGCCTGAAGAGAAACTGGATAATACATACTGGACTATTCACTTCGACGGGTCTAGGCAATTGGAGGGCTCGGGGGCTGGAGTTGTATTAACTTCCCCTCGAGGTGACAAGTTTCGTTATGTGCTACGGTTGATGTTTCCCTGTACTAACAACGCGGCTGAGTACGAGGCCTTGCTCCATGGTCTTCGGATGGCTAAGGAGATGAGCTTGAGCCGGGTAAGGTGCTTTGGCGACTCAGATTTAGTGGCTCAACAAGTGTCAGGCAAGTGGGATTCCAAGGACCCTCTCATGGCGGCTTATCGCCGTGAAGTTGATGCCATTGCTGGACACTTTCAGGGTTACCAAGTAGAGCACATCGATCGCAGGAAGAACGAGGCGGCTGATGCATTAAGCCGGCTGGGCTCTCAGCGAAAGCCGGTGCCGCCTAATACTTTCTTGGACATCTTGCATAACCCTTCTGTTAAGTTACCTACAGAGGAAGACTTGGCTGTCCCTGACCCGGAGGCACAGTTGGTGGTGGCTCTTCACATTACCCCAGACTGGACAGTACCATATTTGGCTTACATGACCCGGGGAGAATTGCCTGAGGATGAAACTTTTGCCAGACAAATAACCCGGCGGTCTAAGTCAATGATAATTATCAATGGTGAGCTACATCGTCGCAGTGTCACTGGAACTTTCCAGCGTTGTGTTTCCCCTGAGGAAGGTCAAGAAATCTTACGTAAGATTCATGAAGGGGATTGTGGCCATCATGCCGGCTCAAAATCCCTTGTGGCCAAGGCTTTTCGTCATGGTTTTTATTGGCTGACGGCTCATGCTGATGCGGAGGACTTGGTTAGTAGATGTGACGGTTGTTAGAGGTTCTCGCGACGGGCTCATGTGCCGGCTCAGGAGCTGAGGATGATTCCAATTACTTGGCCATTTGCGGTCTGGGGGCTTGATATGGTTGGGCCTTTTAAAAGGTCCAAGGATAAGAAGACCCACCTTTTGGTGGCAGTTGACAAGTTCACCAAGTGGGTGGAGGCGGAGCTAGTTAGCAAGTGTGACGCGGCCACGGCAGTTCATTTCATGAAAATGGTGATATTTCGCTTTGGTTTCCCACACAACATTATAACTGACAATGGTACCAATCTGTCTAAGGGCGCCATGGAGGAGTTTTGTCAACGAGAGCATATTCGACTTGATGTTTCATCAGTGGCTCACCCTCAATCCAATGGTCAAGCTGAGAGAGCTAATCAGGAGATTTTGAAGGGCGTTAAGCCCCGGCTTTTGGTCCGTTTGCAACGGACGCCGGGTTGTTGGGTGGAGGAGTTACCCTCCGTGTTATGGAGCATTAATACTACTCCTAACAGATCTACGGGTTACACGCCTTTCTTCATGGTTTATGGAGCAGAAGCAGTCCTCCCTAGCGACACCCGTCATCACTCGCCTCGAGTGGCGGCTTATGTTGAGGCGGATAATGAGCGGGCGCGCCAAGATGCTCTTGACTTGTTGGACGAACAGCGCGATGTGGCAGCAGCTCGCTCGGCGATTTACCAACAAGACCTGCGCCGTTATCACAGCCGCCGGGTTAAGTCCCGGGTCTTCCAGGAAGGTGATCTGGTGCTCCGGCTCATCCAAGATCAAACAGATGCACACAAGTTATCCCCGCCTTGGGAAGGGCCCTTTGTGGTCAGCAAGAACTTGCACAACGGGTCATACTACCTTATCGATGTTCGGGAGCACAAAGATTCACGCAAGTCGAAGGAAGAAACCCGTCGGCCATGGAACATAGCTCAGCTTCGGCCTTATTACACTTGAGCCACCGACTCTCATAATGTACATATTTCTATAGCCGTGTATATATTATGATAAATAATAAAGTAGGACCTCTGTCCTTTTCTCCTCCAAAGGTAAACGTGTTATTTCCATTACAGCATCACATGGTCACTTGGAGGTGGATCCGGCTTACGATCGTATTCGAATCTAGCCGTAAACAATATGATCACCTGGGGGCTTCCTGTTCAAACATAGGTCGTATTCGAACCTAAGAGAACACAGCTGTCGATACCCACTTGATTGGCAAATGGCCGAGCTCATTGGGGAGTTTTCTTTGATCATATTTGAATCATGGCTCAACCCCCTTTGGGAACCGACGTGGATCGTATTCGAATCGGCGTTGTTAAACAACTCTCAAGGTCATTTGGGGGCTTCCTGTTCAAACATGTGTCGTATTCGAACCAAAGAGAACATAGCTGTCGGTACCCTCTTGGTCGGCAACGCCAAAGCCACTGGGGGCTATATGATCGTATTCGAATCTTAGCTTAACCCCTTTGGGACGGTTCTCTGGTCGAATTCGAACCGGAAGCCCCTAAGTTTTGATCTTCTGATTTGCAACAAGTTCTTCTGGTCGTATCAACAGTGTGCCAGGGCGGTTCTTACTTCGCCGACTTAACTTTCATTTACAACGTTGATAGCACATAGTAAGCGTTGTTGATGCTGGTGAACCGGAGTTGAGATCTCAACCTCATTATCCGGGTTACATAAACCGGAAGTATACTTGAAGGCTTGTAAGTATGCTATTATGGTTACATCGAGGATATAATTGAGGGCCAGTCTTTGGTGACTTTGGTTCATATTCCGGGTTATATATAAAGTCTATGACTCTCAGTGTGGTAAGCCGCCCAGAGACTTGTGATTTGTTTTCTATGCAAGACAATTAAAGACAGTTCTTCAAACTTAAGGAAAATAAATGATCAATTATAACCCGGAGGAATATGAAGAAGCAGCTTAAATAGAGTTAAGCATTCAACACGTGCACGATGGCATGACAAAATTAAGCGTTTGTCCTACTCTATTACAAGACTCCCCGAGTCCAAAAGGTGAGGCATTGTTTTAAGGTGTAACCATGAGCCGCTACAGGTCAAGGTGCTTGTTGAGTCGAAGCCTCCGGCTCATCCCTCTCCGCTCCTCCGGCTGATTCCATGACCTGGAAGGTTGATGATTTCCAGTCAATGCCGCTCAAAGCTTCAAACTGAGCCTCGTCATCAATTAACCCGGCCGGGTCAACTTCTGGGGCGAAGGTATGCTTACGAGTCGGAGGGATCAAGCTGATTGCTTCATAGCGTGGAGTGGGGATCCTCTGATTTTCCGCGTCATAGCCCGGCTGATACTTGGTAAGGTCGGTGTCATTCCCAATCAGGGTGGCCACTGGGCGCACGCTCTTCACACAGGCAGCAAAGTCTTTCTGGTCAAAGGGGGTGCCGTCTTCCTTCAGGCTGGGGTATCGAAGAGCGATGTCGGCCGGGTCTAGCTCTGAGAGAAAAGCCTTAGCCCTGCTCAAAGCAGCTATAGCTCCGGCTCTTGCAGAGGCCCGTCTTAGCTCTTGGAAGCGCTGAGGAAGAACGACAAGCCGCCTGAGTACCTCCGCCAGGTGAGTCGGAACCTCGTTGGACAGAGCCACAACGGCTAACACACGCTGTGACCCGGTGTAGAGTTGCTCCACCAAGGTGTACACGGCCTTCAACTTGGTCAGAACATTCTGATTAAGGTTGGAGCTTCTGGGACCTGCATAACAAAGTTAGGTGAGCTGATGGCAATTGTGGGACTTCTAAGACATGAAGAATGTAAGCTTGTTAAAGGCTTGCAGAATGACTTACCAAAGATTGCGGCGACCATCTGTGACACATGGCGCTTTAAGCCGGAGAGTTCGGCGGTTCTCTCCGTCAGAGCAGTCTCCGCTTGTTCGGCCCGGCTGAGCAAAGCAGTTTTCTCGTCGGCCCAAGTCTTTCTTTCTGTTTCAAATTTCTTCTTCAGCTTTTCTTGTGCAGCAACACTGAACTCAAATTTGGCGTTGGCCTTCCGGGTCTCAGTTTCCTGAGTCTTCAGGCGGTTCTTCAGCTCAGAGATTTCAGCTTCAAATTTCTTGCAGGCAGCCTGTACAAATTCCGGGTTACAGTGTGAGTGATTATTATGTAACATTAAAGTCCCAAGCGCTTTGCAAGAAAAGACACTTGGCACTTGGGGGCTAATGTAGGCTGAAAGATTCTATTTACAATTGCCGGTTCATGAAGGTAAGCCGGAAGTTAAGTCTACAACATATTCTATCATAAGTAATAGACTTGGGGGCTAGCATGGTAAGACTGACTATGGAGTAAGCAAGAGAGTTGTACCTCAGATTTTTTCTGTATCTGCTTCACCATATCAATCTCCAGGTCCCGGCTGTTGTGCACTTGACCAATGTAACCAGAAACAATGTCTCCAATGCTCAAGTTAGCATAATCAGTGATCTCTAGTCTAGCCCTGCGGCGCTCCAGCAGTTCTTCTTTGGCAGAGCATCTGGCCAGCACAGTGGGTCTTCCCGGCTCAACATATTCAGTCCGGGTAATCACCACATCCGGGTCATCGGCCGGTTGAGCTGAGCTGGGAATCTCCGGGTTGTCGGAACCCGCCATGGTTTGTTCTTCAGTTGAGGCGGCGATTTCCGGAGCTTGTGCAGATGGCGGCTCAGAGGCAGAGGCATTGGGTTCAGTTAAGTCCGGCTCTTCGATAGGCTTATTTTTCTTGGCCCTCTTGCTGAGCTTGGCTTGGGCACTGAAAGTCAAAAGGTTAGTACAAAAAACATAAGTAAGATAAGCACAAAATGAGGTGGTTATCATTACCCGGGTGTGGTCTTGAAAGCCGGCAAATTGGATTGCATGGAGTCACCGGACGAAGGTGAAGTTTCCTGATAGTTTGAATCAGACGAATTGAGTGTTTGACGAGTGACGCCCGCTAAAGGATGAAAAGGGTATAAGTTGGAGATAACCTCAGTCCGGCGCTTTCTGGATGCTTCGGGTAAGCTGGAGGAGAGGTCTGCATCCTTGCTGGCCCGGGTTTGGCTCCGGCTCTCATGAATCTGTTGCTTCAAAAGAAATTGAGGATCTTGATCAGCTAAAGGATGCGAAAATCTTACTTTCCAGGTTACTCTTCGGACTTTCAGCCTTGGCAAGGGGTCCGAGTCGGAGGAAAGTATAGTTACCTCTTCAGTCACCGGGTTGCTCGCTCCGGTATCATCCTGCGGATAAACAAGTCAATAAGGTGGTTAAAAAAACAGACGAAAAACAAAAGAAGAGCCTAACGAATCAAGGGCTACCTCTGACTCGGAGCTATCATCCAACTGAAGCAGCTCTGAGGCGCTAGGCCTACTTCCCTTCTTGCGGGGAGCGGCTCTCCTGGCGGCTTTCTTAGCCTTCCTGGCTTTTTTAGCAGCCTCATGGTCATACTTGACCTTCCAGAACTTGTCATTAGCCTGGAAAAATGCAACAAAGGTTTCCTTGAGGTTAAAACGAAAACTGTTAGAATGGAAAGTAAAAGTGCTCAGATTGGTAGCTTACCGCCGGAGCTGGGTTAGCTTGGCAGAAGGGGCTTAAGCCGGTCCTCCCGTAGTCTGCTAAGCTCTCGTTCAAGAGGGACTTGGTCATGTCGTCCACGACGTCCTCAGGTAGATCGTTGGGGCTGTGCCGCAGAGGGTCATCCTTCCGGCCCGTGTAATCACACAATAAGCTGGGGCGGCGGCTCAAGGGAATCACTCGCCAAGAAATCCAGACCCGGACCAGATCGACGCCGTTAAGGCCATTTCCCAGAAGAGCTTTAATCTTGTTGATGGTGGGGATCAGTGGTTGACGTTCAGATTGAGATAGTTTATCTGGCAGGGGGTGATTTCGCTCCAAACGCAGAGCACGAAAGCCGGGCAGAGGGCTCTCATCAGCCGGAGAAGTATCCTGGGAGTAGAACCATGTCTGGTTCCAGTCCTTTGGGTGGCTTGGCGGCTCAGCGTAAGGAAAGAGGCAATCTCTCCGTCGTTGAATGGAGATTCCGCCAAGTTCCAAGCTAGGCCCGTTGGCGCACTCATTCTGGCGGTTCAGATAAAACAGCTCCCGAAAGAGCAGTAGGCTGGGCTCTTCTCCAAGATATACTTCGCAGAATACTTGAAAGTTGCAAATATTTGACACGGATTTGGGTCCTATGTCTTGCGGCCGCAGATCGAAGAAGTTCAGAACATCTCTAAAGAATTTTGAGCCGGGAGGTGCGAAGCCCGGGCTCATCTGATCAGCAAATATCACAACCTCTCCATCTCTTGGTTGAGGTCTTTCTTCCGACGGGTCAGGGGCACGATAGGACATGACCTCCTTTTTGGCAGGTAACCCGTCTTCACGAAATCAGCTAAAGTATCGTCAGTAACATCGGATCTCATCCAGTTGCACGTGATGGGTGCCTTGGGAGCCTTGGGCGGCATTGTGAAAGACGAAGGCCTATGACAAAAGGAAATGTCCGGTTCAACTATAAGCCGGAGCAAGTTTACAGTTCAGTATGCAAGATGGCGGCTTATGTTGGCGCCTAATGACATATGGCTAATTGTGTCGGGTTATCTAAGCCGCTGTGGGCATCGTGAGTAATTCAACTCGTTTAAAACTCTATCATAAATGAGCTAGAAATTTCACAGCGCATGACCTCTTTTAAGCCGGAGATATGAGCTGCCATAGCTAACAGATGCAATCTTTGACTAAGTGTGGCACAAACAAGTTTCACAGATCGCAGTAATTATTTTGGATCAAACGATCGACTAGAAAGAAAAAAACTCTAGACCTAGAAGCTGATACAGAGAAGTTCATGAGCTCTAAGGAGATCTCTTTGCAAGTAAAGGGGACATGCTACTATTGAAAATAGGTGCGAAACCACAGCCGCATGAGCTCTATATGGTTTCTGGATCCAAGGGGGCCATGTGGGAAGAACCGTGAAGAAATGGTGACGAACTGCGAAGAACAGGGAAGAACGGCAGAACCCTAATGCGGATCTATTCTATGGAGTGGCAAGGACTTACGGGTGCTGATGAGTCGCGGAGGTCGCCGCCATTTCTCTGGACCAGTTCAGGGTGATGCAGCGGCCGAGGTTGACGAAGACCAGGGGCGCGGCGGCGGCGGCGGAGCTCGAGCTCTCGGGTGTCAGAGGAGGAAGACGACGGAGGAGATAAGTGAATGAAGGCTTATGGGCCGGGCCTATTTATAAGGTGCGGTTAATAAGTGGGCGCGAGAAACGAGGAGGCCAAGGCGTGATTATCTCACCACAAAAGCGCCTCGATTTTCGGGATGGCCATTAAAGATAAGATCCGTTGGGATATGACACAATAAAAAAATGAACTTAATGGAAGATGACGTCATGGAGGGTTATCAGGAATCCAGAAGACGACGTCACGGCGGGTTATCACCTTCGCACAAATATAAGCCGGAAGATTTTCTCTCAAAGGGATTGAAGATTGACATGAACCGGTTCAAATCAATCTGGGGCCTAATGTTGAGGATATAACCATTAGAGTCACCCGCCCAGGAGGGGCCGGGTTACGTCATAATGGTCATCACGCGAAGCCCAGTACCAGACTTGAAGACGGCGGGTCAATAATGGGCTTAAGACCCGGAGATGGCTTAAAGCCCGTAGTGATAACCGCCGTTATGGTGAAACTTGTAGTGTAAGGCAAGAATAGTTAAGAGTCCGAGCCAGACACTGTTATGAGCCGGCCGGGACTCTGAAAGCCGCTGGGCGTCAACCTCTCTATATAAAGGGACGACCCGGCGGCGGTTTAAGGACAAGTAAGACCAAATCGATAGCCAGGCAGGACTTTCTAGCTCCTGGTCGTCGAAACCCTAATCAATACCACCTCAACTGGACGTAGGCTTTTACCTTCACCGTAAGGGGCCGAACCAGTATAACCCTCGTGTTCCTTGTCCCGTTTAACCCCTTTAAGCTTCCTAGCTGCGATGGCTCCACGACTAAGTCCTTGCACGAGGACATCTTCCGTGACAATTCCATGACACGGCGCCTCCCGCGGGTCGCCGCCCGCGCGCCCGGCCCCGCCCTGCTGGATCCGGCCGCGCCCGCCCCTCCGACCCCTCTCCGGCCTCGTCCTGTTCCTCTCCTCCGGCGTCCTTGTCGGGGATATACCCCGCGGTATGACCCGGCCGGACTTTGCGCTTCACCGTGACCCGCCGGAGGACTGGAGACTCACGGGTCTGGCGGCTCACTATCAGACGACTCACGGATGACCCTGATGGCTGGTCAGATAGAAGACTAGGCCCAAGGCCCAGAAGGCCGGCTCATGTTTATGATGGGCCGGCTTAAGAAGAAAGGGATGACGAATATTTCCTCTACAAGGAAGCAAGACCCGGACTTGTAATTAACTTGTAAGAGAAGATAGACTAGTCCTGGTCCTACTAGGACTCCACATGTAACCCGCCCCTCTAACTTATATAAGGAGGGGCAGGGCACCCCAAAGAGGGACGAGCAACAAGAAACAATCTCTAGGGCTAGACACAAAGAGCCGGCTTACCGGCGACTCTCTCATAAGCATAATGAGACCTAGCCACAAACAACATGTAGGGTTATTACCGGACGATGTTTCCCGGGGCCCGAAGCTGTCTAAACCCTTGTCTTGTGCATTGATCCGCCCTGCGTCTCTCATCCCAATCAACCCCTCTCAAGCTACTACATAGATGCGTTGGCCTCACGACTAAGTCCTTACACCTAGGACATCTGACGTGTTAATTCCACGACAGTTGGTTCCCACCGTGGGGCCTGTGCACGGTGGTGATGAGTTCTTGGAGGGATATCTCACAGGGATCGAGAAGTTTGCGATTGTTTAGATGAAGGAGAATCATTACGGAAGGAGTTGTATTGTCTAGAAGGCGAGCAATCAGATCTAATATCCATCCGAGGTTCAAAAGAAACCACGGTTACACGTCCGTGCGCCGCTGCAAGTTGCGAGTTTGAGGACGTAGAGTTTCCGCTACAGTATCAATTTGTGCGGCGGCCGTGTCCGAAGTGCTATGGCATCTTTCCTGTCCACAAGCAATGTAGAGGATTTAATCCGAAAGCTACGAGCGACTCAATCCGTCAAGTTTCCGCGGGCTAAAGGCGATTCTGGTACTGCCTTCAATGCATGGCGTCTCACCTTGCGGAGGTTTTCGAAGGGAAAAGCTATCTATCGCGGCTCCATTGTTTTCCATCAAACTTCGGACGTATTGTTTCCAAAAACAAAGATGCTGCATATATAAGTAGCTGGAACACAGTGCTTGAAAAAAAGGGGGAGAAGGAAAATAAGAAAGAGAAGGAAAGAGGACCACGACCCGGAAGTGGATGTATCTACGGAGTACTACTACTAATTTTACACGAGCATGTATGGCTAGCAAGAAATCAGATCGGTCAAACCTGATTGGTCAAACCTGATGGAACAAAGTAACTACTACTACAAGTCGGAGAATGACGAGGATTCAGACTCGGCCACAGTCGCGGCCGTACATCGCCGGCGCGTCTTCACGGCCGGGCCTCGCCTCCAAGCCGCCGTTCGTCTTCAAACCGTCCGCTCGCCAGCAACGCGTGACCCGCCCGCGCTAGTTCTACCACGCCCCGCCTCTGCCTCTGCATGCGGATGGGCTCCAAAGAAAGACTGGGTACAAAGTGTAATCAGCTTATACGCGGTGCGGAAGATGTGTTAAGGACTCAAAAAAGAGGTAATTACGCCAGTGGTGCCTAAACTTGCCACCAATGTTCACTTCGGTGCACGAACTTGAAGAATACGCTGATTTGGTGCAAAAACTTGGCTCATTGGTGCAAATACGGTTCGAAACAGGTTTTCGTACGACCGCGCTGCTGACTAGGATGCCAGCGTGTCTGCGGGGCCCACTGTCAGCGAGTTCCATCGCGCACAGAGGCGTGTGGTCGCGCGGCTGGGTGAAATATTGTGGAAACCCCCTTCCTTTTGTTTATTTTTCGCACATAAGCCCCTAGGCCGCAGCAGCCCGCATCCGGCCCACCAAATCCCTAACTCTCGTTCCCCTTTCGACAGCGGCGACGCGCAGTGCACAAGTAGGCGGCGGCGAGGGGCTCCTCCGTGGCCATGTTCCCCACGAGGCACACCAGTTGCGCGTTCGGCACGCCCTGCCGCGGAGCTGGAGGCACGCCGCGTTGAAGCCGTCCATGCCCAGCGCCGCCGCATCCGGGAGCATGTACGCCGGCTTCCACAGCTCGTCCGCCGGCTTGAGCAGCGGCAGCATGTCCTCCAGCTTCCACAGCACGCTGCCGGCTTGAGCAGCGGCAGCATGTGCGCCTCCGCCCATGGCTCCAGCTGCTGCAGCACCTCTAGCCTCTCCGACACAAGGTACCGCCTTCATTCATTCTCATCCTCCCGCCGCCCGACCGTCGGTCCTCCCCTGCTTCTCATTTCGCTCCTACACCTCCTTTCCCAAGAGATGCGCCTGGTCGGTGTGTATGCAGTGAAGATGTTGACATAGGGCCTTGATATTTGGTGTGACAGTACGAGGTAACAGTGAGTGTTAATTTTGGAGGTCTTCTTAATTCTGTGATTTATGATAATGTGAGTAGATCACATCAGTTATTATTGGAGCCTCTTATTATTGTGTGAATTGTTGATTAATAGGGTGGGAGGACTTGTGGTTATGTCAAATGGATCGACAAACCATGGCAGGGAAGAGAGAGAAGTGTGATTGTTGATCTTGCTGGGAAGAAAGAGGTTCTGGACAAGAAGCTGAAGGAGAAAGATGGTGAGATAGAAGTTGTGAAGTAGAAGCAGAGAATGGAGAAGAGATTGATTGCAAGAATGATAGAGATCGGTTGCTATCCAGAGATAGGATGATAATGTGTGCTATATTAGTGTATTTAAGTTTAGTCACAATGCAATGCAATGGCAGGTCCTGATGCATTTTGTGTTAAGGTATTTTGGTTTAGTCGAGAGAAAACTGGTATGTTGATGAACTCAATGAGATGTACTACTGAAATGTTGGTCTGGTTAGTGAATGAAAATGACAATTCGAAAAGTTCTGTTTCCTGTACCAATTTTTGACAGCAATTGTGTGAACATCACAGCTAAATTTTGACAGCAAAACAGGATATTCAATACCAATTTTTTGACAGCAACACTGTGATATTCAGTGCCAAATTTTGATAACAATTGTGTGAACATCACAGCTAAAATTTGACAGCAACAGAGTGATTTTCAGTCCCAAAATTTGACAGCATTTGTGTGAACATCATAGCTAAATTTTGACAGCAAAACAGTGATATTCAGTACCAATTTTTTGACAGCAACACTGATATTCGGTGCCAAATTTTGATAACAATTGTGTGAACATCACAGCTAAAATTTGACAGCAACAGACTGATTTTCAGTGCCAAAATTTGACAGCATTTGTGTGAACATCATAGCTAAATTTTGACAGCAAGACATTGATATTCAGTACCAATTTTTTGACAGCAACACTATAAAAAGGTCTGGTACATAATATGCCAACCAAATACTTAGGTTCAAGGTACATAATATCACATCCAAATGTTCATTGCATTAATAAGAACAAGTTTGGTAATCAAAATAGGCCTGTAAGCAAAATGTAAGTTCATTGGGTGCATTTTCATCTAGTTCAGACAGGAACTTTGTGTATATCTTTTCTCATCTACATGGAGAGGAAGTCATTAGTCCACTGATCCCCCTGTGGTGCATTTTGTGTGATTGGCTCCTCCTCTGCTCCCACATGTGAGTTATCTCCGTCTGCTCCAACCATCAAGTTCCATAGTCCAGCCCCTGGTCCTGTCGTTCCTCCATTGGCACCTACTCTTCCAGCACCTGCTCTTGCACCTCCTGTAGCATTTCCTCTCTGAGCTCCTCTTCCACCTCCTGTAGCATTGCCTCTCTCATTTCCTCTTCCACCTCTTCGTGTAACTTGCCTCTTCCTGCCTCTTGCATTTGGATTTACTTGGTGGCTTGATTGAGGAACATCTTCAGGAATATCTTCAGTAACCCCCCTCCTTCTGACCCTGCCACTTGACATAGCTGTTATCACTCTAGGTGGAGGTATGGTAGCTCTGGCTTGGGCAACAAACGTAGATTCAGGAAGAGGGCCATGATCCTTGACTGGCTGATATGACATCCTCTCCTAATTAAGCAAAGGAAAATGCAGACATTTAGTTCAAGTGACAATGAGAAAGATTCAAACAAAGAAACATAGCAGATTAAGAACATTACCATTTGTTGCAAGAGATAAACCATTGATCCCGGGGTCTGAGTTGGATCCATGGTTGGATGTATTATGTGTGGCATTATGTTCTGCATTTACAACAATTTAGTTGCACATATGACTGAAAGTAATAACAAGAATTAGAAACTTGGTGCACACTGCAACTTACAGAAATTATGGATGGATCATCAAACTCTTCTTCGGAATCATCTTCTGTAGCTTGAGGTGCCTCTTTGTTAGTTTCTTGCCATTTATTGTGGCCTTCCTTATTGTGATTTGCACCTCCACACAGAGAACAGTGCATGGTTACACCATGTTTAGTCAGTTTCTTCCCTCCTTCTTTTTCTTGCTTCTCTTCTGGATCTTTCTTTCTATTTCTCCTTGGTCTTCCCATGACCTTTGTGTACACAGGTGGGTACATCTCTACTCCATCCATCTTTGTCCAATTCTCCTGGTCTCTCATTGGCTTGATGTTGAAACCATAAACTCTTTTGTATGTTTGTACTGAATAGCATTCATGCACCAGGATTTCAAGATCTATCCTCTCCTCTCTAGCGCAAGGTATAGCATGATGACAAGGAATTCCTGAAAGCTCCCATCTTTTGCGGTCACAACTCTCATTGTTCAAATCAACTATATAAGAATGGTTCATTGAGAGCACCTTGAAAACCTTTTGACCTGCCCCTTGAACCATGCAGTGAGCAGCCCATTCAGTAAACTTGTCAAGTTTCTTCTGAATTTTTGGGCACAATCTTCTAGTCCATTTCCTATCAGTGGCCACCTCCTTTTGCTTGTTGTACATCCTGGTTGTGATCTTGTCATTCATGTGATTCAACATTGATTTAATGGGTAGTTCTCTTGAGTCCAAGATCCAGCTGTCAATTGATTGAAAACAAACATGTTACTACACACATGAGAATTAACTAATTTACACATGGTACAACTCAAGTAAATGCTTACCTATTGAAAACTTCAGAGATGTTATTGAGTAGAATATCACACTTTGGAAAAGGGTTAAAAGATGCTTTAATCCACGTTCTTGGAGGCCATTTCTCAGTCCATTTGTATGCATCAAAGCTGTCTTGTTTCATCTTTTCCATTGCTCTAGTATATGCAGGAACATTTGTGGCCCTAGCAATTGCCCACAAGTTGTTCTTTAGCTGTTCACCTTTGTGGATCTTGTGGAAATTCTGGTACATATGCCTAACACAAAACCTGTGTTCAGCATCAGGCCATATCTTTGCCACTGCTTTTATCAGACCCTACAATTTAACAAAAGCAAGTAAATTTCACTACAACAAGTCATGTAGGGAGCAGAAAGTAATTTATTGAGCTCGTACCTTTTGCTTATCACTCATGATTGTGTATGGAGATGTGTTGCATATTTCCTTTAAGCTTGCCAGAAACCACTCCCAACTGCTAGTTGACTCCACTTCCACAATGCCAAATGCTATAGGATAGATACAGTCATTTGGGTCATTACCAGCAGTTGTGAGTAAATTCCCTTTATATCTGGTCTTTATGTGACATCCATCAATAAAAATTATTGGCCTACACCCCATAAGCCAACCTCTCTTGCATGCATCCAAAGACCAGTACTATGTCGAGAAGTGATCATGTGTCTCTTTTGTCTTCTCATCTACTATCTCCTTTGTGCAAAGGAAAAATTTACTGCCAGGATTACTTTGCCTTAATTCCTCTCCATAATCCCATAACTGCTTGTATTGATCATCATCATCCCCCCTTATCTCCTTCACTGATGCTCTTCTAGATCTTCCAAGTTTGCTCCTGGTTGGTATGAGGTTGAACTCTAACTGAACCTTCTCTTCATATTTCTTCAAGGGCATCTTCTCATTGTCTCTGAACTCATTTTTGAATTTTCTTGTTAGAAAAGGAGCTGTCAACCCTTTAAGATTCCAGGACTTAGTGCAAGTGTGCTCATCAAAGTACTTTTTTATGACAAAACTAGCAGTTCTATTGTCCTTGCTTGCCTGAAGATACCATGGGCAATCACCAAAGCATTGAGCTACAACTCTAGTAGAAGTGTTCCTTGTCTTCTTCACTTGAACCCTGTTCCTGATGCTATATGATGTTATAGCATGTCTAAGCTCCTGCACATTACCAAACACCATGCCAAGTCTAAAAATAGGGTCATTCAAGTCTGTTTCTGAATTAAATGCCTTGAAGTTGTACTTCAACTTGTCCCTCTGTTCTTTGGACAAGTCTAGGTGGGAATCATTTAGAGCATCCTCAGCTAGCTCCGCTTCATAGTCACATGATGTATCCTTCTCTCTGTGATCATCCACTTCTTTATCTATGTTTGTCTCGAACAAATCATCGTCCCCATCCTCTATATCAAAGTCACTATCATAGAAATCCTCATCAGTCTCTGAATCTGCTGCTGCTGCATCTACTCCAACTTCCTCCTCTATTTCTTCATCACCACAACCTGAGGACGATCCTTCCCCAAATAACCTCCTTCCCCTCCTATTATTTGGCACACTTCTTTCCTCATCCTGGATATTTTTGTCATTTAGCATAATGTCATCTCTCATAAAACTTTCAAGTGTCTCTCCATGGTCTACAATTAACAATAAATTCTTGTGCTCCGTAGTTGCTGCTATCATTGCAAGGATGTCTGCATCACACTTTATCTCTCTCAGTCCATCACCCAATGTCTTTCTACGCTGACACCAAAACACATCAAGCTTTACACCCTCTCTGTCATACCCGAGCTGCTGCAGAAAATCATCTAGCCATAAAATGGACCAAGTATCACTATCACAGTTGTCAAACCAATCAACTTCATAATCCATGTATGTATTGTTGCTATCAGTTCCACAAAAGAAGCCTTTCTGGCGAATCTGAACTGAGAAAAGACCATCAAATGCACCTGCAATGCAAATAAGAAGTACTTAGTTCACCCTTACTTCAGCTTACAACACACAGTTTAGAAAAGAATAAAGAGTACTGGTGTGTATGTGTGCTATGTTTCTTACTAAATTGCCCATACATCAAATGCCCTTTGCTTGTTGTCTGCTTACAGAAACTCACCCAACCGTACTGACTAGCTTACACTATGCACGTACAGTGTACCAACACATGGGCATTGATCAAAATTGAGTGTGTACCTACTAGCCAAAATTCAGTTAAGCAAGTGTCAAAAAATTCAGTTAAGCAACTGACCAACATTCAGTGTCCAAAATTCAGTTAAGCATCTGTTACAAAGTTCAGCAATGACACTGTCATCAAGTTAATGCTACTGTTAAATTTTCAGTATACCTACCGCCTATTTCTAATAAAATCAAATCCACCATCCTCTATGTCATCAAATCTGCATTCTTTGTCCATCAGAAATACCAAAAAAGAGGCTCGTTTCTACCGCACGCATTACCTATGAACAAACATCAGTTTCAAATCCTTAAGTGTCATTGCGCATTGGGGGAATAACCTAAACACAACTAAGAATAATCACATCAGCCCAACGAAATATAGATCCTAGTTCTTGTCGCACCACAAATACATCTAAAATTCTAACGGAAGCAGGAGACAGAGGGCCAGAGGAGATGAGGCAATTCCCACCGTATTGAGGGGTTGCTTCACCGGGAGCTCGCCGACGAGGCTCCGCCATCCACGCCCGTGAAGATCAATGGCGTCGTCTAGATCCACCTAGGCGGCGGCACAGTACGATCAAACTAGGAGAGAGACGAAGAGAAGAGCTCGAGGCAGATGATCAGGTGGGATGTTAGGATACGTGCGGGTTGTTGTGTCCCAGCGGCTCAGGGGCTTATGTGCGAAAAATAAACAAAAGGAAGGGGGTTTCCACAATATTTCACCCAGCCGCGCGGCCACATGCCTCTGTGCGCGATGGAACTCGCTGACAGCTGGCATCCTAGTCAGCAGCGCGATCGTACGAAAACCTGTTTCGAACCATATTTGCACCAAAGAGCCAAGTCTTTGCACCAAATCAGCATATTCTTCAAGTTCGTGCACCAAAGTGAACATTGGTGGCAAGCTTAGGCACCACTGGCGTAATTACCTCCTCGAAAAACTAGGCCCAGGATGGTCTGTTCCTCTGCCAAAAAACAGTGGTTGTAAATCAGTTGTTTCCACCACGGCGGTCACCATGGTGCGTTCGAATCGCCCTCACCGCCGTGCTTCTAAACCGGTGCTCTGAATCGCCACCGTCGCTAAGCCACCGCTCTCCGCGGCCACGCCTCACCGGTTGTCCGCCTCCGACACACGGCCTTGCAGCTGCTGCTCATCTCCGCGGATGTGGTTTCAAGACGCAGTCGCTAACTCACCATCACGACCGAATTGAATCGCCGCCTCGCCAAGTCACCTTTGCCGGCTCTGGCCTCTGTTGCGGGCTGCCCGTTTCCTGTGTTGTTCCAAATTGGCTGCATCGCAGCCGACGCCTGCACTGCGCCTCAACCCGCCACCACGCGTTGACCAGGCCTGCCATCGCCACCACAGCGCCGAGCCGCTGCTGTACTGAAGCTGCGCTCGCCTCACGCTGTTCCATTATGACAAACCGCTTCTGCCTCTACGAGAAACCGCTTCATGCGGGCTCACCATCCATTGCTGGCTGCCCCCGAGTCAAGTCGCCGCGCCTCCGGCTGTTTTAAGTCGCTGACCGCCGTCTCAAGCTGAGAGCCGCTATAGCTGATCCGTCGGCCCTGCACTTGATTTCTACTGTGCGTGGCTGCAGCCTCAAAGCAAGATTATTGTTGAAAATGGATGAGATGGTGGAGAAGCCATTGAATTAATCGACGCTATGGTCGTTAGTAAAGCCAAGTTCGTGCTTCGGCTTAAATTGCCTCTGTGTTGAACCACCGGAGCCACGTTGAGTCACTGCTGCCACATTGAGCTGCTGGGGCTATATTGAGTCGCCGGTCTTCCTGAGCCGCCTCTGTCGCGTTGTCATCCGAACGAATCAGGTGATATCCTTCTAAATATAATTTTGGCACATATTCCTTTTGTCAGAAAAACAATTAATCTGGCCTGTAATATTTTTATGCAGGGCGGCTATTAAAGGAAAAAGGGGTGGTATTACACCGCGGAGGCATGTTCAGTTGTGCCGCGCAGCTTCACGGACACGCGTATCACGGTCCGGTTTACATCAACGCGTTGGCCGACTCGCCCGTCCGCACCACCTTACAACGCCACGGATGACTCGCCCGTCCGCCCTCGCCGCCGGTTCATCCGTCCGCGCCGGGTTACAACGCGGAGGACAACTTGCTCATCCGCACCGGCTTACAACGCCGCGGCCGGCTCATCTGTCTGCTCCCGCGGCCGACTCGGCCGTGATTGATTTCATCTTCACCGTGATGATCATCAACTCTGCGGTGGATAATTTCTGGCCTGACATATCAGGACAATTGTTCACTACATCAATGCAACGTGGTTGACTCGCCCATCCGCGCGCCTTACCGCGCCGGCGATTGACTCGCCCGACCACACCGGTTTACAACATCGTGACCAACTCATCTGTCTGTACCACCTCTGATGCTACGGTTGTTTTTACCGTCTGTCTCCCGCGGCCTGGTCTATATCAACATACCGGGCCACACCCGTCTGCATGAGCTGTGTATTGAGTATGAGCAGGTCACTACTTGGGAAGCCCGGTTTTCTTCCAACAAATTGGAGGCAAATTATCATATGTTATCAGCCGCCGTCTGCACTGGATGGTTCAATGGGCAGGCGCGCAAATCGCCACCACTATAGTTCGGATAACTTCAAACAGCCAGTTGGAAGGAACCATTGGCCGAGTTGCTGACACGGCTCATACGGGATCATTTATAACCCGCCACAATCACTTTCAACCTTCTGTGGATTCACATCGCGCTATCAACGCCAATGATATACACCTTCTGCTATGGTCAAATATGGAGAATCTCAAGCCAACTCCTTGAGTCGTCTTGAGACTCGGGGGCTACAATGACATGACTCAACAAATCGTGCCAGTTTCAGCAGGCTCAAGAATTCCGGGTCATTGGAGGAAAAAATAACACGGCCCTGGAGATTACTGCTCTATCGATGCAAATTTAAAGGCCGTCAGAAAAATATCCGGCTTAAAATAAAGATTCCGGTTTAAAATCCGGTTCAAGAGACATCTCTCTCCCGCAAAGCTTTGAAGCTCTCAAATCCGGTTCAAACATCCGGCTCAAGGTAAATTTGTCTCTTACAAAGCTTTTAAGCTCTCAAATCCGGTTCAAAGTTCCGGTTCAAAAAGAATTAATCTCTCGCAAGATTCGAGTTCTCAGAAAAAATTAAAGGTTGCCAAAAAGAACTTGCTGCCATGATGCGCGGTTCAAACATAGGTATCCGGCCTTACGGCTTATCTTATTATGGTCACTTGGGGGCTTCCTGCTCATCGGGCATAGCTATCAGTACCCTCTTGATCGGTGCAATGCTTAAACTTATATGGTCACTTGGGGGCTTCCTGTTCAAACATAGGTCGTATTCGAACCAAAGAGAACATAGTTGTCGATACCCTTTTGATTGGCAAACTGCTGAACCTACTTGGGGGCTTCTTGATCGTATCCGAATCATAGCTCAACCCCTTTGGGAATCGACGTGGATCGTATTCGAATCAGCATCGCTAAACAACTCTTAAGGTCATTTGGGGGCTTCCTGTTCAAACATAGGTCGTATTCGAACCAAAGAGAACATAGCTGTCGATACCCACTTTGATCGGCAACGCCAACGCCACTGGGAGCTATATGATCGTATTCGAATCTTAGCTTAACCCCATTGGAACGGTTTACTGATCGTATTCGAATCAGAAGCCTAAATTTTTTTATCTGTTTCTCATACAGTTTTTGTAATCACAAATATTTGAGTTGTCACAAATATCATGTGTGCCGGCTTTTACAGAATTGGGTTCTCACCCTCACTGTCCGGGTCACATAAACCGGCGGTATCATTCAAGGGATCATAGGGATCTTGTGATCTACTTGTGTGCAGGGTAAGACTACATTTGGGTGGTTACCCGCCCTGGCTTTTGACATTAAGTCGCCAGGGCATATGTTGTTTAAACTCTGTGCAGGATTTACAGAGCTATGACTTACATAAATGATTCAATTCAAGCCCATCATCGAAAGATTGACATTGGTGTCTCAAAAGGGTTATCAATTCTTGATTTTCTCAAAGGCTATAAATAGCCGGGTTATAAAAATTCTGGCTTACAATGGAGGCGTAATAAATCGCCATCGGCCAAGAGCCGCCGGGTATTTAAACTCCGGATTTACTTGTCAACAGATAAGGTATTTGAAATCTTTAAATAGCCGAACTTGGCTGGATTTTCATTATGATTTGAATGATTGAGGTTTTCCAACCGGGTTAGTCAAATCTTTAATAGCCAACATGGCTGGATTTTTATTATGGTTATCAGAAACTAATATTATGATTGAGGTTTTCAAAGTCGCTTCAGCGCAATGGCTATTATTTTATCAATGGATATGATTTATTCTACAATGGAAGGAATAGTCCCGAGTCGCTGCAGGCTTACAACCCGGCACTTGGGGGCTAAATTATTCAAGTTGAGATTACATCAAATATGCATGTCCCATGTCACTGCCAGCATGCACCATGGCACTTGGGGGCTAATGCAAAGTCATTTTTTGCTCACCTCATTGAAGACCCGACTCATCACATCGTAATGAGCCGGCCCTTGGGGGCTATCAATTGCTCCTGTTAAAATTCAAGATACACAAGCCTTATTACATTATATTGAAGGATCCACTGCTCAGTTGGTAAAGCACAAAGCTAGTAACCTTGTGGACGTGGGTTCAAGCCCCAAGATGGGGGTTACATCATATGATATTATTTCCAATGAAAAGTCCCAGCTCAGTATTATCTTACTAAGCCGGCCCTTGGGGGCTACACGTTACTGCTCAAATTTACATCATCATATTTACAAAGTCCCTGCTCATTATTACATAATGACCCGACACTTGGGGGCTAATGTATATTGCTCTCTGCTGAAGACAATTCTAGGATGACCCGGCTACACTACTATGACTATAGCCGACTCATGGGGGCTACACAACTGGATTTTATTTAAAGCCATGGTGATAAGTTCCGGATTATTCATGCTGATTAAACCGGCTCTTGGGGGCTACAGGTAATATGGATATAAGGGAGAAGTATCTTCAAATTCTCAGTTTTGAGTAAATCAGATTGACCTGGTGTCTGCAAAAATCATAAACCGGCGTCGGCGACAATTATGACTTGGCATCATCTATTTATAACCCGGCAATTTTGGTACTCATAAACCGGCAAGTTTTATATCTTTAAGCCGGCTGAATATAAGTTGAATATTTGAAGACCAATATTTTTGTCAAGTCAGAGTATTGAAAGCCGACTCAAGTGGATTATCTTTTACAATATTTCTCAACAAGAGACCAATGTCAGCAAATTGACTCTGAAGCTAGCCTGTTCACCCAGATTTTCAAAGGAAGTATCTGGATTTTTTGCATTGGCAAAATTTGAACATATCTGCTAAAGAGATTTGCTATGAGATTATGGATACATATCAAGAAGGAAGATGACAAGGACTTAAGGATGATCAAGTGCCGGCTTACAAAGAATATTTAACCCGGAACACAACCTGTCAAATTTGTTCTTGTGTTTATATTGCAGATTAGTTTACATGGATAAATCCAAATTAAACTGGGGGGCTAATGTCGGGGATATACCCCGTGGTATGACCTGGCCGGAAGTATGACCCGGCCGGACTTGGCGCTTCACCATGACTCACCGGAGGACTGGAGACTCACGGGTCTGGCGGCTCACTGTCAGACGACTCACGAGCCTGACGACTCACGGATGACCCCGATGGCGGGTCAGATAGAAGACTAGGCCCAAGGCCCAGAAGGCCGGCTCACGTTTATGATGGGCCGGCTTAAGAAGAAAGGGATGACGAATATTTCCTCTACGAGGAAGCAAGACCCGGACTTGTAATTAACTTGTAAGAGAAGATAGACTAGTCCCGGTCCTACTAGGACTCCACATATAACCCGCCCCTCTAACTTATATAAGGAGGGGCAGGGCACCCCAAAGAGGGACGAGCAACAAGAAACAATCTCTAGGGCTAGACACAAAGAGCCGGCTTACCGGCGACTCTCTCATAAGCATAATGAGACCTAGCCACAAACAGTTGTCTAAACCCTTGTCTTGTGCATTGATCCGCCCTACGTCTCTCATCCCAATCAACCCCTCTCAAGCTACTACATAGATGTGTTGGCCTCACGACTAAGTCCTTACACCTAGGACATCTGACGTGTTAATTCCACGACAGTCCTCCCTCGCTCCGGCGAGCTCCCTCGAGGCCAGCCCCGATCCAGATCCACAGTAACCAGTGCGTTGACTTTTTCTCCCCCCCCCCCCACCCAAAACTTCTGAGTCATATTATTTTGCATCACACGCCCATGTTCATAGCATCGTAACTCTCTGCATATAGCTCCGTTTCGCGCGTGTAATATATCAAATTGTTCGTCTCGTGATTCTCTACATTTTGTTCCATTGCACCATGTTCATTAGAGGCCACCTTGATGCCCAAATCTCTGGTGCAAGAGTGCTAGTTGCTGTTGTCTGCTGTTACTTAGCAGAACTTGGAGATTTGTTATTTTTCTATCATTTAATCTGTGCATCTTATGGGCATGAGCTCTACATGTGTTTTGTTGTATGCCATGCCATCTTTCCAGTGGTGCATGCCATGTATTTTTGTGATCTCTGTGGTGACTATAACAAGCATGCAAACTAGGCTCCGTAATGTTTCTGATTTCAGGGACTTAGTAATTTCTCTAAGTCTTTGTCTGCTGTTATTTTGTTGCCATGTAAACTTGATGCTACAGAGAGATCCATGCATATTTTGGAGATGTTCAGTAAGGATGTTTTGTAGATATTGTTGTAATTGATCCATTCCTGCCCTTGTTTGCAATTATGGAGTGCCATAGCATGACTCAATCTTGCTCTACTTTTGCTATAAAATATTTCTGGCAGATTGTTTACGTGTTATTCAATTTTGCCAAGCTTATTGTAGTTGATCCATACATGCTATGTATTTGATCTTTCAATGGATAGCTTCATAAACATGCCATCTTGCTGTAGGTATGCTTGTTTTGTCATGCATTGCTTTGTGGTGAGTGCATCAAGCTCACCAAGATGCCTTCATATTATTGTTTCTGCCATGCTCTGTTTTCTGCTAAGTCTGAAACCTGTTAACGCAACTTGCTATGTTTACATGGTTGCCATTATATCTTTTGGTCCTTTTTGGTTTATGGTCACTAAGGGACTTTTGTCATATGCATTTAGTAGAATACTGCCATGCCTTGTTTTGCCATGTTAAGTTCCTGTAGCATGTTGATTTCGTGCTCTGAACATTGCTACCTGATGCTGTTTTCTGCCATGTCCAGTAATTTCACCAAGTCTGTGAACCTGTTATCTTTTGCACTTTTGCCATGCTTGTTTGAGCTTGTTATGTTGTGATCTAGCCGTAGCTCAGTGTTCATCTTTTGTCAAGCATCTCCTGTAGATTACTGCCATATGCTTTGTTGCTATGTTGGAGTGCTGTAGCATTGTTACTTGTTGCATTCTAAGTGCTATCATGCTGTTAATCGCAGATTCGTGTCATTCTTGTTTTGCTTGCCATTTGCAAACCGTGCATCCGTTTCCGGTGATCTTTATATCGATTTCGACCGAAATCATCTCATCTTTCCAGTGGCATGCTTGGTTTGCCAAGTTACTGCCTTGTTCATCATTTTCCTTCCGGAGCACGCATATGCATCGCATATCATATCTTGCATATCATTCATGTTTTGCATCATGTTGCTTGTGCATTTCTCGTGATTGATTGTGGTTCCGTTGCTTGTGTTCTTGTCTTGGGTAGAGCCGGGAGACGAGTTCGTGAACGAGGAACCTGTTGAGTACGCTTACGAGGATCAAGCTTTCGACAACTCTGAGAACCTTGCAGGCAAGATGACCACCCCTCGAAATCACTTCTATCTTTGCTTTGCTAGTTGTTCGTTCTATTGCCATGCTGCGCTACCTACCACTTGCTATATCATGCCTCCCATATTGCCATGTCAGCCTCTAACCATCCTTTCCTAGCAAACCGTTGTTTGGCTAAGTTACCGCTTTTGCTCAGCCCTTCTTATAGCGTTGCTAGTTGCAGGTGAAGTTGAAGTTTGTTCCATGTTGGAACATGGATATGTTGGGATATCACAATATCTCTTATTTAATTAATGCATCTATATATTTGGTAAAGGGTGGAAGGCTCGGCCTTATGCCTGGTGTTTTGTTCCACTCTTGCCGCCCTAGTTTCTGTCATACCGGTATTATGTTCCTTGAGTTTGCGTTCCTTACGCGGTTGGGTGATTTATGGGACCCCCTTGACAGTTCGCCTTGAATAAAACTCCTCCAGCAAGGCCCAACTTGGTTTTACCATTTGCCACCTAAGCCTTTTCCCCCGGGTTTTCGCGAGCCCGAGGGTCATCTTATTTTAACCCCCGGGCCAGTGTTCCTCTGAGTGCTGGTCCAAACTAGAGCACGTGCGGGACCGTCCCTTGGGCAACTTGGGTTATGTTGGTACCTGTACGCTTCGCTCATCCGGTGTGCCCTGAGAACGAGATATGTGCAGCTCCTATCGGGATTTGTCGGCACATTCGGGTGGCTTTGCTGGTCTTGTTTTACCATTGTCGAAATGTCTTGTAAACCGGGATTCCGAGACTGATCGGGTCTTTCCGGGAGAAGGTTTATCCTTCGTTGACCGTGAGAGCTTATGATGGGCTAAGTTGGGACACCCCTGCAGGGTATTATCTTTCGAAAGCCGTGCCCGCGGTTATGAGGCAGATGGGAATTTGTTAATGTCCGGTTGTAGAGAACTTGTCACTTGACCCAATTAAAATACATCAACTGTGTGTGTAGCCGTGATGGTCTCTTCTCGGCGGAGTCCGGGAAGTGAACACGGTTTGAGTTATGAATGACGTAAGTAGGAGTTCAGGATCACTTCTTGGTCATTACTAGATGACGACCGTTCCGTTGCTTCTCTTCTCGCTCTCATTTGCGTATGTTAGCCACCATATATGCTTAGTGCCTGCTGCAGCTCCACCTCATTACACCATCCTTTCCTATAAGCTTAAATAGTCTTGATCTCGCGGGTGTGAGATTGCTGAGTCCTCGTGACTCACAGATTCTACCAAAACAGTTGCAGGTGCCGACGATGCCAGTGCAGATGATGGGATCGACCTCAAGTGGGAGTTCGATGAGGAACGTGGTCGTTACTATGTGTCTTTTCCTGATGATCAGTAGTGGAGCCCAGTTGGGACGATCGGGGATCTAGCATTTGGGGTTATCTTATTTTCATTTGGATCTTGACCGTAGTCGGTCTATGTGTGTATTTTGGATGATGTATGAATTATATTTATGTATTGTGTGAAGTGGCGATTGTAAGCCAACTCTTTATCCCATTCTTGTTCATTACATGGGATTGTGTGAAGATGACCCTTCTTGCGACAAAACCACAATGCGGTTATGCCTCTAAGTCGTGCCTCGACACGTGGGAGATATAGCCGCATCGTGGGCGTTACAAGTTGGTAATCAGAGCCATCCCCGACTTAGGAGCCCCCTGCTTGATCGAATCGCTGGCGTTGTTGAGTCTAGAACAAAAATGTTTTGAGTCTTAGGATTATATATATCGGAGAGTAGGATTCTTTTTACTCCTCAGTCCCTTCGTCGCTCTGGTGAGGTCTCCTGACGTAGAAGTTTTGACTATTCTCTCCTCAAATTTCACTAAAAAAAATTTAGGATCACGCGGGTATCTTGGAATCGTTCCGATGGTTTTGTGACGAGAACATTGTTCTTGGTGCCTCCTGACATTTAGGGGTTGTGGCAGTGTCCCGGGGAGTTGAGCTCCGAGGTGTTGTCGTCACAATTTTATCGTTGCAGTTCTGGAATACCTGAGTTTCGCCGACATCGAAATCTCTTTTATGCAGTTGTTGGTGAGATCACCTCGACGCCACCCAGTACTGGGGCGGGAGTTCGGGAGTATTGCCATAACTCGTATAACGGATGTTTTTCGAAGGTTGAGGTACACGATTTCCGAAGGTTTCTTGGTTATGTGTTGACGGATGGATACAGCTGGATCTAGGGATTGCTAGTTTGGGTGATATATTTTGTGTCCCCTGTATCCCCAACACCAGATTGCATAACCAGAAAGTTTCGGGAGTTTATAAGTGGGAATTCAAGTAGCTCTTAGGATATCTTTCCGACAGACGCATGATATGAGATTGGGGTTCGACGTCTAGTGGTCCGCCTGTACACGGTTGGTTTTACAGTGGTCTCGTAGTGTCTTAAAGAGTCCTTGGCTATGCCGACTCGGGGACGCTTCGTATGTCATGTGCACAGCCTTGTACATGATGGTGCTGTACGATCGAGCCCGTGTGGGCCCCACCATGAAAACTTCGGACAAAATCTCTATCATATGTTTGTTCCGGCTTATTCTGCAAGCCAATACTTTGTTTTGTTTTGATTGTGGTATTCGAGTTGCTTCGAAGTCAAATGTTGATTCCATATTTTTTTCTAAGTGGCTTCTCAACTTATGGAAGTGTGATGATTTACTATGGAATTCATTCGTTCATCCTCGTTCGAATGTTTATTGTGAAGACTATATGTTGCAATTTCTATCCGTTGATTCTACTTATCTATTTGTCTATCAAGATGCTAACGGATGTCACCCTCTTCAGGATGGCTCCACCAACGCGTCAGAATCCGAAACGCAATGAAGGGAGTCAAGCGAACCCTCTGCCACCACCTCCGCCTCCGGAGGCATGGCAAGCTATCATGGCAGCCACCAACGCCAATGCTCAGATGATTCTGCAACTCTTGCAAGAACGCACCCAAGGGCAAGGCAATCAAGGAAATCAAGGTCAAGGCAACAATCAGCCTCACTTCGCTACCCTCAACCAGTTTCTCGCAAATCAGCCCAAGTCTTTCAGCTACTGTGCCGAGGCCACGGATGCCGATGATTGGCTCGTGGACATCAACAAGCATTTTGAATGTAGCAATGTCAGGCCTGAGGACTATGTCAAGTTCGCTTCTTTTCAGCTCAAGGACCAAGCTGCTGATTGGTTTCAACAATACAAAGATTCCAGAGGAGGTCGTGTGATCACTTGGACTGACTTCTGTCGGGACTTCAAAGCGCACCACATTCCACAAAGTGTTGTTGAGAGCAAGCGTGAGGAGTTCCGCAATCTCAAGCAAGGCAACATGTCTGTGTATCAATTCAACATCCAGTTTCAGAAACTTGCTCGCTTCGCTAAACAAGACGTTCCTGATGAAAAGAGCATGATCTATCACTTCAGAGGTGGCCTTAGAGAGGATCTGCAGTTAGCTCTCGTTCTTGTTGAGCCTACTCAGTTTGATCAATTCTATAATATGGCACTGAAGCAAGAGGCTGCTCAGCTCAAGTGTGAGGCTTCTAAGAAGAGAGTCAGAGACGCAGTTCAGTCTTCTTCTTCCTCACTTGTGGCAGCTAAGCAACAGAAGTTCTGGTTGCCTCCTCCTCCTCCGTTTCGTCAGCCTTACCAGCAGAAGAACAAAGGTGGCCATGGTTCTTCCACTCTTCCAACTCTGGCTATCAGAACAAGTCTCAGAATCAAGCTCCAAAGTCCAATGCTCCTTATCACCGTCCACTCTCAGAGGTGACTTGCAACAAGTGTCAGCAGAAAGGTCACTATGCTAACAAGTGCTTCAACCAAAGGCGTCTTCCGCCTCCTCCTCTTGTCAGATCTTCCAGCAATGCAGTGGTCAAGCATAATCCAAAGTCTGCAAAGGTGAACATGATGAATGCAGCTCAAGCGGAGGAATCTACTGATGTGATAATGGGTAATCTCTCAGTTAATGATATTCCTGCAAAAGTTCTTTTTGATACTGGTGCATCGCTTTGTTTCATGTCAAGACCGTTTTTTGCCAAGCATGAATTCACTTGGTCTTATCTGGATAAACCATTGGGTGTTGTTTCTCCGGGGAAGTCAATGAGAGCCAACTCGATAGTTCCAGATGTTTCCATAAAGATGGGAAACTATAAATTTCTGTCTTCTCCAGTTGTTCTTGGTGACTCGGATATTGATCTAATTCTCGGGATGGACTGGCTTTCTAAGCACAAGGCTCAACTTGATTGTGCTGCCAGGGAAATTCAATTGACACACTCTTCTGAGGATGTGATTATTTATGCCGCTCGTGATGAAACCATTCGGTTATTTTCTCTCAATGAGAAGGGCGAATTGAATGCCATCTCTCAAATTCTAGTCATTTGTGAGTATCAAGATGTCTTTCCAGAAGAGCTTCTGGGTATGCCTCCTCACCGGCCAGTTGAGTTTGTTATCGATCTTGAGCCGGGCACTGAACCCGTTTGCAAGCGTCCATACAAGCTTGGACCCAAGGAGCTGAAGGAATTAAAGAAACAGCTCGATGAACAAGAGTGTCTGGGTTTGATCAGACCGAGTTCTTCTCAATGGGGTTGTGGTGTTCTTTTTGTAAAGAAGAAGGATGGCACGGACCGACTTTGTGTCGACTACCGTCCATTGAACAAGAAGACAATCAAGAACAAGTATCCACTTCCCAACATCAATGAGCTTTTCGAGCAACTCAAAGGTGCTAAAGTATTCTCCAAGCTTGACCTTCGTATGGGTTATCATCAGATTCGCATTCGTGAAGAAGATATTCCCAAGACAGCATTCAGAACAAGCTTTGGTTCTTATGAATATACTGTCGTGTCTTTCGGCCTTGTCAATGCTCCTCCAACTTTCTCTCGGATGATGAATTTCATCTTCAACCCCTATACCAATGAATTCGTCCTGGTGTATCTCGATGATATATTGGTCTTCTCCAAGAATAAGAAGGATCATGCCAAACATTTGCGATTGGTGCTCGACAAGCTCAGAGAGTATCAATTCTATGCGAAGTTCTCCAAATGTGAGTTTTGGCTCGATGAAGTTCTTTACCTTGGTCACATCATCTCTGCCAAGGGCATCGCTGTTAATCCCGAGAAGGTGTCCGCAATTGTGAATTGGGAACCTCCTCAGAATGTCAAGCAGCTCCGCAGTTTTCTTGGTCTTGCAAGCTATTGCCGAAGATTCGTTGAGAATTTCTCTAAGATTGCAAAGCCTCTTTCCAACCTCCTCCAGAAGCATGTGAAGTATGTCTGGTCTCCTGAGTGTGACGTTGCTTTCAACACTCTCAAAGAGAAACTAGTCACAGCTCCTGTCTTAACTCCTCCTGATGAATCCAAGCCATTTGAAGTTTTCTGTGATGCTTCTCTCCAAGGTCTCGGTGCTGTGTTAATGCAAGAGAAGAAAGTTGTGGCCTATACCTCTCGTCAGTTGAAGCCCAATGAGAAGAACTACCCCACTCACGATCTTGAGTTGGCGGCAGTTGTCCATGCATTAATAACGTGGAGACATCTCTTGTTGGGAAGACAAGTGGACATATTCACCGATCACAAGAGTCTCAAGTACATCTTCACTCAGCCCAACCTCAACCTCAGGCAGACTCGATGGGTCGAAATGATTCAAGAGTACAATCCGAGTATTGAATATACTCCAGGCAAGGCCAATGTCATTGCAGATGCTTTAAGCAGGAAGGCTTATTGCAACAGCTTAATTCTCAAGCCATTCCAACCGGATCTTTGTGAAGCTTTCCGCAAGCTGAATCTCCAAGTTGTTCCTCAAGGCTTTCTTGCCAACCTCATAGTCTCTCCTACTTTGGAAGATCAAATTCGTGAGGCACAACTTCTTGATGCCATGGTGAAGAAGGTGAAACGTGGTATCGACAAGGGTCTTTCCAAATACAAGTGCTATCGCATTGATGACAGAGACACTTTATTCTTCGAGGACCGGATTGTGGTTCCTAAAGGTGATCTAAGGAAAGTCATTATGAACGAGGCGCACAATTCTCTTCTTTCCATTCATCCTAGAAGTACGAAGATGTACCATGACCTCAAGCAGTCGTATTGGTGGACTCGAATGAAGCGAGAAATTGCTCAATTCGTGAATGAATGTGATGTCTGTCGAAGAGTGAAAGCAGAACACCAACGACCAGCTGGTCTCCTCCAACCTCTTGCTATCCCAGAGTGGAAGTTTGATGATATCGAAATGGACTTCGTGACTGGTTTTCCAAAGTCCAAGCGCGGAAATGATGCTATCTTCTTTGTCATCGACAAGCTTTCTAAAGTGGCTCATTTCCTTCCAATCAAAGAATCCATCACAGCAGCTCAGTTGGCAGAGCTATACACCTCCAGAATTGTCTCCTTGCACGGCATTCCACAATTGATTTCTTCAGATCGTGGAAGCATCTTCACCTCTAAGTTCTGGGACTCCTTCCAGAAGGCCATGGGCACCAACATTCGCTTCAGCACAGCTTTCCATCCTCAAACTAGTGGCCAAGTCGAGCGAGTCAATCAAATTCTTGAAGATATGCTCAGGGCTTGTGTCATTTCCTTTGGCATGAAATGGGAAGATTGTCTTCCATATGCTGAATTCTCCTACAACAACAGCTTCCAAGCGAGTTCGGGCAAGGCCCCATTCGAGATTCTCTATGGCAGAAAGTGCCGTACTCCTCTCAATTGGTCAGAGACTGGTGAACGCCAACTTCTTGGCAATGACTTAATCACAGAAGCTGAAGAAATGTGTAAAGTCATCCGTGATAATCTCAAAGCCGCGCAATCGCGCCAGAAGAGTTACTATGATAGTAAGCACCGTGATGTGGCTTTCGAGATCGGAGACCATGTCTACCTCCGCGTCTCTCCAATGAAAGGCACTCGTCGCTTCGGTATCAAAGGGAAGCTTGCCCCTAGATACGTGGGTCCTTTCAAGATCATTGGCAAAAGAGGCGACCTCGCCTATCAACTTGAGCTTCCTTCCAACTTCGCGAACGTGCACGATGTGTTCCACGTGTCACAGCTTCGCAAGTGCTTCAAGACGCCTGAGCGCACCATCAACTTCGAAGAGATTGACCTCCAAGAAGATCTGTCTTATCATGAGCACCCCGTTGCTATTCTTGAAGAAACTGAGCGCAAGACTCGCAACAAGTCAATCAAATTCCTGAAAGTGAAGTGGTCGCACCATTCCGACCGGGAAGCCACCTGGGAACGTGAGGACCATCTCCGTTCCGAATATCCGGAGTTCTTTCAGTCCTAGATCTCGGGACGAGATCCTCTCGTAGTGGTGGAGTGTTGTAACACCCCAGATGTAACTTTCCATATTTGTAACTCCAACTCTTGCCATTTTCGGCTATGTGTTATGATATTCCCTTCGTGGTCGGGTTTTGTCTTTCGTTTTGCATTTTGTTTCATGTCTTGCATTTCATATCATGTCATCATGTGCATCTCATTTTGCATACGTGTTCGTCTCATGCATCCGAGCATTTTCCCCGTTGTCCGTTTTGCAATCCGGCGCTCCCACCTCCTCCGGCGCACCCCTCTTGTTTTTCTTTCGTGAGCGGGTGTCAAACGTTCTCGGAATGGACCGAGGCTTGTCAAGTGGCCTTGGTATACCACCGGTCAAGTTTCGTTCCATTTGGAGGTCGTTTGGTACTCCAACGGTTAACCGGGCATCCGCAAAGTCTGTTTGTGTGTGCAGCAAAACACGCCACAAAACCAACCCAAAACCCACCAAACTCTCTTCCATGCTCTAGGTCGTTCGATCATGATCGTGTGGGCGAAAACCGCACCTCATTTGGACTCTCCTAGCTCCCTCTAGCTATATATATGCATCCCCTCCCGAAAACATTCGCAGTCCAAAACCCTAGCCCTCTCCCTCCGCGCGCCGGACACGTCCGCCCGGCGCCGGACAAATCGCGTCGCCGCCCAGGGCCAATCAACCGCTGCCACGTGGCCTCCGCCGGCCGCCTTCCGCCGCGGCCCGCCCGGCCCGCGCGAGCCCCCCCCCCGGCCCGGCCTCCGCTCGACGCCCGCCGCTCCTTCCTCCTCCTCCAGCGCCGCCCCGTCGCCTCGGCGCCGCCGCGCCGTCTCGCCGGCCGCCGTCGCACGCCCCGGCCGCCGCCGCCCGCGCGCCCGGCCCCCTCCGACCCCTCTCCGGCCTCGTCCTCTTCCTCTCCTCCGGCGTCCTCCCTCGCTCCGGCGAGCTCCCTCGAGGCCGGCCCCGATCCAGATCCACAGTAACCAGTGCGTTGACTTTTTCTCCCCCCCCCGAAACTTCTAAGTCATATTATTTTGCATCACATGCCCATGTTCATAGCATCGTAACTCTCTGCATATAGCTCCGTTTCGCGCGTGTAATATATCAAATTGTTCGTCTCGTGATGCTCTACATTTTGTTCCATTGCACCATGTTCATTAGAGGCCATTTTGATGCCCAAATCTCTGGTGCAAGAGTTCTAGTTGCTGTTGTCTGCTGTTACTTAGCAGAACTTGGAGATTTGTTTTTTTGTATCATTTAATCTGTGTATCTTATGGGCATGAGCTCTATATGTGTTTTGTTGTATGCCATGCCATCTTTCCAGTGGTGCATGCCATGTATTTTTGTGAGCTCTGTGGTGAATAGAACAAGCATGCAAACTAGGCTCCGTAATGTCCTTGTCTGCTGTTATTTTGTTGCCATGTAAACTTGATGCTTCAGAGAGATCCATGCATATTTCAGGGACTTAGTAATTTCTCTAAGTCCTTGTCTGCCGTTCCTGCCCTTGTTTGTAATTATGGAGTGTTCCTCTGAGTGCTGGTCCAAACTAGAGCACCGTGCGGGACCGTCCCTTGGCAACTTGGGTTATGTTGGTACCTGTACGCTTCGCTCATCCGTTGTGCCCTGAGAACGAGATATGTGCAGCTCCTATCGGGATTTGTCGGCACATTCGGGTGGCTTTGCTGGTCTTGTTTTACCATTGTCGAAATGTCTTGTAAACCGGGATTCCGAGACTGATCGGGTCTTTCCGGGAGAAGGTTTATCCTTCGTTGACCGTGAGAGCTTATGATGGGCTAAGTTGGAACACCCCTGCAGGGTATTATCTTTCGAAAGCCGTGCCCGCGGTTATGAGGCAGATGAGAATTTTTTAATGTCCGGTTGTAGAGAACTTGTCACTTGACCCAATTAAAATACACCAATTGCGTGTGTAGCCGTGATGGTCTCTTCTCGGCGGAGTCCGGGAAGTGAACACGGTTTGAGTTATGAATGACGTAAGTAGGAGTTCAGGATCACTTCTTGGTCATTACTAGATGACGACCGTTCCGTTGCTTCTCTTCTCGCTCTCATTTGCGTTTGTTAGCCACCATATATGCTTAGTGCCTGCTGCAGCTCCACCTCATTACACCATCCTTTCCGATAAGCTTAAATAGTCTTGATCTCGCGGGTGTGAGATTGCTGAGTCCTCGTGACTCACAGATTCTACCAAAACAGTTGCAGGTGCCGACGATGCCAGTGCAGATGATGGGGTCGACCTCAAGTGGGAGTTCGATGAGGAACGTGGTCGTTACTATGTGTCTTTTCCTGATGATCAGTAGTGGAGCCCAGTTGGGACGGTCGGGGATCTAGCATTTGGGGTTATCTTATTTTCATTTGGACCTTGACCGTAGTCGGTCTATGTGTGTATTTTGGATGATGTATGAATTATATTGATGTATTGTGTGAAGTGGCGATTGTAAGCCAACTCTTTATCCCATTCTTGTTCATTACATGGGATTGTGTGAAGATGACCCTTCTTGCGACAAAACCACAATGCGGTTATGCCTCTAAGTCGTGCCTCGACACGTGGGAGATATAGCCGCATCGTGGGCGTTACACCTCATCAGAGGACCGCCGTCCCTGATCCATGGATCGCAGCCGTCGTACCAGCGCCGAGTAGTCGGAGAAGGGCCCCGCTGCCGCCTTCCTCTTAGCCATCTGGACTTTGCTAGAGGGCGCCTCAGGCGGCGGCGAGGGGAGGAAGGTGCGGCAGGGGAGGAAGCGGCGTCGGGATGAGGTGGCAGCAAAGGAGGGATCCAGTAGCGGCACTAGATCGCGATCGCGAGTCCCTTCTGGCCGGAGCCCGTCAGTCGTCCTATGGCTCAGTCGTTCAGAGCAAATGATGTAAAATCCATGGAACGGCTGAGATCCGAAGAGCCATCGTTGGGGGTTAATTTACATGGGCGGAGCTGCATGGAGGGTCCTCAGAGCAACTCCAACGGGGCGACCCAAACGGACGGCGCTTTTGTCCGCTTTTTGTCCGTTTGGACCGACCGCCCGCGCGGCGTCCGCCCTGTTTTAGATTTCGGTCGCCAGTGCGCCCAACGCGCCGACCCATATGTGCCGGCGTAGCTGGCTTGCCGCCCTATTTCAACAATAGCTCATTCTTGCATTGTTTCACACAAACTTTTGCATTCAAACATATAGTCAAATAACATAGTTTCAACCAAATAAAATAGCATAGTTTTACAAGCGGAATGAAAGTAAAAATGTCTCACATAGTTTTGTAAGCCGAATAAAGAAGATACATCTATTGGTTGCCAACATGAGCCCATATATGCTGAACAAAATCATTTTGCAGTTGCACGTGAGTTTCCCAATCACGCATGTCATATGAAATTGGGCAAACTGTTCAAACGTTGCCGCTCCTCCATTCTCAGGCAAAGCATTCTCACCTTGAAACTAGAACCCTTGATCGTACATACGTTCCGAGCGCTCATCTTCTATGATCATATTGTGCATGATCACACAAGCAGTCATCACCTTCCATAGTTTCTGCGTGCTCCAAGTATTAGCAGGATACCGAACGATGCCCCATCGAGATTGCAAAACACCAAAGCCACGCTCGACGTCCTTCCTAGCACTCTCTTGCTCTTGGGAAAATCTTTTCCTTTTCTCTCCGACAGGGTTGGGGATTGTCTTCACAATAGTCGTCCATCGAGGATAGATACCGTCACCCAAGTAGTATCCTTTGTCGTAGTTGTGGCCGTTGATAATAAAGTTCACCAGTGGGCTGTTGCCTTCGGCAAACCTAGCAAACACCGGCGAGCGCTGAAGCACGTTGATATCATTGTGTGATCCGACCATGCCAAAGAAAGAGTGCCAGATCCACAGATCTTGAGACGCCACGGACTCTAGTATGACAGTGGAAGCCCTGACATGGCCCTTGTACTGCCCTTGCCAAGCAGAAGGGCAGTTCTTCCACTCCCAGTGCATGCAGTCTATGCTGCCAAGCATCCCTGGGAAGGCACTGCTGGCATTCATCGCCAACAAATGGGTTGTATCTTCAGCAGTCGGCTCTCTCAAGTACTCAGGGCCAAACATAGCAATAACAGCTTTGCAGAACTTATACATGGAGTCTAGGCATGTAGACTCGCTCATACATACGTACTCGTCAATGAGATCACCGGGCACTCTGTATGCAAGCATTCGGATGGCGGCAGTGCATTTCGGATAAGAGGAGAAACCAATTTTTCCAAGGGCATCCTCTTTGCACTCTGTCATCGTAGCCGACCACCCCCTCTCTAATATGGTTAAAAAGATGCCTACTCATACGGAAACGGCGGCGGAATTTCTGATGTTTGAACAACGGATTTGTTGTATCAAAGTAGTCCTTCCAAAGAAGGAGATGCCCGCTCTCTCGGTTTCGATTCAACGCCGGAAGGTAGCCCAAAATGGAGCCACGGAACAACGACCGCTGCCTATTGAGGTAGTGATGGACGAACACGGCAGCCAATATCTCCTCCTTGTCATCGGACGATGAATTGTCGGAGTCGCAAAGGAAATTGTGAAAAAAGAACTCGTCGGCGCAGTCCATTTTGTACCTTGGCAAATTGTCGCACAACTTGTGGCCGTCGACGAAGGAGACGGCCGGCGAAGGGAGTCGCGACGCGCACGGACCAGCTAGCTGCCCTGCCGGCGTCCGACGAGCGTGCTGGTGAGGATCTGGCCGGAGCGGCGAGGTGGCTGCTTGGTCGCGGTCGCGGCTATGTCGGGGGGGAGCGCGCCGGGGGGGGGGGGGGGGGGTTGTCTGTTTCCCCGCGGCAATGCGGTGGCGGGCGATGTGGGGGGGTGGCGTTGCTGGCCGGATGTTGCGGTGCCGGCAGGTAGCAGTCACCGAAAAAATGGGCAGCGGTGTCGCGACGAAGGAGGTGGGCAAGGGTTTGCTGTTGGATGGGGAGAGGTCAATGTGCCACCGACCAGCGGGCCCGAGGGGAGCAGAAGGCGAGCGCACACATCCGTCTCCTGTCCGGGCCAACGCAAATCCGGCTCAGATATGGGTCAGAAATGGGTCGCCCGCGGACGAAAAATGGACGAGCGTCGGTTTGGATCGGCTGGGCTGACTTCTGTGTCCGCGCCACGGACGAAATGAGGAAGGGGGGGGGGTTTCTTTTTTTGGGATTTGTCGAAGATGATCGTCCCTGTCGAGTTTATATCGATCAGGTACATGCATGGATGACGGTTTATAGCAAGATAGATGCAAGACGCGACTTGGCCCTCAATCAACCAACCACAGACAACAATTGAAGCCTTACATGGCAACGCTGTGCTCTACCCTCCAGTCGACCTTGCACGGACCGGTGACTCGATCAGCCACCATCATCCACAATCCAACTAAGTCTTTTTTTTCAAAAAAGAAAAAGGAAAAAAAACTACGAGGATGAAACTCATTTTTCTAGGCTTCATAATTTTTCAATCCTCTTTCTAATTTTCTGTGTAATTTGCATTGATGTCTGTTGGTATTTGCCAAATGCATTTTCAGTGCTACTTGTTCATATATATACATTAACTTCTACGTGCTAGATAGCCTATACTAGAGGTTAGGAAAAACACTTCTATTCAGTACAACAAACCTCTCCCGTTGATGAATACAGGAATAGGTGTGGGCATTGTGGTTCTTTAGTTAAAAGAGATCACCCTCCTTTTCTGCAGGAGGATTTTCACGTGAGTTGTTTCCTTGGAGGTCTCAAATTCTTATACTCCCTCCGTTCCTAATTCTAGTGCCCGCTTTGTTGAGCTGCAATACCAATGCATGTGCTGGCGCATGTCCTTTGGACCATTATAGCCCTCCACCAACTCTGTTCGGACCCATGTGCAAAGCATCTCAACCATACACACTCCCACATGCAAAGGAGGCTGTTTCACGCCCATGTCCAGCCACAGGGCTATCTTTGTCCAAACAAGCAAGTGGGCACTACCATTGAGAATATGGGCAAAAAACTTGCACACACCATAAAGTGAAGTGAAACGAGGGAGTATCAAACTGATATTTCTGGATTGAAACCAACAAGAACTATGGAAACATACTACTCACTCCGTTTTAAAATACTTGTGGTGCTTTTTTTTTCTTGGAGGGGAACTTGTCATGATTTTAGTTCAAGCACCATGACAAGTATTTTGGAATGGAGGGAGTAGCATGCAAAAGTTTATGTATGAAAAAGCAGCAGCTGCTAGAGTACTGGCTCTTCCAACACAGTTAGACAGAGACCTTATTCGCACATTGCAGCAACACCTGAACCTGCAGGTCATATCCAACAAAACATTGATAGAAACCAGCCATTAGATAGTCTTAGTACTCTAGAGAACCATGGAGCAGACAACATAGATGCAATCTTGGAAAGTCTTCTCATATTCTGCAAGAGTTGGAAGAGGAAACTGACACACCTGCTGAAGAACTGCTGTAGTTGCTAGAGAGCAACAATATCACACATCCTCTAACAGGCTAACACTCCAGATAAAAAGCAGCCTGCACACCACTGTTTTGAGATTTCAGTCCATGCAGTAGAAGGCACACCTGGCCCTTCTTATCATGCAATTAACATAACAAAATATGGTACGCAATCGCGACCCTTGTGTCATACAAATAAGAATATAATGCAAACAAACCAATAAAACAGTATAATGCAAATGAATCCCCATGAGAGAATGAATTCCTATTAATAGTATGGTGCCTTGGTGACATCCAAACAACGCAAAAGCTAACTTCGCCAGAACAAAAAATGCATCCGCGGTTGCAAAATCATTGACATCTAGAAATTACATTGATGGTTCTATGTTGCATAAATAATAGAGACATCAATTGAAGCTTTGATCAACGAGAGGCCCAAGCATAGTGTCTCGTGATCAACGTTTTTGTGTCCAAGCATGTTTCCATAATTAGTGGGCATACAAGGACGTCGCAGCCACGGAGCACATGAGGCCGGAGGCACGGTAGCCGTGCATTCTGGCGACCGCATCTGCACAACATACTCAAATATTGGCGGATGACGGCCAACCTTCTTCGTTGGATCCTCTCGCTGTTACACCAATCCATGGCTGCATGTGCTTTTGCCTCGCTGCCCGCGAATCTTTATTGAGAGTCCAAATCACAAAACCTTGGACAGGCACTACCTCGTGTGGCATTTGAGGCATCATCATCTGGTTGGAGCATCCAGGATAGCATGGATGGAAAGCGGATGGAGCCAAGGAAAGCATCAGGGTTTCTTTCTTGTTTCTTAGGAGATGGCATCCAAGCTGAACCACTAGCCCTGCAGTTACTATCGGTATAATGACAAAATGAATGACATTAAAAACAGTAAAATTGAGTCACCTAGTGCCCCCACAGCGATCACAACTCCTCCATCATAGTATAGAAACACCACTAATAGTTCAAATTTACTACGGATATTAGAATAATAATGATGGTCGTAGTATTTATATATGCAGACGGCAAGTCTTCAAGATTATATATATGCGGACGGCAAGTCGTTAGGTGGACTGCTTACTTTGTACTAACTACTAACTAATGTGCTCTTGCAATCATTCACCAAAGCTTCGAATTTATAATTTGGACGGCTCCTGATGTACTAACTATCGAGTAAATTAACTCTGCTACGGCTCGATCAACAGCAAGAAAGCAAGCCAGACTAGGTAGCGAGCTACGGGCTGGCACGTTCACGCAGCATGGGTGGTGCAGCAGACGCCAAGAAGGCGGCGGTCATGTCAGTGTTCATGCACGCGGATGCCATGGACATGGCGCTGATGGCGGTGGGCCTGGTGGGCGCCATCGGCGATGGCTTCTCGACACCGGTGAAGCTGCTCATCACCGGCTTCATCATCAACGACCTCGGCAACAGCGGCCCAGAACACCTCCAGGAGTTGAGCTCCAAGATGGACGAGGTACGCATCAACAAATTCTACACACCTGTGCCTATTGTTAAACCGTAGCAGCTTTGACGAGCAACTAACAGAACGCGAGGAACCTTGTCTTCTTGGCGCTGGGCAGCTGGGTCATGGCGTTCCTAGGTGAGTGACAGAGTGTGAGTGTGAGACTGAGAATATTTCATTTTATTTGGATACTGGCGGAGCAAAATCAGTAACTATACTATACGTGTGAATGTGATGTCTGTGCACGGCAGAGGGGTATTGCTGGTCACGGACGGCGGAGCGGCAGGCGTCGCGGATGCGTGCATGCTACCTGGCAGCGGTGCTCCGGCAGGACGTGGAGTACTTCGACCTCAAGGTGGGGTCGACGGCGGACGTGATTGCCAGTGTCTCCAACGACAGCCTGGTGGTGCAGGACGTGCTGAGCGAGAAGGTGCCCAACCTGGTGATGAACGCCGCCACCTTCCTCGGCAGCTACGCCGCCGGCTTTGTGCTAGTGTGGCGGCTCACCCTGGTGACCCTGCCTTCTATCCTGCTCCTCGTCGTCCCGGGGTTCATGTACGGCCGCATCCTCATGGGCCTCGCGCGGCAGATCAGGGAGCAGTACACGCGCCCGGGCGCCATCGCTGAGCAGGCCATCTCCTCTGTGCGCACAGTGTGCTCCTTCGCAGCAGAGCGTGCCACCATGGCGCAGTTCTCAACGGCGCTCAAGGAGTCGGCGCGGCTCGGGATCAAACAAGGGCTCGCCAAGGGCATCGCCGTCGGCAGCACTGGCATCACCTTCACCATCTGGGCCTTCAGCGTCTGGTATGGCAGCCACCTCGTCATGTACCATGGCTACCAGGGTGGCACTGTTTCCGCAGTCTCCGCCGCGGCCGTCGTTGGTGGCCTGTATGTAACACTAATTAGTTGTTTTCTAGTCCTTGCATGACATGAGTTTTGCTTCCGCCATTAGCGACCAACCATAATGCTTGAGCTTGATGCAGGGCGCTGGGGTCGGGGCTGTCGAACCTCAAGTACCTGTCGGAGGCGAGTGCAGCGGGGGAGAGGGTGCTGGAGGTGATCCGGCGGGTGCCCAAGATCGACTCGGGCAGTGACACAGGGGAGGAACTCCTTAACGTTGCCGGTAAGGTGGAGTTCAAGAACGTAGAGTTCTGCTACCCGTCGCGGCCAGATAGCACCATCTTCGCGTGCTTCAACCTGTGCGTGCCGGCGGGGCGCACAGCTGCGCTTGTGGGCAGCAGCGGGTCCGGCAAGTCCACGGTGATGGCATTGATAGAGAGGTTCTACGACCCGTCGGCCGGCGAGGTGGCGCTGGACGGCGTCGACATCCGGCGGCTGCGGCTCAAGTGGCTGCGCGCCCAGATGGGGCTTGTCAGCCAGGAGCCGGCGCTCTTTGCCACAACCATCATGGAGAACATACTATTTGGCAAGGAGGACGCCACGCCAGAGGAGGTCACCGCCGCCGCCAAGGCCGCCAATGCACACAACTTCATCTCCCAGCTGCCGCAAGGGTACGACACACAGGTAACTAATTACTGGTAATTAATCTATAGCTATTTCCTCTTTGCAAGTCATTGTCCCACTATACTATAGCTATTTCCTCACGTTCATGCTATATAATTTCCACACAGAAGTATTTCTTTTAGTTGGATTGGAAATGAAAGAATTTAGCCATGGAAGGGGTGCGTGGAAGTTTAGCTTCTACATGCCAAAAGCATGACTTGGTTTTGATATCATATGGGTTTCAACTCTAGCCTACCCAACTTGTTTGTGACTGAAGGCTTTGTTATTGTTGTTCGACACGAAAATATTTATTTTAGGGAAATGTCCATGTGCGGGTATGTACAACCTTGGATCTGGCGGACAGTGGATGGGGAAATTTTGCATCCAGTGGATCAAATGCTCAATAACGAGACCCAATCTAGAGATGGAATTTTTTGAGAAAAAACAAATTATATGGGCTGAATTTTGCATGGATGATCTGTACCTTCCAATCTCGTGAAATTCGATGCAGGGTTCTTCGTAGTGCAGAAGGTCCTTTGTGCGGTGTAGATGATCATCCCAGTGAGAGGGTTTTGGCTTTATAGATCTAGGCTTCCAAGTCATCTCCTCCTCATCGTGCGTCCTGGTGGAGCTTCGTCCTAATAACATGTTAAGACTATGGTGAAACACACACAGATAGTAGATGTGAAACATAAAAAAGGGACACAATGGGAGACACAAGTTGTAGTCCATGCCATTCTTGCTTTATTATTTACATTTCCAGAGAGAATAGATGTGTACAATTGCGAGCCCTACCTTCGTATTACAATAATTAGCTAAATGGTAAAGAGAAACTAAGAAGTGACAACCCTAGATGTCTATAGTCAATCGAGGACACGCGCTGGCCATATGTCAACAACTAACAGACTACAGCACACAGACTGGTAGACGTCTTCTAAAACAATGTTTTTTTTTTGCGGGGACTTCTAAAACACTGTTAGCTCATCAAGAAATTAGTTCATCTAACCTATTGATTTTTTCCCCCAAATCGTCCTTATTATGTGATGTTCTTAACTAAGTTGTGGTTCATACTCTGATAGTTTGATACTAACCATATACGAAATGAAAACAGGTGGGTGAGCGTGGTGTCCAAATGTCTGGAGGGCAGAAGCAGAGGATTGCTATAGCCAGAGCAATCCTGAAGTCACCCAAGATCCTCCTCCTTGATGAAGCCACCAGTGCACTGGATACAGAGTCAGAGCGTGTCGTACAGGAGGCACTCGACCTGGCCTCCTTGGGTCGGACGACTATCGTCGTTGCCCATCGCCTCTCCACTATCCGCAATGCTGACATGATTGCTGTCATGCAGTATGGTGAGGTCAAGGAGCTAGGCTCCCACAACGAGCTCATTGCCGATGAGAATGGCCTCTACTCATCGCTTGTTCGCCTTCAGCAGACTAGAGACTCAAATGAGGTTGATGAGGTTAGTGGAGCTGGCAGTACTTCCATTGTGGGGCAGCCCAACAGCCACAACATCAGCAGGAGATTCTCCTCGGCTAGCAGGTCCAGCTCAGACGGGTCAATGGGTAGTGCTGACTGCATTGATGTGCCAAAGCTTCATCCGCCATCGTTCAGAAGCCTGCTCATGCTTAACGCACCAGAGTGGAGGCAGGCGCTTATGGGAAGCTTGAGTGCAGTTGTGTATGGAGGCATCCAACCTGCTTATGCATACGCCATGGGAAACATGATCTCGGTCTATTTCTTGACAGATCACGATGAGATTAAGGACAAAACAAGGAAGTATGCACTCACCTTCGTCGCTCTTGCGGTGCTCTCTTTCTTGCTCAATATTGGACAACATTACAACTTCTGTGCCATGGGAGAATACCTCACCAAGAGGGTCAGGGAACAGATGCTCGGGAAAATCCTCACTTTCGAGATCGGATGGTTCGACCACGATGAGAATTCCAGCGGTGCCATATGCTCACAGCTTGCCAAGGATGCCAACGTTGTAAGTACCAGAAAAGAAAATTAAGCATGTTGATACATGAAAGGAAATTTATCTATCTAACCTAGCATAATATGTTCTTTTTTGCATAGGTGAGGTCTCTAGTGGGTGACCGGATGGCGCTGGTGACCCAGACAGTATCTTCGGTGCTTATCGCTTGCACCTTGGGTCTGGTCATTGCCTGGCGTCTTGCCCTTGTCATGATAGCAGCGCAGCCTCTCATCATCGTCTGCTTCTATGCTCGCAGTGTCTTACTGAAGAGCATGTCCAAGAAGTCAATACAGGCACAATCCGAAAGTAGCAAGCTAGCTGCCGAGTCCGTCTCAAACCTCCGTACCATCACGGCCTTCTCATCCCAGGAGCGCATCTTAGGCCTCTTCAACCAAGCACAGAATGGACCGCGGAAGGAAAGCATCCGTCAATCATGGATTGCTGGACTTGGCCTTGGCACTTCCATGGGCCTGATGACATGCACATGGGCCCTGGCCTTCTGGTATGGTGGCAGGCTCATGGCTGAGCGCCGCATTGCCGCCAACGAACTCCTCCAGACCTACATGATTCTGATAAGCACAGGGCGTGTGATTGCTGATGCAGGTAGCATGACAACAGACCTAGCTAAGGGTGCTGATGCAGTCGCTTCAGTCTTTGCTATCCTTGACCGGGTAACAGCAATTGACCCTGACAACCCTGAGGGATACAAGCCGGAGAAGCTCAAAGGTGAGGTGGATATCAGAGAAATCGACTTTGCATACCCTTCAAGGCCAGATGTAATCATCTTCAAAGGATTCTCATTAAGCATCCAACCAGGCAAGTCAACAGCACTGGTTGGGCAAAGTGGCTCTGGCAAGTCAACCATCATTGCGCTTATAGAGCGATTCTATGACCCTCTAAGAGGAATGGTGAAAATTGATGGCAGGGACATCAAAACATATAATCTTCAAGCCCTGCGGCGGCACATTGGCCTGGTCAGCCAGGAGCCAACTCTATTTGCAGGCACAATCAGAGAGAACATTGTGTATGGCACAGAAACGGCAAGTGAGGAAGAAATTGAGAATGCCGCAAGGTCTGCCAACGCACATGACTTCATCAGCACCCTCGCGGATGGATATGGCACATGGTGTGGCGAGAGAGGTGTTCAGCTCTCAGGAGGGCAGAAGCAACGCATTGCCGTGGCCCGTGCCATCCTGAAGGACCCAGCCATATTGCTACTGGACGAGGCTACAAGTGCACTGGACAGCCAATCCGAAAAGGTTGTACATGAAGCACTGGAGAGAGTACTGGTCGGCAGGACAAGTTTGGTTGTGGCACACAGGCTCAGCACGATCCAAAACTGTGACCTAATCGCCGTGCTTGACAAAGGAATTATTGTGGAAAAGGGCACACACTCGTCCCTCATGTCAAAGGGTTCCACAGGAACATATTATAGCTTAGTTAGTTTGCAACAAGGAGGCAACCAACACTAAGGCTGTGTTCGGCAATCCACCGCTCCGTCACCAGGGAGCGGAGCGCGCGGAGCAGCTTGTTTGCCACTCTCCGTATTTGTACTGTATGCCGCTCCGCTCCGCGGCGGAGTTACGGAGCGGAGGGATTCCGAACGGAGCGTAAGTATGCATGACCTACCATACATTAGTCTTTTTTTTACTTCTTTTGAGATATTTTCGAATTAGAACTGCAAGCAAGAATGATAACCAGATCATTGTAACTTTCTGCAACAACAGGCTATTTTTCCTCCCGTTGCTGTGTCAGAATATAAAAGTAGTGCAAAGCCTGTAGTTTATTGATATAACTGCTGGATATGTATTGTAGTGATGCAAGCTCAGGAAATCTGGGGTAAGTTGTATAGTAGGTGTATCTCTATATATTCTTTTATCACCTATTTATTTCAAACCACTACACGAAGATTAGTACCAACATGGGCTAAGCATGAAAAAGCAGAAGTAGCCGAACAAACATTAACTATGTATTATATCATGACCCAGTTGCGGAGGATTGGCAAGAAATGCAAGGAAACGTAAATAATGACGTCTACATTTTGTAAGGCAAGGCGGTAATAACACAACAAACAATAAGAATGGATCAGAGAGCTTTTTTTCTAAGTATGTGCTTGTAATTTTTCTATGTTAATATCAAAATGTAAGAAGTTGAGCAATGTCTATGGGAGTGGTCAAGAGTTTCATGTCTGATACCAACACTTGGAACTAAGAATGTGCGAATCCAGTGCAGGGTCCATGTGAGTTTGAGCTTGTAAACTTCATAAAACCACTGACTTTAACGTGACTTTACTTTCCAACTTGGTAGTATCATTAAATGCATGACAAGAGATAAAATGTAAGTGGGCTGTGCCAGAGATAGAGTAAAATGCAAGTGTATTTTCTCATCAAACCTGGCTTGAACCTGGCAACTTGGTAGTATCATTAAATGTTTGTTTGTGTTCCCATCAAACCTGGCTTGAACCTTTGCTAAGACCTGCATCAATATATAATGCACACACTTGTTAGCATCAACGACTCATGTCGTTCTATGCAATTACTAGAAAATGGTCAATCCCACTAAAAATGGTCTATTTTCTCAAGAAAGTGTTTGGCCTTTAGTGCAAAAAAGAAATAAATGTCTAGAGGAGAGAGTTGTTACGAGATTAAAGATGAGATGTGTTATGTCTGTCTCAGTCCTCTGGTTAGTTAGCGGAATTCATGAGAGATCAACCAAGTAATGAGAATCTAAGCTATGCTGAAGGATCCAAATGTTCTATATGAAACAATTCCCTGTTAATTCTGTACTCTGCACCAGTGGATTTGTAAGACTGCACCGACGGTTCTGTTCATCCATTTGTAGCAAGTGTTGCGAAATGTTACACTTTTCTTAGTTGTGTCTGCATATTTTGTCTCCAGCGCAGGAGGCACATAGTGGTGTCGTCGCCGTTGGTCGGCATCAGCAGCTCATGCCGTTCCATGGGCTCCGACTTGGCTTTTCCTGCTTTCCCAACCAAAACTCTCTTTTTGAACTAACCATACATAAGATTTTGGTATTTCAACTTGTTATCACATCAAGGGTGGTGCCCAACCTGAATAACAGGAATTGCTAAATCAGAGAACCGAATAACAAGAAGAAAAACAAGGGCATAAGGTTCACAGGAGAAATAGAAACAGTATATACAAAATAATCAAGGTAATCATCACCTTCACAAGTATTATCATTAATCAAACTAGAATTGGCTTCAAAATTCTGTTTGCTGAAAGCAAAAGAAAGGTTATTGAGTTGAGTAGAAAGACGAAAACAGAGATTATATTGCATAGGAAGGGCTTTCATTGTCGGACAACCTTTTCATTTAATGCAAACAAGTAGCAACCTCTTTGATAGGGAAAAACCACCATCAAGTATTACATAGTTGTTTGAGACAATGTCATGCAAGCAGATTTATATAGTAATAAAACAACAATTTCAGTGTTGCAAAGAAACAATATTTTCCATAGTGCAGTGTCCTGGTTGCAATCAAACCCTGACTATGGCAGGCTTTACTTAGTCTTCACCTTTTCGCTTTGATGAATGGCTGCGCAGATCTTCTCCCAGCTCCTTGTGGCGATCAGAGTTGGTATCACAACCCATGAATTGTTTGCGCCGATGAAATACGCCCAGAAGTAGAATGAACTGGCCCAGAAGATGAAGCCATCCAAGTAGGCCATAATGAAGTACACCAAGCATCCGTAGAGCTGACCCAGACATACAGCGAACTGGAGGATATGGTTGTAAGATAAAATAAATGATACATAATCAAAATTGTAACAGCCATGACTAAAATTTCGTACTAACTATGTGACTTCTACTAGGCATGAAGAAACTGAGCTTGCCGTTTTTATAAATAAGTTCCCACTGAAATAGTTCACTAGAAATAAGTTCCCGCTAAAGTATTTCACTACAAGTGCCAAGCTGATATTCGTCAGACCTCTGGAACAGTTCACTAGAAATATTGCTACTGCCTTGTGTAGTTGTGTGTCTATGCTTTGTGGCTGAATCGATTTAGTTTGTGAGAAATTAAAAACACATAAAGGAACTGGATTAATGTACACAATTAATTATCAAACATTTATTGTAGATTTATTGAATATAAGTATTGTCTGGGAAGAACATAAATCTGTAAAACCACCATGCATTATGTAAAGTTAATAGCAATACAAAGTTGAAAGAGCTTATAATCCTGTTAGTTGGCACCAAGGTTTTGGCTACCAGGCGGAAAATTCGGATACCGCCCGGTATCCGCGTTTCTCGCTACCCCATGAGAAAGTTGCGTACCGAGCAAAAAAATTCGAATTATTTGAATTTGAACGGCTACAGTGAGGTCAAGTACGGAAGAAACTCTTCTAAATCAAGAAGCTGTCTGTGGTCTGGTGGTAAATATGGAGCTCCCTTCGTCCCACACAACGGTAGGTCGCTAGTTCTAGCACTCCCATCTTTTCTTTTTTTGCTAAACCAACTCATAAATAAAAATTTAAAAACACAGTAGGAGAATCGAACCCACGACATCACACACGTTGTAGACGGACGGGGAGAACCTGCCACTGCACCAACAGCGACTTTGTGAACTTCTTGAGCTCCAAACTAATATATTCCTATCTCAAAAAAAATTGAATTCAAATTATGTTTCAAAAATTCAAGCGGTTTTTCCTCGGAATTTTGCGGTATCCGCGTTTCTCGCCCACACTCGGAATTTTGTTGGGATTCGGTAGCCAAAACGTTGGTTGGCACACCCACTTTATGTTAAACTATGTCATTTCGATGACCCTAAATATCCTATTTAGGTATAGTCGAAGACTCAAAACATGTCATTTAACCTATCCACCAGGTAGCAACATGAAAAAACACCTCATTTATTAAAAATTCTGTAACAAGTCTGCATTGCATTATCTTATCAGTCCAGCCTCTTATCATGAATGTCAATTCAGAGGTTAATGCTGTCTTGGAGATCAGAGACTTCCATCATAGTGAAAGCAAGTCTGCATTGCATTATCTGTTTGACTCACCCCGTTGAAGAACCGTGTTTGACAACTGAACTTCACTACCAGAAGGCAGAAGATAACTACAAAGAGAGGCCCAGATTCAGAAATATGCAATCTATGTATCAGCACATCGCACGACACTCCGTGGAATCAGACTCTACAACACAATTCTGCATAACAAGGTCAGAAGAGGATGACAAGACATACACTGCAAGCAGCGAAGCAGGGCCTTCCAGCACGGCCGTGATCCCTTCGACGGTGACGGTGGCCGTGTCCCTGGCGATGTATCTGGAGTCGCCTTTGCTGTACTCCTTCCCTGAACAACAATGATAACATATTCAGCCAGTGCGACCTCAAAAGTCCACTTTGACTGATTTTGAGCTAAACTAATTAGAATACTATTAACGCAGCGAGGCAGTGGAGGCCGGCGGCGACTTACAGACTTCATCGAAGTAATTGGGGTTGCCCTTGGCGAAGAAATCGGGGGTGGAGACGAAGGGGCCCTTGATGAGGATGTGGGTCAGCCCGGTGAACGCCCACCAGCACATGGGTAGCCGGCGGCATCTCCCTGCGACGACAAGATGTAGGGTCGGGAGAGGGAGGTGGGAGAAAGGAGGGGCTGGAAAGAGAGGGATTGGACTGGAGTGTGCCGGAGATGAGCCAGAGGGAGAGGAGGACGAAGAGGGAGGCGCCGAGGTAGACCGCGAGGATCTCGAGCTGGGAGAGGCGCAGCGGCACGTAGCCCGGGAGGTCGAGCCCCGCCGGCGCGTATGGGTGGGCGCTCATGGCGGCCGCCGCCGGCGCGATCCGGAGCTGGAGATTGGAGATAGAGTGATAGAGATAGACGAAGCAAGTCAGCAGCGGTCAACGGGACTGCGATGCATATTTCCCATGTTGGAGCACCGTCCGATCTGATCTGAGAAGAGAAGAAGGAAAAATGAAAAACAGAGGAGGCGTGATGAATGTGTGAATAGGTAATACTGCCTTCGTTTCTAAATATAAATCTTTTCAGAGATTTTAATGTGGACTACATACGAAACGTGTAGATTCACTCATTTTGCTTCGAATGCAGTCCATATTGAAATCTCTAAAAAGACTTATATTTTAAAAAGGTGAACAAGGTGGTTCCAGATTCAGGATTGCTTGCGCGGCGATTCTGACACTTTCCTTTCCTCCTGATCGCCATCTTGGAGCCGTGAGGGGGTGGGGAGATCTCAGTTCTCGTTTGTGCGTGTGTGTTGGATCTTGGTTTCTAGGTTTTCATGTTTCCTTTGTCACCGTCATGATGAGGCAGATGCCAATGGCCTTCCAGCCCGTGCTCCTACTCGTCGCAGGTGTTGATGGCGTCGTTGAGAGGCTTGTGGACTCCAAGCTATTGGAGTGCTTTCGATTTGGCATTGCGACTTGCCATGGTGGCGGGGATGGGTTGCTCTTGGAGTCAGGTGGCGATGACTGTTGCGGATCTATCGAAAAAGGTAGGGGATCTGGTCGCCTGATGGAGGCGGGCTGGCATTGATCGCGGATCCGGCATTGAAGAGGCTCGTAGGGCTCCTCTGGCGGAAGTCCGTTATCAGACTAATCCAAGGTTCCAGGGTTTGTGTCTATCATGACCCGTTAACGCCTCCTGGCTAGGGATTTCTCCGGAGCCAAGGTGTGGACTAGTTGGTGATACTCTCCTTCTTTAGCGACGACGAAGCTCGTTGGTGCTTGGTAGTTGCGGCGAGAGCGGTATGCAGTGGACAATCGTTTGTATCCTCCTTATTTTCTTTTGTTTGTATGTGTATCAACTCTGTATCTATTAATATTATAAATACAAATAATGTATGCCTACGAGCATACATCTTCCAGAAAAAAAGTAATACTACCATATTTTCAAGTTGAAAGGAATGTCTAAATGAATGTTGATGTCATGTCTGAACTTTGACAACCATAGACGAACATATTCACCTGATTTGGCGAAGCAGGAGGAGAGAGCAGGGAATAGGGAGGTGTGGTCGTGTGGATGACAGACCAAGTCTCACCCCGTTGAAGCTTTACTTTGTTATCACTTGTCAGACATAAGAGCTGTGTGATGTTGTTTAGGGCAAACAACCAGAAAGACACCCTGATTTATTAGAAGATGCACGTCGGACTCGCAAACATTTTTCTAGCATGATTATGAGTGCTCCTCTCTGTTGATGCTGCAACACAACCCAATTGAATGCCAAAACATGTTGCCAACTCCAACAATATGCTTGTTTCTACTATGATGTATGTACACTTGATACTGAGGTCGTGAGATAGAATACAATAATATAATAACATCTTCAATACTGAGTTGTCGTTCGCATACCAATACGGTCGATCATATAACTAGGGATTTCATAGTTGCGACTATCATCCGTGATCAAACTTTCTAGCTCAAATGGACTGATACACTGTCATGTTAGTCAGCTTGGGGTATCTCTCTAGGTTGACAGTATATTAGCACCTGGGGGCACGTTTCACGTGACCAATGTAGAACTTTTATGATTGTGTTGCCAGGTACCCAGCACAAGATAGTTTGCTAATTATCTGATGTCTCCAAATCCCATGTGCACATCACTGCATCTAATCTCTCCATGTTTTTCTCACCTCCCCTTTGTTTATGGGAATACGAATTTAGCTTGCTATCCATTTTGGTGAGGATGAAGTACTATTTTGGTTGAATATTCATTGTGTTCATGATATAAATATCCATGGATATTCGGTTGGTATACCTATAGGAGGCCCTCAACGTACTATAGCCGATAAGTGTGTAATCTCTTTGTGGAAGGCGCACTTTAAACTAGATAAATGTGAAGAAAACACATTCTATAATATTAGTGCCCTACATAATTGTGCAATGATGGATCCAAACACACACACACACACACACACACACACACACACACACACACACACACACATGGTTTAAAGCTAAGATAAGCTATAACACACATAATTATGCAAGGGGTAACGAACTATACAATCTATCCCATGGTTTAAGGTAAGCTACAGATATATATTGTTTAAACCATGGGCGGATTGGCTAGGAGGTTGAGATACATGTGCTACACTGTATACTCTTACATGCACAATTAACAATGGATGCATGATCACATGTGCCCTCATCTCGCTTGATGCTCCCTTCCCATCTACGAGCCGTGGCCACAGCCTTACCCCCCACCCCCACCCCCACCCCCATCGTTTGTGCGTCCTTCCTCTCCTACTCTTCTTTCTCTCATCCTCTATAAGGCGCGCGCAAGTACTCGACGATCAGCTCCTGCAAACGGCCATCTTCGAGAATATGCTTGAGTGATATAGGCCTCCTTATTTTGCCCTTATTTCCCCCACATCCTTTGCAGGGTGCCCACATGTATATTCAGTGATCTATTACTGCGAATCACCGTCATCGGGACTTCGAGAGCATGCTCGAGAGGTAGCAGAGGAGTCGGTGTCAACGTTGTAGACCCGCCCACTAAAGTATCTAAGTTACTTCCGCCAGCAATAACCCAATGGAATGAGGAGTATATCGGGAGTATCTTTATACCAATTGATGTTGAAGCAATTTTAAAAATTCCTATGCGCACAAGAAATATAGCAGATTTCTGGGCATGGCATCTGATAGTAAAGGCCTCTTCTCGGTGAGTTTGGTGTACACGCTAATTATCAAAACAATAACACAGGCACACAACGATAGGCTTGGCTAGAGGGCAGAAGTGGTGCATTTGACAATTCAAAACAAGGAAAAGCATGGACCACTCTATGGAACTTCCTAGTTCCTTACAAGGTAAATGTATTTTTATTAAGGTTAGCATGCCACTCGTTACCAACGACGGATGTCTACAGAATAGAAACATGCAACTATCAATGCATACCTGTTGTGTGGAGGTGAAGATTCATGGCGACACGCATTGATAAACTGTACCATGGCGCGCTGCATATGGGCTTGGTCTGACGAGGAACTGGTTGAACGCATGGCCGAGAACAGGGAATCCAGTGCTACAATTTTCATCTTCGAAATGCAGGAGTCCTTGAATCATGATCAATTCACCATGATGACTGTCACCCTTTGGTCCATCTCGTATGCTAGGCATAAAGAAGTCTATGAAATCAATCTTTTAGAGCCTAGGTTAGACTCATTCTTTCATCACTTCGTATTTGTTTGGACTTGAGAACGTTGCCTGAGCCAAGCTGTGGTGTGGCGGTGGCTTCCGCCACCTGAGTATTAGACAAAAGTAAACATGGACGCTGCAGTTGATCGCCTGGGCCAGAGGGGTGTTGCTACGGCGATTTGCAGAAACAGCTATGACCTATACTTGGGTTCTTCGGCTATTGTATATGCTGGCATTACAGACCCGGCAGTGCTTGAATCATTTGCATGCCGAGATGCCATGGCCCTAGCTGAGGATTCGGGAGTTCAGGAAATGTTTATTGCATTGGACTGCACATTAGTAGAAAAGAGGGCTTTGGTTCAGGCCGGGTCAGCCCATTAGTCCCGGTTCAGTCCAGAACCGGGACCCATGGGGCACTGGTCCCAGTTCGTGAGGCCAGGGGCCTGCCGGGCCTCGTGAGGGCATTGGTCCCGTTTCGTCTGACCCCTTTGGTCCCGGTTGGTGGGACGAATCGGGACCAATGGGCCTCGCTCCTGGCCCACCACCATTGGTCCCGGTTGGTGGCTTGAACCGGGACCACATGCTGCCCTTTAGTCCCGGTTCATACCACGAACCGGGACCAATGAGGTGCCTATATATACCCCTCGCCCGCGAGCAGAGCACTCCAGTGTTCTGTTTTTCTCTGGCCGGCGAGGGGAGGGCTTTGTGATGCTCTACCTAACAAAATAAAATAAAATAAATAAGTTTTTTGTTGTAAGTAAAAACAAAACAAAATAAATAAAGCAAAAAAGAAAACAAAAAAGGCAAAAAATAATAAATATGCCACCTACTGGGCCACCACGGCCTGAATACGACTAGAAACCCATCGATGGGCCAGGATTCAGGCCCGCAGAAGGCCCAGTAGGCCCATCAGGCATAGCAGTGACAATTAGGCCCGTAAGCCTGCAATGAAGAGGAGCTCGAGAGGGGAGCGGCAGTGGGGCTTATAAACCACTGCGCGCCCCTCTCAACTAGAGGGGTGGGACTAAACTTTCGACGCGGGCGCAGCAGCACAAGGCCTTTGGTCCCGGTTGGTGGCACCAACCGGGACTAAAGGGGGGCGTTCATACCGGTTAGTGCCACGAACCGGTACCAATGCACCCCTTTAGTGCCGGTTGGTGCCACCAACCGGGACCAAAGGCCTCTTTTCAGGGCGGGAAGCGGCGGCCTTTGGTCCCGGTTGGTGGCACCAACCGGGACTAAAGGTGGCATTGGTACCGGTTTGTGCCACCAACCGGTACCAATGGGTTTGCTATATAAGCCAGCACTTGTGAAAATTTTGTCAGTTCTTCGATCCCTCCGATGACGCCGCCAGGCTGCCCGAGCTCGACGTGCCTCTGCCGCGCCCTCGACCACGCCGCCGTCGCCCCTGCCCCCCGACCACGCCGCGCGCCCTCGCCGTGCCTCTGCCGCGCCCCCGACCCGCCCCGCTGTCGCCGTCGCCGTCGCCCTCGCCCTCGCCGCGCCCTCGCCCGACATCATCGCCGCGCGCCGTCCCTGCCCCGACGCGCGCCGCCCCTGCCCCGACGCGCGCCGCTCCTGCCCCGACGCCGTCTCCGCGCCACTCCCCGCGCCCCTGCTGGCCCCGAAGCCGCCCGCCGCGCGCTCCTCCCTCTGTGAGCACCGCGCCTCTGCCGGCCCCGCCGCCGTGCTATTTTTTTTACATGTTTTTAGATTTTCATATATGTATGTATGTATTTTTTAGATATATGTATTTTTTTTATGTATGTTCATATATGTATGTATGTATTTTTTACATGTTTTTTGTATGTATGTATGTATTTTTTTCAATTGTAATGATGTTTTAAAAATACATATACGCAAAAGTTAGATTTTTAGAAAAGTTTTATCTATATATGTTCTCTGATTTAGTACATTTTAGGTTAGTTTCATTTTCAGAAAAGTTTTATATATTTAGGAAGAAGGAATAGAAGGAAGAAGAAGGAAGAAGAAAAAGTTTTATATATGCAAAAGTTACATTTTTAGAAAAGTTTTATATATCTAGCTAGGAAAGGAAGAACAAGAAAAAGAATGAGAGGAAAAAGGAAAATAAGAAGAAGAAGAAAGGAGAAGAAGAGGAGAGGAAGAAGATGAGAAATAAATAAGAAGAAGAAAAAAGAAGAAAAAGAAGAGGAGAAGAAATAAGGAATAGAGGAGAAGAAGAGAAAATATATTCTATTTTCTCTTCTTCTCCTCTATTCCTTTCTTTTTCTCCTCTTTTTTTTCTTCTTTTTTTTCTTCAATCTTCTCCTCTATTAATATCTTCTTCTCCTCTTTTTATTTCTCCTTCGTCTTCTTATTTTTTATCGGATATGTCGTTGTCGATATACCCCGTGTCCCGATAACTTCAACACGAGGGGGGGGGGGTTCGACCTACCCCCTCCCCGATAACATTATTTTCCCATGTATGTATGTCGTCGTTGTCGATATAACCCCCTCCCGGATAACTTCGACCGTGATAACTTATACCACGGGAGCACCTCCCGTCCCTCTCGCTCGACCAAAACTCTCGAGGACACCCAAACCCTAGAAAAAAACGATGTCGGTCTCCTACCCCTTCCCGCCGCGCCCCTACCCTTGAAGCGTTGCCGAGGCCACCCCAAACCCGGAATAAGCTAGGTCTATGTTTGCACTAATATATCCACCTGCTGTCATGATTGTGTAATAATTGCCATGTTGTAATATTTGCAGAAACAATGGAGCACGGACGAGACGAGGAAGCAGAAGAGGTGTTGGGGGACATAATCTTAGCCGGAGGTGATGTCTTGTCGTATCTTAACGACAATGATGGTCTGGAAGAACAGGGTGAAGAACCAGGCTACGGTGATCGAAGAGTGGAGGAGGAAAGACATGATTATGATGGCTCCGGTGACCCAATGTTGGTGCCAGAAGTAGCCCGTGGTGACGGCTTCGGTGATCGAACAGAGTCCGGCCAGGTAAATATATTAGTTAAGCCTGTGCTGACTAACTAATTGATGCATTCATTGTTTTGGTATGTACACATATTAATTAACTCTCGTCTTTCTTCTTTTTCCTAGCCCTCCGGATCGAGCACAACTTCAGTAAAGAGACGAGGCCTGAAGAGAAAGTTGCGCTCGGATGAAAGGTTTGAGATCACAGCAATCGCGCGCGACGGCCAACCGATTGAACCCATCCGGACAAAGGAAGCATTTGCTGCTCAGTGCGGGGTTCTTGTTAGGGACAAGATCCCGATCAGCATCCACCAATGGTATAAGCCTAAGAAGGAAGACCCTGAGGTGTCTTATGTCAATGATATGCAGAAAGATGATCTTTGGACTGAGCTGAAGGCAAATTTCACCCTACCGCCAGAGGAGGATCCGGAGAAGCCAGTTAAAGAGAAATTAATCAAGTCTCATGCTCTTAAGAAGATGGCAGACCTATTCAGGAGGTGGAAGAATGAGCTGAAAACGTTTGTCGACAAAGAAGAGACACCAGAATTCATCGGCAAATATGAGAAGATCAGAGATCACTAGCCCGCATTTGTGGCCCACATGACATCGGAAAAGAGTAAGAAGTTGTCAGCGACAAACAAGAAAAATGCTGCGAAGAAGAAGCTTCACCATCGCACGGGGTCAGGTGGCTACCTCAAAGCCCGGCCTAAGTGGGCCAAGGCTGAGAATGATCTGCTTGATAAAGGGATCGAACCAGAGACAATGAACTGGCCAGACCGTTGCCGGACTTGGTTCTTCGGGGCTGGTGGAACCTTGGACCCTATATCAGGGAAGTGCGTTTGGACGGACGAGCTTTTGAGAATACCAGTCAAGAGACTTCAGCACTATATCGATGCAGCGCAGCAAGGGACGTTCGTTCCAGACAGAGAGAACGACGAGCTCACAATGGCTCTCGGGAATCCTGAGCACCCTGGGCGGACACGAGGCACGCCAGGCTCCGTTCCGTGGAAGGCTGGTTTTTCGGACGCAGGCGGTTACAAATGCTAGGAGAGGAGGAAAAAAGTGGAGCAGACCCAAATTCAGAAGCTGCACGAAAGGGTTCAAGCGCTAGAGGAACGAGACGTAGCTCGCAGCAAGCGACCTGCCGAAACTAACCCCGAAGATACCCCCGAAGATATTCGGTTTCCCTTATTAGTCCAGGTTATAGTAATGTAATTGATGACTTATGCATGCGTGCGCAGCTTCCACTATATTCTCCTAGAGATTAAGCTTGAGCAGGGACTAGTAACCGTCTTAGACTCGAGACGAAAAGATCCCCAGGACTATGCGGACATGACTCAAATGCTCGAGAAGTAAGTTAAATCGATCATTATTCACCATATCAGCAACTTTGTTCATTTCCTGATATCAAGCAATTGTTTTCTTTGCCTGGCAGGGTTTGGAAAAAATTCACCAAAAAAGCTCCGGGACTGCCGAAGAAGCTGCAATTTAGACACCCGAAAGTAAGTACTATAGTAGCATGTTCCGCGCATCTCCTAGTGATTCAAGCGCTAGTTTCATCAATACCATTTAGCATGCTTGCTTATCAGTTTGATTGACCTCTATTTCTTGTAAAGTGGTTGTGGCAGGAACAAGGGAATGATTTCTGTGGATACTACATTTGCGAGTCCATCCGCTACACGACCTGTGAGCGGGGCTACTCTGACGAACAATATGAAGTGTGTAAGCAATAATATTCACAATTTTATTTTATTACCATCATTTGTGTTGAGTTTCATTAATTCATATATATATGTATTGACCCCTTCTTTAAATTAGATCTTTCGGATGCGGGATGAACTCCTACCACCAGATCGTATGCGAGCAATTCAAGAGGAATTGGCGGCATTCTTCCTTGACGACGTGATCGCTGAAAACGGAGAATACTATGTGGACCCTGTGTACATATATAATTAGGAGATTATATTGTAAGAGATAATTATTGTATATATGTAGCCGGTAGTGTCGGATAGATATACGAGAACTTGTTGTTCGACCAATCTCTCGGAGAAGGAGAGGTGGTCGATATCACTTCTCTCTGTATGCATATATATGTTCATGACGATCTTCTATTTCCTTCATTTGCTTACTAGCTAGTGTGTCTAGTCCTCTTTATACGTATATAGTACGTAGCGTCGACCAAGCACGGAGATAAGAGAGGACACTTCTCTCTATTAATTAGCTAGCTAACACAATATATGAAACACCTAAATTAACCCCCCAAAACCCCCACCCCCCCCTCCTAAAAAAAACCAAAAACCCCAGCCCCTGAAATGCTGACGCGTGGATGCCTATTGATCCCGGTTAGTGCCACCAACCGGGACCAAAGGCCCTCCTGCCTGGGCTCGCCGCACCGGCCACGTGAAGGCCCATCTGTCCCGGTTCGTGTAAGAACCAGGACTAAAGGGCTAGGACATTAGTAACGACCCTTTAGTCCCGGTTCAACAACCGGGACAAAAGGCTCTTACCAATCGGGACAGATGACCCTTTTTCTATTAGTGGCAAAGGAGTAACGAAAGATATCAAGCAAGGATCCAGTGGTCCTCATGGAGCGATCATCAAGGAAATCAATGCCTAAGTAGATGCTTTTATTTCATGTACATTTACTCATGAACGTAGGTCTTGTAACTTCGAAGCTCATAATATCGCCAAATTCGCTTGTAATATAGGTACTGGGCATCATGTCTGGTTGGGTCTACCACATGACCATTGTCTTGTACCTATGAACATTGTTGATATTCAATAAAGTGGGCGAGATTTCTCAAAAAAAAAAAAACTCTTTGTACTCCCTCCAATCCATATTAGTTGACGCTCCTCTAGTACTACTTTAATTAATCACTAGTAGAAAAAGAGGCTTCCATACGCCCCCATTAGTCCCCAAAATAATCGAACCGCGACCAAAGGGGTCTTTAGTCGCGGTTCGGGAGGAGACCCGCGACTAACTATCTGGGCCCAGCGCGCTCGGTCGACAGCTGGCGGAGGGGAGGGGCTTTAGTCCCGGTTGGCTTGGCCAACCGGGACTAAAGGTCCTCAGGCTGGCCCGAAGGCCTTTAGTCGCGGTTGGCCAGACCAACCGGGATTAAAGGTTAGACCTTTAGTCCCGGTTGGTCTGGCCAACCGCGACTAATGGCCCGAACCTTTACTCGCGGTTGGCCAGACCAACCGGGACTAAAGGTTAGACCTTTAGTCCCGGTTGGTCTGGCCAACCGCGACTAAAGGGATTTGAGGCCTCATTTTCAAACTCTACCCCCCCCCCCGGATCGCCTTTTCAGTTTTAGAAAAAACAAAAGAAAATGATGAAAATGTCAAAAATATAAAATAAAATAAGTTTCCCATGTGATATGTGGTCTAGTTGTTGGGAAAATTAACAAATATGAATTTCGACTTTATTTGCAAAATCTCTCTGGAATTTCTTAAAATGGGCATAAATTTTGCATACGAACTCGGATGAAAAAGTTTTTTATATGAAAAATCATCTACTCGAGAAGTTACATCCGAATTTAACCCCGTTAAACATTTTCAAAATCCTCAAAAACCTAACAGAAAAAAAGATACGGGGCTTTTAAGATCTGGAGAGGCAAAAAAATTCCTGAGGGTTAATAGAATTGACATCTTACTATTGTCAGGAAAACAACAAGTGCAGACTTAGAAACGAGGGAGAATAGAATCCGGAAGTTAAGCGTTCTTAGGCTGGAGTAGTGAGAGGATGGGTGACCGTCCGGGAAGTTAGATGATTTGGAATGATGAGGGGTGATTAGAGATTAGAGGATAAATTGAGCAGTGATGAGGGGTGGTGATTAGAGATTAGAGGTTAAAATAATTCAGAAATTTGAAAATAAAAAAAAAATAAAAAAATCGTAAAAAAACCAGGTTTAAACCTGCGGAGGAGGCCTTTAGTCCCGATTAGCCACGAGAACCGGGACTAAAGGACGGGCCTTTAGTCCCGGTTAGCCACGAGAACCGGGACTAAAGCCTTTAGTCGCGGTTCGTAAGAGGCGCGACTAAGGGGGGGGGGGGGCTTTAGTCGCGCATATTTAGTCCCGGTTGCACAGCCGGGACTAAAGGCCTTTGCGAACCGGGACTAAAGGCCTTTTTTTTACCAGTGAATATGGACCGGAGGGAGTACATGATTCACACGTCCTTGTTATCGGTAGTCCGTCCATCCATTAACTCGATTTGGGTCTATGGAATCCACAAGACATGTCATATTAGCGGGTTTTCCTCTTTTTTGAGTGAGAGATAGATAATATTAGCGGGCTTTCCTCTATCATAGGAAGCATTGGAATTTTCTACGGCCATCAAGCCTAACCATAAACACACATGGCGACCTTCCTGATCAACAAGGACGGTTACCTCCATGGAGAAACTGAGTGTCTGAGCTTGTGTTTGCCTACCCAAGTGTGCAGCTGTATGAGGGTATGTACATTGATTGATAAGATAGTTTTATTTTAGGTCCGCCATGTCATTTATAGATGGCAATCGAAAATGGTGTACATTGCATTATCTCTTACTCTTATCTCAAGCAACTAGAAATACCTAAATATCTGGTGAAAGGATATTGTTGCTCAGAGATCATCTCTTAAATAAGAGAAGGCAAGCCTCTTCTTATAATTTCTCTCTCCTTCACCTATATTCTATGTGGCACTCATAAGATAGAACCATTGTACACCCTGAGTTAGCAAATCTGATTTTGTACTATATTTTTTTTGAAAAATGTTAGATCTATGAGAGACATAATCTACTAATTTGAATTTTTGTAGAAGAAATTGATCCCACCAAAGTTTTACACCTTTAAGCTAACTCAAAGGGAACTAACCATCCATGCTTATGTTTTTTGAAGAATCATCTCTTTCACTAGATTTGCTATGCAACGTCAGACCGATGCATGAAAACTGAAATGTCACAATGCTCACTTTTCTCGAGGTCTCCACAACTGATGATGTCATGCCACGACATCCATCATAGTACCAAGGTTCACCACACATTCGTGGCAACAAACTGTCCTGGTAACCACGATGGTCTTGAGGCAATGCTTGAAAGATGTGCATTCTACATGCTATATTTTTTGTCATACAAAATATTAATGGAAGGCATCGACAATGAGTCTCCAAACTTTTTGGACGGCTCATAAGTAAGCATCATTTCCACAAACCACTTGTCATCTGGAGACATTTTTCCCTTTTACACATCAGACACACATAATGTTACTCTTTCAGCAGCAACAATGAACTGAGGCGACATACAGATGTAGAGAAACCCATAAACTATTGTCACATGAAAAAAAGGATATTGCTCCACCAACTTGCGTTTGAGTAGTTAACGCTTTCCCCGCTTACTGACATCGAACCATCGATCTTCCTTGCTAGAGTAGATGGCATGCTCCATTGTTTGACGGAATCCCCTCATTATCACCATTGTTTTAACTGTACAGGTTAACATATTAGACAATTAATTAAAGAAGATAATAAGAGAATATTGACGATAGTATATGAATAGATAGGTCCATGTAAGTGTGGGGAGATACAATTCAATCATTGTGTGATAATAGAAAGGTGTAGAAGAAAACTGTTGGAAGCCATGTTCAAGATTTTACCTGTTGGAAGCTTGATCTGTTTGATCCATTCATGTGCAGAACTAAAAAAAATGCTCTACTCCACACTCGATCACATGAACCACATGCGTGACATATTTGAAAAGTTGTAATCCTATGAAATGGACATGGATAATAAAGTACATTAGGATGCAGTTGGGGCACTGGCATGTGGGCCCAGATGTAGGCAGGCCCACATGTCAGTGACCCACCTACAGCATGCATTATGTCAGGGGAGTCGAGTCCTACAAAAATATATGCATAAAGCCCCACACAAGCTAGCATTCACCCAATGGAAAAAAAATATGAAAAAATATCATTAACAAAGAAATTCTCCACCAAGGTTGACTTATGTGAGCAATGATTTGCCTCTATATAAGTCTATATTCACATAAGCATATAGTAAGGTCCAATATTTATGCATCCTATGATATATATACTCCTTTATTTGACATGATATAATGCAAATAAGTATCATTCAAACAAAGAGAAGAATCCCGTGAATACAAAATGTGGGAATTAGAGATATCGGGAGAGAAACAATCCTCGATGAATCTAGGGGTCTTCAACCCTAATGGGTGAATCCAGTGGTCTTAATTATTAATGTCTGTACATAATCCATGAGACAAGCCATGTGATACTACTAGAGTTCTTTAAAGGTACCCTCAGTTTGCAACGAGATTTTCATTTTTGGGAATTCAACGCGGACATTGCCTCACAGTAGTCGTTCACGAGATATGCACCGGCCCATCAAAATTTGTTGATTACTAGTGAGGTCTATTCGATTTTGTGACAGAGAATAGGTCTTCTGGCATTTGTTTTCCTATATGTAACCCAGAATCAGAAAGATGCCCACATTGGCAAATGACAACACCCAAGCCTGGAATTGTGTTCAGCATTTGGTCTAGATACCCTTGTTAGGATCTGATCATAGGTTAGGGCAATTTGGTGGGGAGTTCGTCCCTAATTTGGGGATCAATTTCGATGAACTGGGGAAGAACGATTGAAATCCCTAGCTTACTTTTGCTCTCGAACGAGATTGACGGGTTTCCCCTTCTCGCTTTTTCTCATTAACATTCGCCGGCATACAATGTGCTGTTTGAGTTACCGAGAAATCAAGAAGGATAATAAGTGAAAAGTAGAGTCCAGGTTACAAATGTATCTGTAATAAAAGTAAACCCCAACAATAACTCGATCTAAACTGTTCCGTGTGCTCTGAGACGCCAGATGATTGAGGAAGTCTTTCCAGGGATTGGACAGTAACTGGTTCGGTTCCGGTCCCGACACCAACACCCTCCAAGGTTGAAGTCTGAATCTTTTATTGAAAATCTTGGACAACGCTAACGCCAACACGTGTGGTGGGAGCCAAACCCGCCCACATGCCCTATAGCACACAGACTACGCCATGTCACCACATGCATGCATGTAAAAATCTTTTTGGATTTTCTGTTTTTAAAATGTTTTATCTCTTAAATGAAAAATCCGATTGAAGATCCGTTTTCACCATTAAATCCCTCGCGACGAGATCTTCGAAACTAGATCGCATATCAATATATTTCGATGAATTTTTTTCGTTAAAAGTTGTTGTGTCTATTGCACATGAATTGCCATGATGTTTACACTGAAGTTGCCATGATATGTTTCAGCTATTTTCTTCTACATTTAAAAGTATAATTTTGACATATTATAAAACAGGAAATTAAGAAACTAGACTTGCCATGCATCATAAATTAAAATTGCCATTATACATGCACTTAAAATTGTCATGGTTCATACAAAAAATATTTTCATGGTCAAAGTACTGGAATTGCCATCATCGAAAAACTAAAATTGTCATGATCTACAAACTAAAATTGACACATGGCAACTTTAGTCTAAGCACTATGGCAACTACAGTGTAAACATCATGGCAACTTTTGGACAAATTTTTTTTCGTCGAAACATATCAACATGGGGTATAGTTTTGAAGATCTTGTCGAGACGGATTTAATGGTGAAAACGGATTTTTAATTCGCTTTTTTAATTAGGAGATAAAATATTTTAAGCCAAAAACCAAAAAGATTTCCGCTGATGTCATCTGTTCATACGTGGCAAAATGAGTGGTGATGGAGGCGTGTGCGCGATATGCAAACGCCCACACGTGTGGGCGTTAGTTTTTCCGAAAATCTTAAGTCCAAATTGTTTGGCCGAAAAATCAGTCGACAAATCAAAGGAATATCATTTTTTTTGCGAAAAAAGTTTTCTCACTTTGTGATGGAGCTTGGAGTCGATGGGTTTATCGAGGCCAAAATAAGTCGCAGTGACTTTTCCATGGAAGTATGAATCTCCTTGAGCTTGTTGTCGAGGTTGAAGTCTGAATCTTGTAGCTAGTCAATAATTTATAAAGCTGATAAGAAAAAGAGTTTGACCGGGAAATCAATACACACGTTAAGGAATGTCTAATCCGATTGTGGCATGCTCGCGACCTCACGTCACACTACGGATCGGATAGGATCAGATCAACCGTGTGTGTCCTGGTGGGTTCCGCGTGGGCACGTGCTGGCATGGAGAGTTGGAGACACGGTAGACTCCCCACACGGCACTGTCGCAATCCGATTCCAGCTTCTGCACGTGCGTTCTCAGCTTCGGCGTGCCCTCCGAGTTCGACCTGGAGACCGGCACGCAGAGGGCGACCCTATAAAATCCCCACCCTGACATCCAGTACGATCACAAGTTCACAACTCAAAGTAAACAACAGAAATTAGACGAGAGGCAGCAAGGAATCGTTCGTTGGTGCCAGACTGCCTGATCGAAGCTAAGTTATCAGAAGATCCATGGCCATGGAGAGGTTCTTCACGGCGCTCGTCTTCCCCGAGGCGCTGCTGGACGGCTACGGCACGTCGGTGCTCAGCGCCGGCGCGGTCAACAGGCTGGTCTCAGGCGGCGGCAGCGCGACGAAGCCGGCGGTGACTAGCAAGGCGGACGCCGAGAAGTTGCAGGGAAATTCGACAGTGCAAAGGCGCGCTGTGTTCGAGCTCGCGTTCGACGGGCTCAATTGCTTCGACACCATTGTCATGCACTGAACACCACGTCGGTTTGTTGATTTTGATTTGTATAGAACTTGGATTGGATCAGTTGAAATGCTTCACACGTACGTGAGATTGTGATGTTTTGTTCATTCCGTGCATAAGCTTCAGTAGAAAAGGGATATATGTTACTATCAGTTTAAGGCTAATTTGCATCGAACTATATGTAGATCATTGAGTCAGTGTGCTGTCTAACTGTCTTTGGCACGTGCTGGTCGCAGGAACAAAGCAACTAAGCGGTATGGCTGGTAATCTTCTTCTGGCTTTTGTAAGAGGAGAGAGCAAAATTACAGTCTCTGCACGTGTACATAATTGTTTTAGGAGTGTGATTTTACCTGCCAAGTTTGCTGACAGAATTTTTAATTTTATTAGGAAACACCTGTAATTTTATACATACTCATAACAATTACGGACACACTGATTTGGATCTAAGATCCAAGAAAATACGAAGTAACTTCTATGACTAAGAACTACAAAGAAATCTCTTGGAAATAGCTTCTTCGCTGTATCAACCTCTGCTGCAAAATATACTACAAAAACTTCGGTAAAGAGGCTGCAATTGGAGTGGAGCAACAGAGGTGTCACTCTTTCACCCGCGTGAATTACCAATAATGATTTTTGAAAGCACGATGAGTCGCCCATTTAAAAAGATTGGAAGCCGTGATCGATGGACCAGGGATGATCCCCTAGAAGTGCAGGTTGTAGGATCATAATATCTTCACCATTGTGTAGTTGAAAGATTTCAACTCCATAAAGAATCAAACCATCAAAAAAAGTATGACACACCAACATAAACTTAGCAGCTCCGAATAATAGGATCCGCAAGGACAGAAAACTCTCCAATATCATCACACGGCCAGAACAACAAGTGTAAATTTATATTCTCATAAAATACGATGATCACCACATGATGACGAAGGCCATGGGACCCTTAAAGTTGCGAGGTTCCCCCACCTCCTGGTGCCCCAAGACAGCTGCCGGAGGCGAGGGGACCTAAAACTCCGGTGGCGGGGCCGGCTGCAGCTCTTGCGAAACCAAGTGCTAAGCCCTTGTTGAGAGAGTCTAGGGATGTAAACCGGGTCCCGTATAAACCCATTTATCGGTCTAACAGTCTAACAAAGTATTATTTGGAAAAATAAACATTCCAGCTAACTAGATCTAACAAAATGGGCCTTGTGGTGGCGTTTATTGTGCCATTTACATACATAGCTGCCACTGAGCAAAGCTAGCTAGTCTTGCTTAGCAATGTTGGGCAGAAACATAGTGTAGATTGGACCTAAAATTCGATTTAAATTGCAGTATCACTATGTCTGTCAGAATGGTTATTCCCTTGCAAAATAAAGGCAAATTTTATATAACAATAAAAGAATTATGACGAAAACAGAAGGTGCATATGGTCAAAAGATTCAAATATTACCCTTGCCAAAAAGTATATTCATTTTCCTAAACGTGTTAGAGTACAAGAGCATTCCACCAATGAAAAAAAGTCATGTGAAATAAAACAATGAACAAATAAGTACATTCTCCACCAACCTTCAGTCGTGTGAGTAAGGCTTTCCCTATATATATGCGTCTACATCCACATGAGCAGATAGCAAGTTTCAGTACTTCATCCACACACTTTGGTATTTCCGCCTCCCTTTATTTGACATGTTAAGATAGAAATAAGTCACAAGCACAAATATACAATAATGAGAGAAGAAATAAATAGATGCAGTGAACATGTAGGAATCAGAGTCGTCCGGAGAAAAACAATATTGACCCAGTGAGTGCATTGGCTCGCATTGAACACCATGGTCTCTGACAGCCTTCCGAGTCGGGCCAATTTTGGAGAATCACATGCCCTGGTGATAGCGGGTGTGTCTGTCTGCAGTGGCAACCGAGCTTGTATCCTTGACGCTTCTCCACGTGGTCAGATCCCTTATCGGTAAACTTGTGTTCTCCTTGTCATCCAGTCATCTATGCCTTGGTTTCCATTCGATTACTTCAATGAGAAATGGATCTCGCAACCTTTTTCTCCTTGTAAGTGGTTCGAGTCATATTTCTTAGGGAAAAAAGGATACTTCGCTAATTGTGTGAGTTTGTCACTTAGTACATGTTACCCTCAACTATGAAAATGATGGATTAGCCAATGAGTTTAGTCTTTAGTGTGAATTTTGAGTTCGGACACGTAGTGATGAGTTGCAATTCATATGCATTCTCTTTTTCAGTTGGGCGGCTCCATTTCTGGATTAATTTGTCTGAATAACCCCACCACGTCAAGCCTTAAGCCCTTAACTACCCTGCCAATAGTTTACTTAACTATGCAGATAAGAAAACCTTATCCAATTTACCAAACTGAAATGGGTCCCTTCCTCCTTAGAAGATAGCTTGGATTTGAGGTGACGCATCCATTTTTCACCGTCCATGGCCGCCTTGATGGTGATGCGGTGCAATGTGCATTGCTTGAAGAGTGTTAGATATTCCGGACAGAAGCTCTTTCTGCCCAATCATGGGTCAGTCCAGAACTGAGTAATGGCTCCATCACCAATCCGAAAAATCGCCGAGGCTTCAAACAGTTGACGTGTAGGAAGGTCGAAAGGCATAGGTAATCCAATCCAAGGTCTGGTACCGTCTATCCAGCAGTCTATGTAGGTTATTTAGTCAGTGTGCAATCTGAACGTATCATGCATGCATTGGTCGCAGGAACAATGCAAGGACTTTCGCTATCTGCCTCACAAGTTAGAAGTTCAGTGTCTGCATGGGGGCAGAATTATAGTAGGATTTTAGCTTGCTGCCATTTGGCAAAAGATTGAATTGAAGTATGAGTTCGATTTTACATGCGAAGCTTGCTTGGTTAGCAATGTTGGACAGAAACAAAGTGTAGAGTGGAGCTAATTCGATCTCTATTTCAGCATCACTATGTCTATTAGAATGATTGTTCCATACAGCAGGTGAGGAAACAGGTGAGAACGAGCTCAGGTGCTAAAACAAGGACAGACAACTTCTCTTCTTGATTAGGAGAAGCAAAGGTGAGCGAAGCACCCAGCAAATGCTCCCCTGCAGTCTCAGTCCTGGAGATAAGCATGTACAACGCCGGATTTCCGGATGCGCGGACAAACCATTTTAGGCAGTTTCTGCAATAAAATAAATAAAAACAAGAGTAAGGACCTACGAAGACTGAAATGCCCTATTTTAGGAGCATTTCTCTCAGCTTTGAAACTGGCCAGACGATAGATGAAAGGGGGAGCCAAATGTTCACAGCTCCGTCTCCTCAACAAGAACATCATGCGCTCGTATTAGGCGTTGTCCACTCCCACCCATCGTGTGTACACAACATGATCAACAAGCCGTGGCGCACGTAGGATTTGATCCATTCGCTGAGTACGGTGAGGCAAAGAGGCCAGCGACAGCTAGAGAGCACGCAATGAGAGAGAGGAGGCAATTAGTGTGGATGCAGAGCGCATGCCGGTTCCTTGCAGATAAGCCAATGAAAAATTTGACACGAAGGATCACTCATCGCACACAGTTTCCTGCCTACAGCCGCCATGCATACCGTTGTGGTGCATGCGGCTCCATCATGCAGTTACAGTCATCGGTACTGCAAACATCCATGCAGTTACATTCCTAAATCCTAACCGACCAACACCGTGTATTCCCGAACTACTCTATCCTGCCATTAATCGTGTCAATTCAACCTTTAGATCTCCCGAAAACCAAAGGACCACATCCACGTAAACACTACGCGCACGGAGAGGATCCAGGCTTCACCAATGGCAATCCCGGGGGTGATAGCTTACACTCAGCTAATTGAGGAGCTCTAATGAGGATCCCGGGGCACGTGCGTACTCTGCTTCCACTTGCCCTCCCAGTTCCAACGAGAGACACAGGGCTAAGGGGCTGTTTGGTTGCTGCCCGAAGTAATGTTGCCTGACCTGAGACCCTGCCCGTGACTAGCCTGAGGTCTGTTTGGTTGCTATCCTGAGATTTTTAGCCTGAGATCTCTGCCTGTGCCAAGGTGCCTGAGTCGGTTCCTAGGAAACTGGAGGCCTGAGATTGTTAAAGATTCCATCCCTCATACCTGAGCAAAATCAGCGTTGTCTCTCAAGTTTCCACCGCGCTTTGACTTTTATCTTCCCCTCACCAAACATGCCTGCAGTTTCTATGCACATAGGCACAGTTTCAGGACGTCAACCAAACACAGCCTAGAATAATATATGCGTCTGGCCAGTCATTTTTTCTAGCACGCTCAGGCTATTGTCAGCAGTGAATAATCTCAGGCACGTCGCTCAAGGTAGCAACCAAACAGCCCGTCGGGCGCACGGCCCTACAAATTCCCCAGCCAAGGCGTCCGGTACGATCACCAAACAACAAGAATCTCTCCGTTCGTTCGACGAGCAGCAGCAAGGAATCGTTGGTGCCGGACTGCCCGATGGAAAGCATCCGTCGGAGGATTCATGGGCACGGAGAGGTTGTTCACAGCGCTCGTCTTCTGCGAGGCACCGCTGGACGGCTATGGCACATCGGTGCTCACCGCCGGCGCGATCAACAGACTGGTCTCTGGCGGCAGGGGCGTGACGAAGCCGGCAGTGACTAGCAAGGCAGACGCTCAGAAGGAGCAGCCGAGCAGGGGACTCTTGAACGGCAAGTCGATGGCACAGCGGCGCCCTGCATTCAAGCTCGTGTTCGACGGTGTCAAATGCTTCGACACCGTTGTCATGCACTGAGTATGTTGCTTTCTTGATTTTGATCTATATAAAACTTGGATCAAGTAAGTGTTTTGACACGTACGCGGACTTGTAATCATTTGTTCATTCCATTCTAGACGGCTAACACAAGTAGATCTTGGGCAACACTTTCTATCATGGTTTGTGGTTGATATTTGACCTTATAGTTCAAATACTCCGCATAAGATCTATTGCCCCCCGCCTCCCCCCCCCCCCCCCCCCTAATAATATGGCATACCTATGACTCAAAACGAGAAACCATCGGTGAAAACATGACGTGCCATCTCCAATTGTTCCATAGGGTTTCATAAACCATCGAAATGTTCTGTTTCCATACAGTGTAAACTGAGAGCATACTCGAAACATAGTTAGTCCTTATAAGGGGGGATGTCCCTTCAAAAAGCCATATCCCAGAAGCCTCATAAGGGGCGGATGTCCTTTCAAAAAGCCATATCCCAGAAACCCGATCTCGAGCCGATTCAACCAAAAACAAAAAAAAATATGTACTTTTGCGCTGAATAATAATAATAATGTTTTAACCATTTTTGGGTATGTAAATTTTGTATTATAATTTTATTTTTATTAAAATCATATTTAAAGGTTTTTTGGACATTTGTGGCTTTTAATTTGGCTCAAAATAGGTGCCCGACCGAATGTCAGGCTTTGGGTTTGGACCGGGCCGGACTGCCCATGCCTAGGTTTAAGAGAAAGTAACCCCCAACGACAACCCGCAACGAGCCTGACCGAAATGTCAGGCAGTGGTGGCGGTCGCATCGCATGTGACCCAAATGCTGGGTTCGCAGAAAAGTGGTGGTGACAACACATGAGAGACGTCCGAGGTGGTGCTACTCGAGCACCCAGTCTCGTGCTCCGAGGCGAAATCATAGTTAGACCCGAGTTCTGATACCTAGCAATAACGATGTTTTCTTATGTCGTTACCTTGTTGGCATTGCTAGGATATGCTTGACCGTTCTTCAGGCTGAAAACCTATATTTTGGCCTTGGTGGTTGGATCTAGTGACGGGGACGCTTGAGTGTCACACCATTTCTGAAAGCGTTGTTGTTGAAGAACCTCGGCGCCCATGTGATGCCAAGAGATGATTGGTGCGGATATGATATTTGTTATAGTTTACCGATCGTAGATCAAATCGCTTTGAGATTTTTCTTTCTTTTTCCTCGCCTACGGATAGCTTTAGTCTTACCTGACTTTTCTTCCTTTTTCCTCGCCTACGTGTGTGTGAGTAGGTGTTAAATGTGTGCATTGTACCTATGCAGAGTCGAGGTGTGTGCTCTTGTGTTATGTACCTTTTTGCTACTTTATTTTGAGCTACGAATGGGCTCGCAGCAACCCGGGTGGGTCCTCGTGGGTTCCGCGTCCGCACCCGCTGACCGAGTAGACTCCATCGTCTGACCCACACGGCACGGTCGCAATCCTCTGCGGACTTGTTCCTGCACGTGCGTACTCTGCTTCGGCGTGCCCTCCAAGTTCCAACCGGAAACCGGCCGGCACGCACAGGGCCCGGCCGCGTCCATATATAGTCCCCACCCCCGGCGCTCCATCGCCACACAACAAGAATCTCTCCGTTCGTTCCACAAAGCAGCAGCAAGGAATCGTTGGTGCCGGACTGCCCGATCGAATCATCCGTCAGAGGATCCATGGCCATGGAGAGGTTCTTCACGGCGCTCGTCTTCTGCGAGGCGCCGCTGGACGGCTACGGCACATCGGTGCTCACCGCCGGCGCGATGGACAGGCCGGTCTCTGCCGGCGGCAGCGCGACGAAGCCGGCGGTGGCTAACAAGACGGACTCTCAGAAGGAGCAGGGACTCTTCAACGGCAAGCCGACGGCGCAGCGGCGCCCTGCGTTCGAGCTCGCGTTCGACGGTGTCAACTGCTTCGACACCGTCGTCATGCACTGAGCATGTCGCTTTCTCGATTCTTATATGTATAGAACTTGGGTCAGCTAGACTGTTTTGACACGTAAGTGGACTTGTGATGATTTGTTCATTCCATTGTAGACAGTAGTGCATAAGCTTCATCAATAAAGATGATATGAATTTAAAGTTAATATAAATATAATCAGATTACGGGTAATGCGGATCAAAGTATATGTAGATCCTTCCGTCAGCGTGCTGTACTGCTGTCTAACGGTCTTTGCCACGCGTTTTTCGCAGGAACAATGCAACCGAGAGGTTGGGAATTCTTCCTCCGGCGGTGCTTTCCAGTGCACATCAAGTATTTGCCTGAAAAGTACGCGAATAAGAGAATGACAGTGAGGAGACAACAATACTACGAGTCTCTGCATGTGTGCAGAATTGTGGACTTGTGGTATGAGTTCAAGTTTACATGCCAGACTTGCCACTTGGCAAAAGAGTAATCCGACCTTGCTTTTGGCAATATTGGACAGAAAACAGAATGGATAGGAACTAATTCATTAAATATATGCCGGAGCCAATTCGAGTTTTTGATTCCAGTCAATTAATAGTTGTCACTAGATGAGGAAAACACTGACAGACACCTTATGATGATTGATTAGGAGAAGCAGAGGTGAGCAAACGACATAATAAAAGCTTACTATCTCCTGCGTCTGTATCTAAATATAAGACATTTTTCTAATTTAATTTAAACTGCAGAAACGTCATATACTTTGATACTAGCAGAGCACCCAGAAAGTGCTCTGTCCTAGTCTCAGCCTTGCAGATAAGCATGAGTACGTTTGTGTAGCTCATAATCCACCACCAGTGATGCGTCAACAACGGCAACGACCATTGATAGGTACGGTCTAAGAGCTGATTTGACCGGGTGCCAGAACAACTCCTCGACTGTTCAACGGCCATCAAGCATACTCATCGCCAACTGAAGTATTTCTTTCTTATCTCAGAAGAAGAGGAAATTTTTGCTTCGTACGCAAAGGAGGGCTGAATTCTAGAGTGACTGATAAAAATCTACCACTTTAGGGGTTACCATCCTACAGAACTATCACTTTTAAAAAATTGACCGAAAACTATCAAAATTTTCTAATTTCGTGTCTAAAAACTACCATTTTCGGGAAGTGGCCGGCTTAGACGATTTAAACATGTTTATGACATGCGGGGCCTACCACTCAGGGCTGACATGTTTTTTTTTCTATTCCCAATCTCAGTTAAAGAAAGTCAACTGCTACCCCTGACCCGGCACCGCACCGTCGCTCCACCAGCACCTCTGCTCCTGACTCCGCTCGATCTGGCCAGCGAGGCACCTGCTCGCTGCCGGAGCTATGGGATCCGGCAAACGCCCCCTCCCCCCCATGTTCCGGCGAAGCAGCCGCCCCTCCATCTCCCAGCGAGGTAGCCGCCGGCGCCGCGGGATCCGGCATGCACCTGCCCTTCCATCTCCCGGCGAGGAAGCCGCCGGCACCGCAGGATCCGGCGAGGACCCGCCCCTCCATCTCCCGGCGAGGAAGACGCTGGATGCCGACGCTGTTGTTCCAGGAGACTTGGCTGCTGCTGGTTCCCGCAAACATGGCCGCGACACTCCTATTCTAGCCAAGACCTGGCTGCTGCTGACGGTGGTCGGGGTCGAAGCAGCTCGGGGTCGTCTGTGGCCAGCAGGCCCAACTCCTCGTTGTTCTCGGCGGTGCAAACAGCTCATCACTGCTGGCGGCAGCGGCGGCGCAGACACCTCACCACCACGCGCAGCGGCAGCGGCAGCGTGGTTGTGCTCGTGAGGTGTTTGTTGAAATGCCAAGTAGAGAGAGGGGATGAGGAAGAAGAAGATCGATGCTGACATGCGGGTCCTACATGTCATAAACATGTTTAAATCATCTAAACCGGCCATTTCCCGAAAGTGGTAGTTTTTAGTCATGAAATTAGAAAATTTTGATAGTTTTTGGTCAGTTTTTTAAAAGTGGTAGTTCCGTGGGACGGTAACCCCTAAAGTGGTAGTTTTTTGTCAATCACTCCTGAATTCTAGGATGAGATCGCCCAATCATCAGAGAATCAGGCGCGAGGATGTTACCTTGAGAAAATCAGAGTTGTACTGTCCATTGCACGGTTGACGGCAAAGGTCGTTCGGTTCGATGGTCTAGAGACATTGATGCAATTTTAGACGTCTGGTTCAGATGTAGATCTTTTTTAAAAAGATTGAGATTTATTAAAAAATTGAACACAGTACAATCGAAATCGCTCACATACATGAGCGTGCATGCACACCGAGTTGAGGATATAGACCTTAGAGTCACCCGCCAGGAGGGGCCGGGTTACTCGTAGGGTCGACACCAGAAGCCCGGAGCCAAGTTTCAGATGATGGGCCAGAGATGGGCTGAGACCCGGAGATGGCTCAAAGCCTGTAGTTACAATCATTGTTATAGTAGACTTGTAGTGTAAGGCAAGTATTGTTTAGAGTCCGAGCCGGACGCTCTTATGAGCCGGCCGGGACTCTAAGGGCTGCTGGGCGTCAGCCTCCCTATATAAAGGGAGGACCCGGCAGCGGTTTAAGGGCGACAACAATCTAATCGAGAGCCGGGCATAGCTGTTAGTTCCCTGGCGATCGTACCCCCAGACAATAACATCTCAAACTGGACGTAGGCTTTTACCTTCACCGTAAGGGGCCGAACCAGTATAAACCCTCGTGTTCCTTGTCCCACATAACCCCTTCAAGCTTCCTAGCTGCGATGGCTCCACGACTAAGTCCTAGCTCGAGGACATCTGCCGTAACAATTCCACGACAGTTGGCGCCCACCGTGGGGCTGGCGCACGGTGGATTTGAGTTCTTGAAGGGCAGCTTCGAAGGGCTCAAGGGATACGCTGTGGGCCGGATGACTAAGAGTCGTCGCGGCAAGCTCTACATCGACGACGAGGGCTGGGGCCCCGACGCCGGCTCAATCAAGTACGGGTACCGGGTCCCCTTTGGTGGAATTCATGTCTTCATCGGCAAGATTGGCGAGCCGGGCCCCGAGCCGGTCTTCTGCGCCGGTCTCGTCGAAACGGCTCGGCGCGCACGACCCGCCCGGGCCCGGCCTGCCTTAAGGCGCGCTTTTGTGGGATGCATCCATGGAGGGCCCTCTGATCCATCCGGGTCCGGTGATGAGGCGGCCGCCGGCTCTGACGGCGAGTCGGCCACTGATGAATCAAACTCGTTGTACCAACTGCAAGAGGGTAGGCTCATGGGTTGTTCCGATGGCGACAGTATTCCGGACCTTTTTGAGCCGCTGAGTCAGGTTGGAGTTTTTATGGCCGGTGCGCAGCCTGTTCAGAACCCCGCTGCCGGATCGGGAAACCCGGTGCCTTCCCCGGCTCAGGTACTGATGGACCTCACGGACAAGTTGACGGCCCTGCTAACCACCGCGGTCGACCCGGCGGACCAAGCCCAGCATGATGCAGAGGTGGCGCAGTTAAAGTTAGATCTGATAAAGGCTAAAGAGGATCTTGCAGCGGAAGGGATCAGGCTGGCTGCGGAACGGGCGGCCCTTGATACCCAGACTCAGCTAATTCAGGCGCAGTCCTTCCAGCTCACGATGGATCGGAACGCGGCCAACGAAGTCATGAGGAGGAGGCATCAGAAGGCCCAGTCTCGACTCCCGCCGGTCTACGATCCACGCAATCTCTTCAACACGCCGGGTGCAGGGTCTAGCAACCCGCCAGGGATCATTGCGCCCGGGTCCGGACCCCTTATTCAGCCACGAGTGATGGGGCCTCCCCAGGTGCCCCTGCCCCGCCTCAGTATGTGCCAATACCACCGGGGCATTATGATAACCCGCTGGAGAACATGGTGGCTGCGGCAGCACGACTGGCGGCTCTCCCCGTTGACGGCGACTCTCCGGCGGCCATCGAAACCCGCCGGGTCAGGGAACTCCTGCAGACGGCGCTGGCACAGCAAGAAGCGTACTCCTACAGCCGGGATAGGATCCACTCGACCCCTCGTCCGGGTCAGAGCCCGAGTTACAGCCGACACATGGTCTCAGCAACCGGCTCAAGTAATGTCCGGCGCCATGACCCGCCCCCTGGCCATGGCCCGGCGCACAACGGAGCCTTTTACACAGCAGACCAGGACAAGGCACGCCAAGAGGCGGAGCAGGTGCCTCAATTGACGGCTTACCAGACCCCCCCGGCCTATCCGACGACCTCTGTTGATGTGGGTATCCCTACCAGGACTGGGGGTGTCCCTTGTTTGGTGCCAGCTATTCGTAATGAACGTCTACCCAAGGACTTCAAAGGCCCTAGGAAGGTGCCTAACTACACAGCAGACTTACAGCCCGCAGCCTGGGTCGAGAGTTACGAGATGGCCATGGAGCTCCTGGAGGTCAGTGAGGCGGCCATGGCTAAGTACTTCACCATGATGCTGGATGGGACTACCCGTACTTGGTTAAAAGGGCTACCACCAAATTCCATTGGGTCTTGGGCGGAGCTGAAAGCCCGTTTCATCCAAAATTTCAAACATACGTACAGGCAGTCTATGTCAATTGTGGATTTGACTAACTGTAAGCAGCAGGAGGGTGAGTCCACGACCCATTGGGTTCGCCGGGTCAAGGAAATCATACATTCGTCAGACAAGATGGATGCCGGCTCTGCAGTCTTAATGTTGGAACAGAACTGTCGCTTTGTGCCCCTTAAGATGAAGCTTGGGCGGCTCAAGCGCGACTGCACCGATATGGGTACCCTGATGGCGGCTCTTGTCAAGTACGCCGATTCCGATGGTACCAAGGATCCCCCTTCAGACGATGAAAGGGCAGGGAAGGGAAAGAAGAACGGCAACGGCAAGGGTCCCCAGTTTAACCCGGGGAACCAAGGAGGAGGCAAGCGTAAGGCTGATGGCAGCCTAGAGTTTGTAGCCAACACCAACTCTCAAGGTAATAACCAGCGACGCAAGGGGAGGCCCCCTCCCCGAGGCGGCGGGTCAGGACCTTCTCTGGAGCAGCTGTTGAATGAACCTTGTCCGAGGCACGGCTCTAGAGAGAAGCCAGCAACTCATCTGTGGAAGGATTGTGCTATCATGAAGGCCTTCAAAAATTACAATGGTCCGGGTGGCGGCTCAGGTGCCGGCGGCTCAGGCGCCAGCGGCTTTCATGGCCCTGGGGGCGGCTCAAATTCCGGTCCTCAGAACGGTCAAGGGGGCTTTAATCAGCAGTCTGGCCAGGGTCACCAACAGCAGCAGGGGGGTTACCAGACCAATCCAAAGCAGCTAAGCGGTGGACAATATCATGTATTTACCACTAGTCTGTGCAAACGAGATCAGAAGATTCACAAGAGGGCTGTGAATGCTGTTGAGCCGGCAGTCCCACGCTACTTACGATGGTCTGAGCAGCCTATAATATGGAGTAGGGAGGATCATCCTCCTCGGGTGGATAACCCGGGCCACCTGGCCTTGGTGGTAGCTCCTCAGGTGGGAGGATATAAGTTCACAAAAGTACTCATGGACGGAGGCAGTAGCATTAACATCCTTTATTATGAGACTTTTCGCCGTATGGGGTTAGTTGATAAGAACCTCAGCCAGTCAAACACTATCTTCCATGGGGTAGTGCCTGGTAAGTCGGCTTACCCAGTTGGCAAGATCGAATTGGAAGTGGCTTTCGGCGATGACAATAATTACAGAGTGGAGAAGTTGACCTTCGAGGTGGTTAAAATAAGAAGTCCATACCATGCTATATTTGGACGGCCGGCTTACGCCAAATTCATGGCACGGCCGTGTTATGTGTACTTACAGCTCAAGATGCCGGGTCCCAATGGAACCATTACGGTTCACGGCAGCCGGAAGGTGGCTCTGGAGTGTGAGGAAGGCGATGCAGCTTATGCAGAGTCTGTTTGTGCTACAGAAGAGTTAATGTTTTATAAAGACAATGTCGACCCGACAGACATGACCTCTCTGAAGAAGCCAACTACGGAGGCTGAGCCGGCGATGAAATTCAAATCGGCTGATGAAACTAAGCTTGTTGATTTTGTTCCAGGAAATTCATCTCAGCAGTTTAGCATCAGTGCCAATCTGGATCCAAAATAGGAAGGCGCGCTCATCGAGTTCATCCGTGAGAATAGGGACATCTTTGCGTGGAAACCTTCTGACATGCCAGGTGTACCTAGAGAACTCGCTGAGCACACTCTCAATGTTGATCCAAAATTTAAGCCGGTCAGACAGTTCCTTCGGCGGTTTAATGAAGAGAGGCGAAAGGCTATTGGTGAAGAAGTGGCCCGGCTCTTGGCGGCCGGGTTCATTGTTGAGGTTTTTCACCCAGAATGGTTGGCTAACCCGGTGCTCGTACTCAAGAAGAACGGCACCTGGCGAATGTGTGTGGACTATACGGATTTGAACAAGGCGTGCCCGGCTGATCCTTTTGCTCTCCCCCGTATTGATCAAATCATTGATGCTACGGCAGGCTGTGCACGTTTAAGTTTCTTGGATGCTTATTCCGGATATCATCAGATTAAGATGGCAGTTAAGGACCAGGAGAAGACGGCGTTCATTACTCCCTTTGGAGCCTTCTGTTATGTGTCTATGCCTTTTGGACTCAAGTGTGCACAGGCGACTTACCAGCGTTGTGTACAGAATTGTCTTCATAAACAGATCGGGCGCAATGTTCATGCATATGTGGATGATATTGTGGTTAAGTCCATCAAAGAGGAAACCCTGATAGATGATTTAAGAGAAACCTTTGATAATCTCCGGGTCTATAAGATGATGCTAAACCCGGCCAAGTGTGTCTTTGGTGTTCCTGCAGGCAAGCTCTTGGGTTTCTTGGTTTCTGACAGAGGCATTGAGGCTAACCCGGAGAAGATCAAGGCCATCACCTCCCTGGCTAAGCCGGCGTGTATAAACGACGTTCAGCGCTTGGCGGGTCGCATCGCTGCTTTAAGCCGGTTCATAAGCCGCTTGGGTGAGAAGGCTATGCCTTTATATCAGTTGATGAAGAAAACTGATAACTTTGTCTGGAATGATGCAGCTAATACCGCCTTTGAGGATTTGAAAAAGCAACTGACAGAGGCCCCCGTCCTTGCTGCTCCGGTTGATAAGGAGCCCCTGCTATTGTATGTGGCGGCAAACACACGAGCCGTCAGTGTGGCTATGGTGGTGGAGCGTAAGGAGATGGGTAAGGAGCATCCGGTTCAGCGGCCGGTTTATTATGTCAGTGAGGTGCTTATTGAGTCCAAGCAGCGGTACCCGCATTGGCAGAAGCTCGTATATGGTGTGTTCATGGCAAGCCGGAAACTCAAACATTATTTTCAGGGTCATCCCATCACTGTGGTCAGTTCTGCCCCTCTCGGGGATATTATCCAGAACAGAGAGGCTACAGGGAGAATTGCTAAGTGGGCTATAGAGCTTGGACCGCATGACCTCAAATATGTGCCACGCACTGCTGTTAAATCTCAGGCTTTGGTGGACTTCATCAACGATTGGACAGAGTCACAAGTGCCCGAGCAGAAGCCGGATAATACATACTGGACTATTCATTTTGACGGGTCCAGGCAGTTGGAAGGCTCGGGGGCTGGCGTTGTGCCGGCTCAGGAGTTGAGGATGATCCCAATCACTTGGCCCTTTGCGGTCTGGGGGCTTGATATGGTTGGGCCCTTTAAACGGTCCAAGGATAAGAAAACCCACCTCTTGGTGGCGGTTGACAAATTCACAAAGTGGGTGGAGGCCGTGCCAGTTAGCAAGTGCGATGCAGCCACGGCGGTTCAATTTATGAAAACGGTGATTTTCCGCTTCGGCTTTCCACACAGCATCATAACTGACAATGGCACCAATCTATCCAAGGGCGCTATGGAAGAGTTTTGTCAACGAGAGCATATCCGACTTGATGTTTCCTCAGTGGCTCATCCCCAATCCAATGGTCAAGCTGAGAGAGCTAACCAGGAGATTCTGAAGGGCATTAAACCCCGGCTTTTGGTCCCTTTGCAACGGACGCCGGGTTGTTGGGTGGAGGAGTTGCCCTCCGTCTTATGGAGCATCAACACTACTCCTAACAGGTCTACAGGCTTCACACCTTTCTTCATGGTTTATGGAGCAGAAGCAGTTCTCCCCAGCGACATCCGTCACGATTCACCTCGTGTGGCGGCTTATGTTGAGACGGATAATGAACAGGCGCGCCAAGATGCTCTGGACTTGTTGGACGAACAGCGTGATGTGGCAGCAGCCCGTTCAGCGATTTACCAACAGGACCTGCGCCGTTATCATAGCCGCCGGGTCAAGTCCCGGGTCTTCCAGGAAGGCGACCTTGTGCTCCGGCTCATCCAGGATCAAACAGATGCACACAAGTTATCCCCACCTTGGGAAGGGCCCTTTGTGGTCAGTAAGAACTTGCACAACGGGTCGTATTACCTCATTGACATTCGGGAGCATAAAGATTCACGTAAGTCTGAGGAAGAGACCCGTCGGCCGTGGAACATAGCCCAGCTTCGGCCTTACTACACTTGAGCTACCGGTTCTTGTGGTGTACATACTTATCTAAGTCATGTATATTATGATAAGCAATAAAGCAGGACCTCTGTCCTTTTTTCTCCTCCAATTATGTGTGTCATTTTTTACATGCTAAATTGAAAGGAGGATCCGGCTTATGATCGTATTCGAGTCTAGCCGTCAGCAGTAAGGTCACTTGGGGGCTTCCTGTTCAAACATGGGTCGTATTCGAACCAAAGAGAACATAGCTGTCGATACCCATTTGATTGGCAAAGTGCCGAGCTCATTGGGAGGTAGCCTTTGGTCATATTTGAATCATAGTGTATCCCCTCTGAGAACCGACGTGGATCGCATTCGAATCAGCGTCGTTAAACAATTTTCAGAATCACTTGGGGGCTTCCTGTTCAAACATGGGTCGTATTCGAACCAAAGAGAACACAGCTGTCGATACCCTCTTGATTGGCATCGCCACACCCACTGGGGGCTATATGATCGCATCCGGATCTTAGCTTAACCCCTTTGGACTGAGTTTCTGGTCGTATTCGAACCGGAAGCCCCTAAGTTTTTATATTTTATCATAAGTCTACTCTGATCATGTCAAAGTATGTGCTGCCGGCTCTCACTTGCCGGCTTATTTTGGTTTATCTTGTTAGTTGAACATCAGGGATGTTATCAAGACAGGTAAATTCGAGTTAAGGTACCAACCAAGCTATCCGGGTTATTTAAACCGGAAATATGTTACAGGCTGTTAAATGTGTTATCACGGCTATGTTCAGAGTATAGTTAACAACCAGTCTTTTTTGGGTTCGTTTGCCGGGTTATACATTTTAAACACCTGATTCTCAGGACGGTAAGCCGCCTCGAGACTTGTGATTTATCTTTCTATGTAGACATTGGAAGATACTTTTTACAGTGGAGAGGGACAAAGGGATAATTATAACCCGGAGGAACACCAAAAGAATAACTTCAAGAGGTTTCAGCATTCATTACGTGCACGATGGCACGGCAGAGATAAATTGTTGCACCTATTCTATTACAAATTTTTTTATGAAGTTTCAAGGGTGGAGCATTGCTCGGTGAACCGCCAGCCACTTTATGACGCCTGCTGAGTTGAAGTCCCCGGCTCGTCTTCTGCTCCGCCTGATCCCAAGACTTCGAAGGTGGACGACTTCCAGTCGATGCCGCTGAGAGCTTCGAACTGGGCTTCTTCGTCGATTAACCCGGCCGGGTCAATCTCCGGGGCGAAGGTGTGCTGGCGAGCCGGAGGGATCAGGTTGAGGGCTTCATAGCGTGGGGTTGGAATCCTTCGATTCTCCGCGTCAAACCCCGGCTGATACTTGGTCAAGTCGGTGTCGTTCCCGATGAGGGTAGCCACCGGGCGTACAGCCTTCACACATGCTGCGAAGTCCTTTTGGTCGAAGGCTGAGCCGTCTTCTTTCAGGCTGGGGTAACCCAGGGCGATATCTGCCGGGTCTAGCTCTGGCAAGAATGCCTTAGCCCGGCTCAGCGCGGCGATTGCTCCGGCTCTCGCGGATGCCCGTCGTAGCTCCTGGATCCGCTGTGGCAGAACTGCGAGCCGGCGCAGGACTTCGGCCAGGTGTGTTGGCACCTCATTCGACAAGGCCACCACCGCTAGAGCCCGCTGTGACCCGGTGTAGAGCTGCTCTACCAGGGTGTACACAGCCTTTAGTTTGGTGACCACGCTCTGGTTCAGGTTGGCGCTTCTGGAGCCTGTTTAATAAAGATTAGGTAAGTCGGCGATAAGGATGAATCATAACATATACAGACTTGATGAAAGCCGGCGAGGCGACTTACCGAAGATGGCAGCCACCATTTGGGAAACCTGGCGCTTTAGGCCGGAGAGTTCAGCGGTCTTCTCGGTGAGGGCCTTCTCCGCCTGTTCGGCCCGGGTCACCAGTGCGTTTTTCTCCTCCGCCCAGGACTTTCGCTCAGCATCGAATTCAGTCTTCAGCTTTTCTTGAGCGGCGATGCTGGAGACAAACTTGGCGTTTGCCTTCCGGGTCTCCATTTCTTGTGTCTTCAGCCGGCTTTTGAGATCCGCCAGGTCCGACTCTAATTTTTTGCCCACAGCCTGCATATATTTCCGGGTTGTTAACAGGCATTCTATAAGTCCCAAGCGCTTTCCAAGCAAAGACACTTGGCACTTGGGGGCTAATGCATATTGAACGTATCTATCTACGTACTGCCGGTTCAGTTAAGTAAGCCGGAATCTAAGTCTACAGCATATTCAAGTATAAAGTGCAGACTTGGGGGCTGGCATGACAAGGATCATTATGCAGAAAATAAGAGGACAGCAGAAGGTTACCTCAGATTTTTGTTGGATCTGGTTGACCATGGCGATTTCGGCGTCCCGGCTCTTGTGAACTTGGCTGATGTAGCCAGAGACGAGCTCTCCAATGCTCAAGTTGGTGTAGTTGGAGAGATCCAGATTCACCCGGTGGGGCTGCAGCAGCTCCCCCTTCGCAGAGCATTTGGCCAGCGCGGTCGGTCTCCCCGGCTCAACATACTCCGTCCGGGTAATTACCACGTCCGGGTCATCAGTGGAAGGGGCGGAGCCGGAGGCCTCCGGGTTAACCGACGCTTCGGTTGTGGTCTTGGCAGTTGAGGCAGGCGCTTCAGGTGCCGTGTCCATAAGACTGGTGGCTTCGGGGGCGGCGGCAGCTGGCGGCTCTTGAGCCGTCGTCTCCGGCTCAGGCAAGTCGGGCACTCCGGCTGACCTGGTCTTTTTTGCTCTTTTGGTGAGCTTTGCCTGGGCACTGAAAAGACAGAAGGGTTAGGCATACAAAGAGTAAAGTACAGCCGGATAATGTAAGGAGATTGTTATTACCCGGGTGCAGTTTTGAAGGCCGGCAGACTTGACTGCATGGAGTCACCCGAAGAGGGGGAGGTCTCCTGGTAATTAGAGTCAGAAGAGTTGAGTGGCTGACGGATGACACCCGCCAACGGATGGAAAGGGTACAGGTGAGAAAAAACCTCAGTACGACGCTTCCTTGTTGCGTCGGGTAACCCGGCGGAGAGATCGGTGTCCTTGCGGGCCCGGGTGTGACGCCGGCTTTCGTGAACCTGCTGCTTCAAAAGAAATTGAGGGTCTTGATGAGCTAACGGATGAGAAAAGCTTACTTTCCGGGTTACTCTTCGGACTTTCAGCTGTGGCAAAGGCTCCGAGTCGGAGGAAAGTGATGTTACCTCTTCAATCACCGGGTTACTGGCGCCGGTGTCATCCTGTCAATAAGCAAAATGTTGATAAGGTGGACAGCAGCAAGCAAAAAATATGGCAAGAGTTTAAAGGTTTAAAGGTTACCTCTGACTCGGAACTGTCGCTTAATTGCAGCAGCTCCGAAGCGGTGGGTCTGCTTCCCTTTCTGCGTGGGGCGGATTTCTTGGCGGCTTTCTTCGCCTTCCTGGCCTTCTTGGCCGCCTCATGGTCATATTTGACCCGCCAGAATTTGTCATCAGCCTGAGAAGTACAGTAATGAATTCTTAAGGCGGTCCAGATCAAGGTGACATGCAAAAGAGGTTGAAAGATTAAGGTCAGCGGCTTACCGCTGGGGCTGGATTGGTCTTGCAGAACGGGGCCAGCCCGGTTCTTCCACAATCTGCCAGGCTCTCGTTTAACAGAGCCTTGGTCTCCTCTTCAGCAACGTCTTCTGGAAGATCGTTGCGACTGTGCCTCTGCGGGTCATCCTTTCGCCCGGTGTACTCGCACATTAAGCCGGGGCGGCGGCTCAATGGGATCACCCGCCATGAGATCCAGACCCGGACTAGATCAATCCCGTTCAGACCGTTGCCTAGCAGAGCCTTGATCTTGTTGATCGTTGGAAGCAGAGGCTGGCGTTCCGCGGCAGTAAGTTTGTCGGATAACGGGTGCGTGGATTCCAGGCGTGTTGGGCGAAAGCCGGGCAGTGGATTCTCGTCAGCCGGGGACGTGTCTTGGCAGTAGAACCAAGTCATATTCCAGTCTTTAGGATGGCTCGGCGGCTCTGCATAAGGGAACAGGCAGTCCCTACGTCGCTGGATGGATATGCCGCCTAATTCTAGACTTGGCCCGTTGGCACACTCATTTTGGCGGTTCAGATAGAACAGCTCTCTGAAGAGTAGCAGGCTCGGCTCTTCTCCAAGATACACTTCACAGAAGACTTGGAAGTTGCAGATGTTGGATATGGAATTGGGTCCTATATCCTGAGGCCGAAGGTCAAAAAAGTTGAGCATGTCCCGGAAGAATTTTGAGCCGGGCGGTGCGAAGCCCTGGCTCATGTGATCCGCAAAGATTACTACCTCCCCGTCTCTCGGCTGTGGTCTTTCTTCTGACGGATCAGGGGCACGGTAGGACATCACTTCTTTCTTGGGCAGATACCCGGACTTAACAAAGTTGGCTAGGGTCTCTTCAGTGACATTGGATCTCGTCCAGTTGCAAGTGATGGGGGCCTTGGGAGGCATGGTGAAGGTTGGTGGTCTATAATAAAGAGAAAAGTATCCGGGTCAATTATAAGCCGAAGATCTATTATTCAAGTTAAAGTGGCGGCTTATGAAGGGGACTAATGATATATACTCATGAACGGTGAGTTATCTGAGCCGTAGGAACATTCAAAATAAGTGGGTCATCTACGGTTTACTACAGTTAAGCCGGAGGAATCTACAGAGCATGGTTCTCTTTAAACCGGAAAGTTCTACGGCGCGTGTTTTCTTTAAGTCGGAAATATAAGCCGTCAAGATTCAAGGGCTGCAATTTTTGCTAAGTGTGGTAAAACAGATTTCACATATTGCAGTAACTTTTTCGGATCAAAGTGGTCGGGCGAGATGAAATTTTTCTAGACCTAAAAGCAGAAGCAGGGGAAGTTCTTGAGATGGAACCCAGTCCTTATGCAGTGAAAAGAGGTGTTCTTGCAGAAGAAATGAGTTTCAAAATCTACCGCGGTGGTTCTACACGAGCCTAAGGATCAACTAACTACGGTGACTACAAGAGCTACTGAAGTTTGTGGCTACGGTGACGAACAGGAAGAACACAGACGAACTTTGTCCTAGATTCATGCTAGTAAGGCAGAGGGGACTCACCGGAGCTGGAGAAGAGCGGGGATCGCCGACGTTATCTGGTCCGAGTCAGGTTGATGCAGCGGCCGGGTTGATGAAGGACGAGGGAGCGACGACGGCGGCAGTGACGGAGCTCGGGTAGAAGAGCGACGGCGCGAGGAGGAAGAAGGAAAGCGTAAGATGTGAAGTGTTGGGCCGGCCTATTTAAAGGGCAGGGTCATAAGTGGGCACGAGATTCAAGGAGACCACGGCATGGTTATCTCCCCCTCACGGCGCCTCGATTTTCGGAAAGACAGTAAAAGCGAAGATCCGTTGCGGATCTGGCGGAGTAAAAAACGGACTTAATGGAGGATGACGTCACGGCGGATTATCCGGAGTCCAGAGGATGATGTCACTCCGGGTTATGGCCTCCACATGAAAGGTGAGCCGGAGATTTTCTCGGTCGGCAGAGTGGAAGAGTGACATGAGCCGGCTCAAGTCAATCTGTGGCCTAATGTTGAGGATATAGACCTTAGAGTCACCTGCCAGGAGGGGCCGGGTTACTCGTAGGGTCGACGCCAGAAGCCCGGAGCCAAGTTTCAGATGATGGGCCAGAGATGGGCTGAGACCCGGATATGGCTTAAAGCCTGTAGTTACAATCATTGTTATAGTAGACTTGTAGTGTAAGGCAAGTATTGTTTAGAGTCCGAGCCGGACGCTCTTATGAGCCGGCCGGGACTCTAAGGGCTGCTGGGCGTCAGCCTCCCTATATAAAGGGAGGACCCGGCAGCGGTTTAAGGGCGACAACAATCTAATCGAGAGCCGGGCATAGCTGTTAGTTCCCTGGCGATCGTACCCCCAGACAATAACATCTCAAACTGGACGTAGGCTTTTACCTTCACCGTAAGGGGCCGAACCAGTATAAACCCTCGTGTTCCTTGTCCCACATAACCCCTTCAAGCTTCCTAGCTGCGATGGCTCCACGACTAAGTCCTAGCTCGAGGACATCTGCCGTAACAATTCCACGACACTATCCATATGAGCACCTCCAAGAGACTGAGTCGACATAGCATGTTGAAATTTTACAAAGTCACCAAAAGCGCTTCGCAGTCGAAGGAATGTTTTCTCCCACTTAACGAACATCGCTGGAAGCCTATAATAAATATGAAACCTGGAAGTCTGGAATTTGAACTATGGTGGCTTGGTATACCACTGGTCTCCTAACCATTCAAACGTAGATTAATCATTTGAGGTTTGGGTTCTCATTTTGAAACAGAACATGAATAAATATCTCACTATGTCATAATCAAATGCTTCTTGAGGGAGACTACAATTAATAACAAACATAATTATATATGTGTGGGTTATTCCGTGCACCAAGAGAAGAGACACATAGGATGTCCTCGGGTTCTTCTGGGTCAGTAGAAGCAAAGCAAAAACACAAGCAAAAGATAGCAAGAATAGAAAAGTCGCATGCCCCGTCGTGCGGATAAGCATGCGTACGTGCCATTCCCGATCCACCGGCATACAGGCCGGGTGTGTACGAGTTCATCTGTGGTTCCTGTGCGAGTCAAACACAAGGACGTCGCCCGAGCGAGTCAACAGCGGTGACGGCGACCAAGTTTTTACTTGGCACCTTCCATGTGAGCTGTCGTATTCTTCCCCGTGACCTAACTAGTCCTGGATGCCATGTACTTGCTCCCGACGCTACGGAAAACCACGGCTGAACAAGCGTCGGCTCTCTAAGCCCCGTCCGGTCAGCAGGAGAGATGCTACACTTACGCGCTGTTTCGCACGCACTAGTAGAAAAAGAGGCTTCCATACGCCCCCATTAGTCCCCAAAACAATCGAACCGCGACAAAAGGGGCCTTTAGTCGCGGTTCGGGAGGAGACCCGCGACCAACTATCTGGGCCCAGCGCGCTCGGTCGACAGCTGGCGGACGGGAGAGGCTTTAGTCCCGGTTGGCCTGGCCAACCGGGACTAAAGGTCCCCGAAGGCCTTCAGTCGCGGTTGGCCAGGCCAACCGGGGCTAAAGGCCCATCCAGCTGGCGGACGGGAGGGGCTTTAGTCCCGGTTGGCCTGGCCAACCGGGACTAAAGGTCCCCGAAGGCCTTTAGTCGCGGTTGGCCAGGCCAACCGGGACTAAAGGCCCATCCCTATATATAGGACTCAGCTCACTTCACTCAGCTCACTTCACATTTTCAGAAGGGGGTGGTGGGTTTGCTTTTGGTTCCTCCTATGCACACAAGGTGTTCGATGAAATGCCCGAGAGCCTGAAACAAACATGATATGAAGTGTCCGAGCCACACTTGAGCTTTCTCATTTATTTTTCCTCCGCGATCGCGGTTAGCAACTTGAACCTTTCATGTGTCATTGATAAAATATGCATGTGTGTAGTTCATTGTTTAATTTGTATTATTTCTAGCTAGTTAGTTTAACAAATGCATGATGGTTAATTATATACTTTATATAATAATAATGCAGATGAATCGGCAATGGATGTACGGTCCCCGACTCTCCGGCGAGTTCACTACGGGTTTGAAAGATTTCCTCGTAGTGGCAAATGCGAACAAGCAGCGAGGTTTTATTATCTGTCCATGTGCTGTCTGTAAGAATCAGAAGGGTTACTCCTCCTCAAGAGAGGTTCACATGCACCTGCTTCGGCGCGGTTTCATGCGAAGCTATAATTGTTGGACCAAGCATGGAGAAAGAGGGGTTAGAATGGAAGAAGATGAAGAAGGGGATGATATCGATGACAACTATCATGATCATTTCGGTGATACTTTCATGGAGGATGATGCTGAAGGTGGGGAAGGGTTAGGTGAAGGTGAAGAAGAGGCACATGATGAGCCCGCTGATGATCTTGGTCGGACCATTGCTGATGCACGGAGACGCTGCGAAACTGACAAGGATAGGGAGAATTTGGATCGCATGTTAGAGGATCACAAAAAGTCGTTGTATCCAGGATGCGATAATAGTCTGAAAAAGCTAGGCTGCACACTGGATTTGCTAAAATGGAAGGCACAGGAAGGTGTAGGTGACTCATCATTTGAAAATTTGCTGAAAATGTTGAAGAATATGTTTCCGAAGAATAACGAGTTGCCCGCCAGTACGTACGAAGCAAAGAAGGTTGTCTGCCCTCTAGGTTTAGAGGTTCTGAAGATACATGCATGCATTAACGACTGCATCCTCTACCGCGGTGAATACGAGAATTTGAATGAATGCCCTGTATGCACTGCATTGCGTTATAAGATCAGAGGCGATGACCCTGGTGACGATGTTGAGGGCGAGAAACCCAGGAAGAGGGTTCCCGCCAAGGTGATGTGGTATGCTCCTATAATACCACGGTTGAAACGTCTGTTCATGAACAAAAAGCATGCCAAGTCGTTGCGATGGCACAAAGAGGACCGTAAGTCCGACGGGGAGTTGAGACACCCCGCTGATGGAACGCAATGGAGAAAGATCGACAGAGTGTTCAAAGATTTTGCAGCTGACGCAAGGAACATAAGATTTGGTCTAAGTACTGATGGCATGAATCCTTTTGGCGAGCAGAGCTCCAGCCATAGCACCTGGCCCGTGACTCTATGCATCTACAACCTTCCTCCTTGGTTGTGCATGAAGCGGAAGTTCATTATGATGCCAGTGCTCATCCAAGGTCCAAAGCAACCCGGGAACGACATCGATGTGTACCTAAGGCCATTAGTTGATGAACTTTTACAGTTGTGGGCCAGACCTGGTGTACGTGTCTGGGATGAGCACAAAGGAGAGGAATTTGACCTACGAGCGTTGCTTTTTGTAACCATCAACGATTGGCCTGCTCTCAGTAACCTTTCGGGACAGACAAATAAGGGATACAATGCATGCACGCACTGCTTACATGAGACTGAAAGTGTACGTTTGGTTAATTGTAAGAAGAACGTGTACCTGGGTCATCGTCGATTTCTTCCCCGAAATCATAACGTAAGAAAGAAAGGCAAGCATTTCAACGGCAAGGCAGATCACCGGCCGAAGCCTGCGGAACGTACTGGTGCTGAGATATTTGATATGGTCAAGGATTTGAAAGTCATCTTTGGAAAGGGTCCTGGCGGACAATCAGTTCCGCGGGGAGTTGACGGGCACGCACCCATGTGGAAGAAGAAATCTATATTTTGGGAGCTAGAATATTGGAAAGTCCTAGATGTCCGCTCTGCAATCGACGTGATGCATGTTACGAAGAATATTTGCGTGAACCTGCTAAGCTTCTTGGGCGTGTATGGGAAGACAAATGATACAAAGGAAGCACGGCAGGACCAGCAACTTTTGAAAGACCCAGATGACCGGCATCCGGAATGGTTTCAAGGTCGTGCCAGCTACGCTCTTACCAAAGAAGAGAAGGTCATTTTTTTTGAATGCCTGAGCAGTATGAAGGTTCCGTCTGGCTTCTCGTCGAATATAAAGGGAATAATAAACATGGCGGAGAAAAAGTTCCAAAACCTGAAGTCTCACGACTGCCACGTGATTATGACGCAATTGCTTCCGATTGCTTTGAGGGGGCTCCTACCGGAAAATGTTCGAGTAGCCATTGTGAAGCTATGTGCATTCCTCAATGCAATCTCTCAGAAGGTAATCAATCCAGAAGATCTACCACGGTTACAGAACGATGTGGTCCAATGCCTTGTTAGTTTCGAGTTGGTGTTCCCACCATCCTTCTTCGATATTATGACGCACCTCCTACTCCACCTAGTCGAAGAGATTTCCATTCTCGGTCCTGTATTTCTACACAATATGTTCCCCTTTGAGAGGTTCATGGGAGTATTAAAGAAATATGTTCGTAACCGTGCTAGGCCAGAAGGAAGCATCGTCAAGGGCTATGGAAATGAGGAGGTAATTGAGTTCTGTATTGACTATGTTCCTGACCTTAAGCCGATTGGTATTCCTCAATCGCGGCACGAGGGGAGACTTAGTGGAAAAGGCAAGATCGGAAGGAAATCCACGATATGTATGGACGGTCATTCTATGACTGAAGCACACCACACAGTTCTGCAAAATTCCAGCTTTGTGGCTCCGTACTTCGAGCAACACAAGAATATTTTACGCTCGGACAACCCGGGGAAGCCTGAATCCTGGATTAGAAAGGCCCACATGGAGACTTTCGGCAGTTGGTTGCGAAAACATTTAATGAATGACAATGATGTTGGAGATCAGCTGTACATGTTGGCCAAGAAACCATCTTCGACTATAACGATTTTCCAAGGGTACGAGATAAATGGGAAATACATTTTACACCATCGCCCAAGATAAAAAGAGCACCAACCAAAACAGTGGTGTCCGCTCTGATGCAGCAACCGAGAATGGGCGAAAGGTCACATATTATGGTTACATAGAGGAGATATGGGAACTTGACTATGGACCCTCCTTTAAGGTCCCTTTGTTCCGGTGCAAATGGTTCAAGCTAACAGGAGGTGGGGTAAAGGTGGACGAGCAATACGGAATGACAATGGTGGATTTCAACAATCTTGGTTACCTTGACGAACCATTCGTCCTTGCCAAAGATGTCGCTCAGGTTTTTTATTTGAAGGACATGAGTAGCAAACCGAGGAAACAGAAAGATAAGAAAACGATCAGTACATCATGCGATGATCCAAAGCGCCACATTGTTCTTTCAGGGAAAAGAAACATCGTGGGAGTGGAGGACAAGACAGACATTTCAGAAGATTATAATATGTTTGGTGAAATTCCGCCCTTCAAAGTGAACACTGACCCAAGCATTAAGTTAAATGAGGAGGATGCTCCATGGATACGGCACAATCGTAAGCAAGCAGGGACACAAGGGAAGAATTGATGTGTAATAATTTATTGTACCAAACTTTGTATTTGGTCGATGAATGATGTATCAAACCTTTTGTCAAACCTTCAAGGGATTTTAAAATGAATTAGTTTTATTTTTCTGATTTTTTTGATATATAATTGTATTTTTAAGATTTTAAAATGAATTAGTTTTATTTTTCTGATTTTAAAAGGAAAAAGGAAGAAGAAGAAAGAAGGAAAAAGGAAGAAAAAAACAGAAGAAAAAGGGAAAAACAGAAGAAAAAAACAAACAGAAGAAAAAAATAAGAAAAACACAGAAGAAAAAAACAAACAGAAGAAAAAAACAGAAGAAAAAAGGAAAAACAGAAGAAAAAACAAACAGAAGAAAAAATAAGAAAAAACAGAAGAAAAAACAACAGAAGAAAAAAGGAAAAGGAAAAAAGGAAGAAAAAAAGAAGAAAAACAAGAAAAAGGAAGAAACAAACAGAAGAAAAAAGGAAGAAAAAACAGAAGAAAAACAAGAATTTAAAATGAATTAGTTTTATTTTCTGATTTTTTTGATATATAATTGTATTTTTAAGATTTTAAAATGAATTAGAAACAAAATAATATAAACTTTAATAAAATATATAGGTACAAACAAAATAAAAAATATGCCTCCTACTGGGCCAGCACGGCCTGAATACGACTAGAAACCCATCAATGGGCCAGGATTCAGGCCCGCAGAAGGCCCAGTAGGCCCAGAAGCACATAGTGACAGAATAGGCCCGTAAGCCTGCATTTGAGAGGAGCTCGAAGTGGTGAGCGCAGCCGCGCTTATAAACCACTGTCGAAGCCTCTCGGCTAGCGAGGTGGGACTAAACATCCCACCGCACCGCGCCAGTTCCAGCACAACGCTTTTAGTCCCGGTTGGGGAGGCGGACCGCGACTAAAGGGTACCCTTTAGTCGCGGTTGTTGTCCCCAACCGCGACTAAAGGGTCTTTCTGCGCGGGAACGAAAGCGGCGCCAAAACCCTTTAGTCCCGGTTGGGGAGGCGGACCGCGACTAAAGGTGACCTTTAGTCGCGGTTGGTGTGGCCAACCGCGACTAAAGGGTACCTTTAGTCGCGGTCCGCCTCCCCAACCGCGACTAAAGGTGCGTCTATAAATACTGCACTTAGCAGTTTCGCCACTTCCCATTCTCCTCTCTCTCGACGCCGAAGCCCTGCCCCGACGCCGAAGCCCTGCCCGACGCCGACGCCGAAGCCCTGCGCGCCGCCGCCGCCGTCCCCAGTGAGCGCCGCCGCCGCCCGTGCCCTGCCCTTGCCCGCCGCCCGCCGCCCGACGCCCTGCCGCCCGCCGCCCGACGCCCTGCCGCCCGCCGCCCGCCGCCCGCTGGCCCTGCCTGCCGTCCTCCGCGCGCCGGCAGAAGAAGAAGAAGGAAGAAGAAAAAGGAAGAAGAAGAAGAAAGAAAAAGGAAGAAGGAAGAAGAAGAAAGAAGAAAAAAAGGAAAACAGAAGAAAAAACAAAAGAAGAAAAAGGAAACAAAAAAAACAAACAGAAGAAAAAAAACAAAAATAAAGGAAAACACAAGAAAAAAGAAAAAGAAAAAAGAAAACAAAAGAAAACACAAGAAAAACAAACAGAAGAAAAAACAGAAGAAAAAGAAAAAGGAAAAAAGGAAGAAAAAAACAGAAGAAAAACAAAGGAAGAAGAAAAAAGAAAGAAGAAAAAAAAGGAAGAAGAAAAAAAGAAAGAAGAAAAAAAGGAAGAAGAAAAAAGAAAGAAGAAAAACAAAGGAGGAAGAAAAAAAAAGGAAGAAGAAAGACAAAGGAAGAAGAAAAAAAAGGAAGAAGAAAAACAAAGGAAGAAGAAAAAAAGAAAGAAGAAAAAAAGGAAAGAAAAGACAAAAAGAAAGAAGAAAAAAGGAGGAAGAAAAAAAAGGAAGAAGAAAAACAAAGGAAGAAGAAAAAAAGAAAGAAGAAAACAAAGGAAGAAGAAAAACAAAGGAAGAAGAAAAAAAGAAAGAAGAAAGAAAGAAGAAAAAGGAAGAAGAAAAAAAGAAAGAAGAAAGAAAAAGGAAGAAGAAAAAAAGAAGAAAGAAAAAGGAAGAAGAAAAAAATGAAAACCAAATGAAACCAAAAGAAAGAAGAAAGAAAAAGGAAGAAGAAGAAAGAAAGAAGAAAGGAAGAAGAAGAAAGAAAGAAAAAAGAAAAAGGAAGAAGAAGAAAGAAAGAGGAAAGAGGAAGAAGAAAGGAAGAAGAAGAAAAAAAGAATTTTTACTTAAAGAATCTTATTTTTTAATTCCTCCTCCTGTATGTCCCCTTAATCTTATTTTTTAATTTCTTTATACTTAAAGAATTTTTACTACATGCAGGAGTGAAATATGGCGGACGATAGAGCCGAGCCGCTTAGGGATCCGGAGGCTGAACGTTATCTAATGGGCATCATCAACAACGAGATTCCTTATGTGCCGGGCTCAAAATATGAGCAAGAAGAGGATGTAGTCTCTTCTTTTCTGAACCTTGAAGGTGGAACAGAGATTGTCGATGATCAAGAAGGTGAAGGAACGGACATTGTCGACGGAGGTCAACCGTCAACAAACGACGATCTCGAATTGCAAGTAGCAACCACCTCCGGCGAGGTATATATATACATTGAGCCTCTCGTGATACAAACTTACTGAAATGTGAATACATATGTATTAACGCGGGCGACTCTCTTTCTTTTTTTAGCCCTCCGGATCGAGTACGACAAAGCGTGGCAAATCCAAGGCGATGAAAACAGGAGAAACATATGCCATTGAGTTTGTCAGTGAAACCGGCAAGCCCCTACAGCACACCTCAAAGTTTATCAACCAATGCGGAGTCGTTGTTAGAGACAACGTCCCGATCACCGTCCAGGAATGGAAGGAGCCAAAGAAGGCACGTATTGGTTTCAGTTTTGTCGACAAGAGAACGAAAAAGGATTGCTGGAGAAAGCTTATGGAATATTTCATTCTACCTCCGGAATACAACAAAGTCGATGAATTCGGTAACGAGGTTCCGGGTGGACGTCAGAGGAGGAGGCTAGTTAAAGAGTTCGCTCTTCAGAAGATGGGCGAAGCATTCCGGAACTTCAAGAAAAATTTAACCCGTGACTATGTCAACAAGGGCAAGACTCCGGATTTCAATGGACAACATGAGAAACTGAAAGATGATTGGCCAGAATTTGTGAGGCAAAAGCAATCGGAGCATTTCAAGGAAATATAAAAAAAAAAGGATAATGCGAGTAAGAAAAAGTTCCATCATATTATGGGGCCAGGAGGATACCGCCTTTCGGAGCCTAGGTGGTAGAAGATGGAGGAGGACCTGAGGGTGCGAGGAATCCCTCTAGGTACAGAGGGATGGGACCCAAGGGCCAAAAGCTGGTGGTACGGGCATGGGGGATCGCTAGACCCGGAGACAGGGGTGTGTGTTCACCGGCAGAGACAGTTTGCTCCCACCCAAGCCCTTATTGACGCAATGACCCAAGCTCAAGAGGGCTTGATCAAGTTCAACAGAGAGAAAGACGCACTGACAATAGCCCTCGGGAATGATGAACACGGAGGACGTGTACGAGGCAAAGGCAAAGTTCCGTGGAAAGTAGGGTTTTCCCAGGACAATGACCCGTACTGTTACAGAAGCCGTAAGAGAAAGACGGACCGGGATGCAGATCTTATGACGAAGTTTGCATCGGAACTCCATGAGTTGAAGCAGACCGTGCATGAACTAGTAAAAGAAAAATCGGCTGCAGGGCCGCATGAAGATCATGAAGCGGATCGCGGAAGCCAGCAGCGGAGAAGCAGCGTGGCTTCCACGGATGCCCCGCCTGGTGCTAGTGCACCGATGATCGAGATTCGTGCACCGGAGCCTCACTACCCCGTGGATGATGTAAAGGAGATGAAAGAATGTGATCTGCATTATCCCGTGGGGAACGTTTCCACGAAGGTAGCTAGCGGCAGTGCTTTACCCTGTACACCTGGAGCACTCCACCACAACAACCCCATTGCATATGGCTATGCTCGTGTCACGGTGGAAGACATAGTCCAAGGGTTTGAGGACCTGGAGATTGACAAACCTACACCCGAAGGGGAGAGCAGACTTGGAGATGTCAAGCGCCAGTTCATTCTATGGAAAAAGAAGTACATAGTGTTTCCAGGCGAGGCGCCAAGGCTAGCAAGTCCACCCCCCTCCGATGGTGGTGGTGGTGGTGGTGGCGGTCGTGGTGGTCGTGGTGGTTCACCTACACCTCCTTCACGCCATTCGACGCCGTCCCCCGATCCACAACCTCCGGCAGGTACGACGCCCCCCAATCCTCTTCCGGCGGGTACGACGTCCCCCAATCCACCTCCGGCGAAGAAGCAGAAGCAGGCGGACAGCAAGGAAACCCGCTCCTGGACTATTAACCCGGACCCTTATGTACCTAAGACCACAAGGGTACCGGAGCCATCACTGAAGCCTCTCCTCCCAAGGCCTGGGGAACTTAGTGAAGCTGAAACCAAATTGGCCGCGTCTGCTGATTATGAGAAATGGAAGGCGGATATGAAGGCGAAAAAAGAGCCTGAGCCCAAGCAAGTATTCACTGAGAAGCAAAAGAAGTGGGCTAAGGATTTTTTGACGACACCGTCCCAAGCCGAGCTGAATATGCCTGACGACTATGGACATGAACTTCGTAGGCAAGCAAAAATATTGAAGGAGGAGAAAGAAAAAGTAAAAAAAGCGGGAAACAAGTTGACCAGCTCGGGATGCAGAAGAAACAATCGATCCCCCCGCTCATAGTGAAAGCCGGTCCGGAAGAGGACCCCGAGATCATAGCAGCTGCGGCAGCACTTGGATTGACTGTATCGGGTGCCATGGAACAAGCGTCCGAGATGGGTTTGACTCTTCGTGCCTTGTTAGGCCTTGAGGATGCGCCAGTATGTGAGATAGCATTACAATATGTGCGGAATGGGCCTCTCGTCGAGCCTGCGCGGGAAAAGAGTCTACCACCACAAATGCGAAATCTGCTACGTTGGTACAAGCAATTCATAACATGGGCCGACAAAGAATATGTTTATGCGGATGTTACAGATGAGCATCACACCAAAGGTACTCTGTAGAAATTCATATGAGTGAATTGTTCCAGCTGTTCAATCTGCGTGACCTCGACAAATCTACGCTGAGTTGCTACGTTCTGTAAGTGATTTATTTCTACCTCATCTCGTTCTTCATTGCCTGCACTATATATATATATATATATATATATATATATATATATATATATATATATATATATATATATATATATATATATATATTGTCCTAACTATATTGTTGCGTACGCTATTATGCAGATTGAAGATTTGGGAATGCAAAATAAGAAACATCCATGATGTTGGGTTCATTGACCCACATATCGTTAATGGACATGTGTTACAACATCACCCCGAAGACGTGGAGAAAGACCTGTACAAGTTTCTTAGAAAGCATCAACTCAAAAGTCATATTCTATTTCCTTACCATTTTGGGTGAGTGTTTCTCTCTTGTGCCCATTCTCTTTTGTTTACTCCATGCATGGTATGTCTAATCGATGAGTTATGCATGACTGTGCATGTAACGTGTCCGCAGGTTTCACTGGATTCTGCTAAATATTGAACTTCACACCTCCAGAGTTCTAATCATGGACTCTATGGATTCGGATCCAAAGCGTTGGGCCGACATGAGAAAAATGCTGCAAAAGTAATTATTTTCAATCATTTGAGCTCTATATCGATCGGTCTCTTTCGTTCATTTCCTAATATCAAGTAACTAATAACTTCCTTATTCATTTAATTTTCTTTGCCCTGTAGGGTTTGGAGACGGTTCTCAGAAGAAATTGTCGGTGAATTCAAACATGAGCTAGATTTCAGAAGGTTAGTTAATGTGGATAAGCAGCCACCGGGGACCAATCTATGTGGATACTATGTTTGTGAGAACATCCGGAGACACACCACGGAGCGGAAGGCATCGGATAGCGTGCGGACCGCGACGGATAACTTGCGGAGGAGGCTTAGTCCAGAAGCTCGCTTCCGACCAATTCAAGAAGAATTAGCAGGATTTTTCATGAGGGAAGTCATCAATCCTAAAGGAGAACACTATACCGAGGACGAAGAAATTTATATGCATACCCGAGATTGAAACTTGTACGAAGTTGTATATGGTCATCCATCCTAATTGTGTATGGAAACTTGTTCGAAGTTGTATATGGTCACCCGAGATTGAATATATATTATATATTCCTCTTGAATTCTTCTTGTTTGAAATTTCATATGCATGTATATAGTAGCGTAAAATATGTGTACTGAAACTTTATCAAAATTAAAATAAAACACAAAATATAATATAAAAGAAATAAAACACTCCAAACTAAAAAGAAACCAGGTTTAGGGGGCTAAAACCCTAAACCTGCGGAGGAGCCCTTTAGTCCCGGTTGGCCACGAGAACCGGGACTAAAGGTCCTCCGCCCCGACGGACCACGGGCGCCCACGTGGACGGGCCTTTAGTCCCGGTCAGACACAAGAACCGGGACTAAAGCCTTTAGTCGCGGTCCGTAAGAGGCGCGACTAAAGGGGGGGTCTTTAGTCGCGCATATTTAGTCCCGGTTGCACAGCCGGGACTAAAGGCTGTTGCGAACCGGGACTAAAGGGCTTTTTTCTACCAGTGACGGAATTAATTTACAGACTGATATGTTGAAATTTAATTGGAAGTCTAGATGGGATGGGCCCCACGCACTGGAAATCAGGGGGGTAGGGGTAGTGGAAAGAGGAGTCCGTAGGTGGTTTCCCTGAGTATTGCCCGTAAGTGTAGGATTTTCGGGTCAGCGGTCAGCTAGTGGATAGAACGCGCGCACTCCAGGTTCAACCTGGGCAGCACGCACACGGCTAGGCTGCGACCATATAAAATGAGGCCAAAATCACTATTCTGACTTTGTCAATAAACTATGACACAAAATAAACTCTGAATGAAATTATTTCATAATCTGACCCTTTTGACAACTCCAGAGACCGTGACGTTTCTGCTCTACATAAAAACAACAAGCTAGCTCGCGTTGCTGCCTACCAGATCTCATCGCAATAACCGAACTTGTTGCCACGGACGAGCGGAAAAGTAGGATCGCACAGGCGATCAGGGAGGCGACGAGGGTTCCCTTGCACGCCGCCGGTTCCCTCTCTCTCCGTCGGCCGCTCCGGCGGCGGGAGGGAGGGGGAACCTCGGGTCTGTTCGCTAGGTGGGTGTGTGGTAGGGTTAGGGTTGAGGGAGACGCTGCCGAGGCCGTTGCGGTGGTGTCGCGTCGGAATAAGTTTCTCCGGGCTCCGTACGCTGTCAGGCGAGGCTTTTGCCTTCGTCTAGGAGCCAGCGGAGTTGGGGATCCCTGGGTCTCGTCGAGGTCGCGGGATTTGGTGGCTGGAGGTCCATCGACACTGGCCGTTTGGGTCCTCAGATGGGCGATGGATGCAGGGAGAGGAAGACCCTTCTTCTTCCTTGTTGGTATGATTTGCTGCTGCTATTCTTCTCCTTCCTCTGCGCTGATGCTGGTGGGAGATCCTGCTTTGTCCGGGCGGATGGCCCGGCCGCGGTGCTGGACCGGTCGGATGACTCGAGTTCTCTTCCTTCCGGAAGGGACGCTTTTCGCGGTACTCAAAGCCAAAGATGGCGACGGCTGTTGCAGGTGTGTTGGATTGATGTCCATGCCCTCTCAGCGCTGGTGTCAAGAAAGGAGGAAGCAGCGTGACGGCAATTGTACCGTGATCGAAGATGATGACCTGCTTGCGACTGGTTGCAGATCCTTCTGCTGCAGGGGTCTTCTCTCAAGATTCAGGGATGATGACACAGGGCTCCGGAGATCTTCTTGTGTTATGGTTGTCTTAGGGTACTGTAGGTGTTCATGGTCCTTGTGTTTGCGTTTCAGTGTGTTTATAAGGGTCAACTTCTTTGTTCTGATTCGTGATACGAACGAAAAATGCTCAAAGAAAAAAGCTCGTGTTGCTGCTCTGACCCACGATCAGGCTGGTGTTGCTCGCTGACGTGTCAGACTGGAAACGCCGAGTCAGATAGGGTTGCTGGAAACGCCAGCATCTTTGGCGTTTCTAGCTTTTCTGGAAACGCCAGCGGCTATGGCGTTTCTGTCTACACCAGGAGCAGGCCTGTGACGCATGCATCTGGATTTGCAATGGAAAAATCACAGTCTGGACTGGCAGGACTAGCATCATATGTTTGCATGAAAGTGTCGAAAAATGAGTATGCAATGGCACGTAGCGGTAAAGTAAAAATCGTTAACCATTATTCAGAACATGATAAAGGGAAATGCCCAATGGTTCCTGGCGGCATATGCACAGTGAATCACAACTCTTCGTACTAGAGCAACTCCAATGCAGATACCCATTTCATCCGCCGTCGTCCGATTAAGTCGACACAGACAAAAAAGATGGCCCAATGCGTCAACCCATTCACAAAATCCGTCCGCTTCACGTCCGCGTGGACTCATTCGCGGCCCAAATTAGCGGCTGAAATACGTCGGCGCGAACGGAAGCGGACGGGCCACGCGTCCTATGGGTGTCCGCCGCGTCCTCTCGATGTCTGTCGCGTCCCCACTAGCGTCGCCCGGGCGTCCTTATTAATGACGACCACTCACGGCGGGCCCATGAGTCAACGACGACGGTTGGCCTTTTTTATCCAAGCGTGCGGTGGGGGGCCGTCTTCATCCGCTTCCAGACGCCCCCGTCCCCATCTCGCCACCCCACTGTGCTCCCCCGTCAGCGACAAACTCTAGCCACCGTCATGAGCTTCTTCTCCGGCAAGGGCAAGGGCAAGGCCCCCGCCGCCCTCTCCCCTGCCTCGGCCGGCATCTTCCCGCCGGTCTCGGTAGCGCGTGAACGTCCCGGTGCACCAAGCGAAGTGGCACTAGCAGCACCGCTTCCCCCTCCCCTACCCCGAAGACACGCTGCCAGACGACTGGCACGCGGAGGAGGTGCGGCGGCGGCGGCAGCGGCTGACGCCGGAGCAGCGCCGCCACCCCGCCTATGCATTCGACTCTCCCGCTTGGGAGCAATGGTTTGTGTTCGAGCACAAGGAGGCGAGGAGCGCGTATTTTGACCATAGACGAAGGTAGTACTTTCTTAGACTACAAAAACTTAGTTGCTAGTCAAACCTTTGTCATCCGTGAATAAAAGTTGCTTATTAAGGCTTTTAAAAAAGGCAAACAGTAGCAACCCGTGCAAGCATGCATGTCCAGCGGCCTACAGCCTAGCCTGCATGCGGCCACTTTAAGTATCAAGGCGACAAACGCCAACGGTAATGGCGTTGCTGGTATGCCACGTAGGCAGAAACCATTGTCCCTGATGTTTTCAGGTAAGTTAGAAATGCCAAAGCTGCCGGCGTTTGCAGCAACGCAATCTGGCTCGACGTTTCTAGCCTAACCATGGGCCACGGAAGCAGCGCGAGCTAGCTCGGCGTTTCTACGTAGAGCAGAAATGCCATGATCTCTGACGTTGTGAAAAGGGTTAGATTATGAAATAATTTCGTTCAGAATTCATTTTGTGCCATAGTTTTTTGACAAGATCAGAACAGCGATTTCGGCCATATAATCACCACTCCGACGCACAGCTAGATCACAGCACGCAAAACAAGGCGCAGAACTAGCAAAGAAACGCATCGGAGTTCTGTGGACGTAGCAGCAGCCTCCTACAAAGTCCTAGGTAGTCGAGCCTCAAGTTAGCAGATCCATGGCCATGGAGAGGTTCCTGATGACACTCGTCTTCTGCGAGGCACCCCTCGACGGCCACTATTTATCTTTGAACAAGGGGCCCTTCTTGAAACACAAAAGCTCAAATTAAATATCCAATGCATAGCATAGATTGATTATTTCGGTGAAGAATTTTTTATGTGAAGAGCTCGCATACTGACAGTAGAACTATTTATCGATCAAGAGAACTGTATCATGATAGTAATGAAACAATAATGCTCCACAAAAGATTGATTTTTTAATTGTCAATGGAGACGGGTTTTTTTCTGCACAACAAATGACCTTGTCGAAACTAGTTGCTACTTAAAACATTTGTGTTACCATGAGATATAAAACTAATGCATCAACTTACATTTGTTTCTGGATCCTCCCCAATCTGCATGTTCTTCACATAAAAAATTCTTCACCGAAATAATAACTCACCTCTTCCAAACTATCCAGCATAAGTCATGGGAAAGCAAACTGACTATTTCATGTTTATACTATGATGATCGAAACATGCAGATTCCCTCAAAGAATTACTAGTTTTTGAAGAACTTAGCAATTGATCCCTTTTGGGATTCCACTACCAGACAAATAATTTCTTGAAGACATGTCACTAAATAAGCTGCATAAAAATGGTTAATACAAGGATCAACAGCACCTGGAAACAAAATGATGGATGTAGATGGCTTGATCCGTATGCCGCAGTAATCAGCACGAACAAAAATACAACGCCATGAGGTGAATAAAATTTCTCCCTTCTCTGGTCTCCTGCCTGAGCACTCTCCCACGTTTGGATCCAATGAAGACCAGAAGAAGACCCATGTAGATTTGGTGGATGTGCGATATGGAATCCTTCGCAGAGCTATTTATCAATCAAACTCTGAATTAAGGAACAGAACTACGGGAAAGAGAACATCTACCCTCTCGGCCTCTCTCCAAAGTATAGGGAAGGAGCAGAGCGTTGAGAAGGAAGGAGAGCCGATTGGGGAATTCACGCCATTAATGGCCGGCCACGACACTGGAATCGGAGAGGCGCGGTAGGGGCGGCCGGCGGCGCTGAGTCTGCGACTTGGGAAACAAAGGAGTCGCGGGTCAAGTGCACATAGTCTGCGATCGATTCCTTGGGCCTCCATTTTTTTTTGTGTATTTTTCGGGCTGCCTGCAAGAATACTACCTGGCCCGGGGCCCTGCCTGCTCGGGGCCCAGGGCGGGCGCCCCGTTTGCCCGGCCTATGGGCCGGGCCTGAATACAGATGAAAAGAAACCCCACGCTCCCCCTTTACCGAAAAAGGAATTCCCCCGCTTTGTATTCCAAAATAAACCATCATAGTACACATCGCATTGCTGGGGCGAGCAGCACATCAATCCCAAAGAAGAAGAAAAAGAAATAAATGCCAACAGGGGCAGCTCGACAAAGCGCGGAAGACCTGCGACCGCTGCGCCCTCCGGAAACAAACCACCACAGCCCGAGGCTCCGATCTGCCGTGAACTAAGCAGCATCTCCAAGAAGGGATGCGACGCCGACGACGCTGCTGCCCGGATAAGTCCTAGGGTTTCCCGCAGTACGCGGAGGAAGGTGAGGGACTGCTACTCCCGACACCCTCCAAGAAGGGATAGTGGCACCCGCCGGTGTCACCGTATCGGAGCCGGACAAACCGGCAAGGATTTCTCCCGCACGCCAAACCCCACCGGCCAATCGGAGCCGACCAGCCAAACCACCGCCCAACCATGCGCCATCACGGTTGCGCCGCCACCAACGCCGTCTCGCTGCGAGCACCACCATGAGGCCAAGAAGACCGGAGAGAAGATCCAAGCGACGGGAGCAGCAGCACCAAGGCCGAGCGGGAGGGAACCACCTCCACCGCCATCGTGCGGGAGGCCCGCGCCTCCGGAACCGTCGCGGTAGCTGTCCGAACACGGCAGCGGGGCATACCAGGCCACCCCTGGCCCGGCCAGGCCCGAAATGGGCCTGCTAAGCCCCGCCGGCCACGCCGCAGCAGGCTGGCGTCGACGCCGCCAGCACCCCGTCGATCATCGCCGCTCGCCACCGCCTCCTGAGGGCCACGCTAATGCCACGCCTGTCGTCGGCCCGCCCTGGCCAGATGGGGCCCGAAGGGCCCGGATCTGGGCCGGGCTGGCGCCGCCTGCTCGCCCCGCCGCGCCGCCTGCTCGCCCCAACGGCGCCGCCGCCCGGAGCGCTCCGTCCCACGCTGGAGAAACCCTAGACGGGGAAGGGCCGGCGGCAGGGAGGAGGAGGAGAGAGGGGGAGGGCTCACGCGGAAGGAGGGGAGGTGCGGCCGCCCGCCCACGGGGGCGACGCGGCCGCGGTCGAGAGGAGCTTGTACTGCCTTTCACCTTACCCCTTTCTTTGGACCTGATTCCACGCTCCCCCTTTTACATCATTCACGCCACCAAGTAAAAGCCAGCCGGCCGGTGCAAAGAAAAAAGCACCGGCCGGCTGGTGGGGGTGCGAATGGTTTCCCTCAGAGAGCGGGGCTTCGAGCCGTGACACCTACCCCACCGCTATATCCTAGTCTGATGCATCACCCTCCCACTACTTTTTCACCAGCCCGACAACGACAGTGGGAACATCCCCGCACAAACCCTGATGACGGTGGCGGCGAAGCTACCCGTGCCAGATTCACCCCTCTCAGATCTCTTCCAATGCAAAGGTGCTTAGATGAGGTGCTAAGTGTATTAAATACCTTAGCAACTCAACTCCCCAATGCATAGGTGCTTAACTTGTTGCTAAGCACACTTTATTTAATGAGTTAGCACATAAAGTCATTCATGCATTGGTCAAGTTGTTTCATTTAAGTAGTTTGCCTAGGTTCTCGCGTTTGGAATTGGTTCTTTCTGGATCATCAAAGTACTCTCTCCCTCCTTAAATGTTGTGCCATATTATTTTTTCGCTTATGTGACATGCTTAGCACCTGTCCACCATAGAGCACGGGGAAGGGCCTCACTCGATCCACCCCGTCAATGAATGCACACAATAATGCAATACGTTGAAATCACTTGTGTCGTGGAATTGTCACGGCAGATGTCCTTAGTGTCAGGACTTAGTCGCGAGGCCAACGCATCTATGTGGTAGCTTGAGAGGGGTTGGGCGGAATCGAGAGACACAACACAAGACGAGGATTTAGACAGCTTCGGGCCCCGGGAAACATCATCCGGTAATAACCCTACATGCTGTTTGAGGTGGGTCTCATTATCATCACGAGGGAGTCGCCGCATAAGCCGGCTCTTTGTGTCTAGCCCTAGAGATTGTTTCTTGCTTCTCCCTCTTTGGGGTGCCCTGCCCCTCCTTATATAAGTTAGAGGGGCGGGTTACATGCGGAGTCCTAGTAGGACTAGGACTAGTCTATCTTTTCTTACAAGTTGAATACAAGTCCGGGTCTTGCTCCCTCATAAAGGAAATATTCGTCATCCCTTTCTCCTTAAGCCGGCCCACCAGAGTATAAGCCAGCCTGCTGGGCCTTGGGCCTTGTCGTCCGTCTGATCCGCCCGCCGGGTCTCCAGTGAGTCACAATGTCCAGGCGGGTTACCTGTGAATCGCCATGTTCAAGCGGATCACCAGTGAGTCGCCAAGCTCTAGCCAGGTCTCTGGTGAGTCGCCAAGTCTGGCCGGGTCATACCACGGGGTATATCCCCGACAACTTGGATGAAAACATGCATACGACAGCACATCAGTACATCACCAATAAGCATGGCCGGCCGGCCAACCCATGCGCGTCTGTCTAGAAAATAGTACAACCCCGGGCGGCATCACGCCGAACTCGCGAGCAACCGAAGCCACGCCACCCAACCATCCTCGACACGACGGGGCTGTTTGGATTGTGATTATCTTTGCCATATGTTGCCACATGATTTTAGCCATACTTGCCTTAGTTGAGTTGCTCAAGTTGTTAGCCACACTTTGGCTTGCCTAAGGAAATTTTGCCACATTTTTTGTGTCTATGACATGTGGGGTTCATTGCTCATAAAACAATTCTTGCCTTAGGTGTGGCTAGAACCAAACACCCACCGTACTTGGTCAAAGTTGCCTAAGGTTAAGTGTGGCAAAGTATGGCGAAGCGTGACTAGGAACCAAGCAGCCCCGACACCTCCTCCCAGCTGAGTTCCAAGTGCCGCCTGTCACAGCCAGTCCATATCCTCCCATAATAAACAAATCCCAAACACGACTCATCACCGACGCAACAGACAGCAGCAGCTAATTCTTTATGTTGGAACGATCTTGACCCATCCCGGGCAGCACATCCAAACCAGAGTTCACAGACAAAGTCAAGACAGAGGAACAGAGCAACAGCCGAAACAAGAGCCGTTTGCTGCACAGCCCAGACCACGTTTGCTAGGGGTGTGTTTGGTTTCGTGTGTGGCACCTACCTCGCATCCGTTATGCAAAATCTAGTGCGTTTGATGACCCGTGCGGCCTCCTCAGCCTGGCCCAACAGATGTAAAAGGAGGCCTCTCAGCCAGGCTGAGGGGCACGCAGGAATCAGCTGTATCTCTGACCCAGGCTCGCGGCTGCAGCTGCAACTCTCGCCCCATGTCTCCTTTTCCTCCTCCTCTCACACATCAGATTGGATCGAGATCCATTGCCGCCGCCGCCACCTGAGCTCCCTCGTCCACACCAGTCCGGACTCTCTAGCAGGCGCTCCTCCATGTCCACGCCGAGGGACACACTGCCGGCCGCCGGCCGAGCTCCGTCGCCGGTGCTCCTCCATGCCCACGCCGGGGACACGCCGTCCGCCACAGATCCAGAGGGGAGCACCTGCGCGCTGCGAGCCGCAACCAGCGCATCGTTTCTCCCCCTCTCTTCCCCTGAGTTTAGTTCAGATTTCAGTTCAGCCTTCTTTTACATGTTTCATGGAATGATCCAGATCCAATTGAAATTGTTGAAATTGAAAGAGAAAGGTTCACAGAATTAAGCTCAAATGCAGTCTACCAAACAACATCTATTGTATACAGCATCTTTCATGCAACAACATCAAACAGTGTACCAAACACACATCCCAACCAATCTCTGCATCAGCTCAGCTAGGCCATGCTCACCCAGGATCCCTCATGCGGTGCAGGCTAAAGCCGCCCAGGCAACCAAACACGCCCTAGGAAACTCTGCTGAGGCCGGCCGGCAGCTCGGCTGAGCGATCATGGATAAGACTAGCCACAGTGGGAGTAACTTCGGTAGTAACATCGAGTCTAACTCAGCAATTTTGCTTATGTGGCAATGAGTTAATGAGGAGAGATGTAGTACTAGTAACTTAGCTAGTTACTGTAACATCACATGTCCCAATGCAATATGAGTCTATAACGTAATAAATGAAGCTTTGCATGTTACCACACTTATGTTACTACCCACTATTGAGGTAGTAACATAGAGTAGTAACATGGGCATGTTACTACTCTATGTTACTACCCATTGTGGCTAGTCTAAGATACTGGCTTTCTCGATCCTGAGTTCGACGCCGGCAGAGATCGCTGGGGTTGGGTACGCTGTGCATCTTTCCTGGTGGAGTGGTGGCGGGAAGCCGGCGACGACGGAGAAGCATGTTAGGAAATAAACCGTGATGCGTGTGTGTCCGCGGTCGTGCGTGCGTTGGGTGATGTCAGTTCGATAGATTAGTTGTTGCTAATGCGTGTCATTAGGAGTCCGGCGAGGAGCTGCATGCATGAAGCCAGTCCGTCGTCATCCTGCTGGACAGCTGGACCGCCACTTGCGGATCATACGCATGGGTGCGCGTGTATCTCGCAGTGCATGAGTGTGGGTCGTGCAGAAGTGGTGAGAGGTCCTGTTTGTCGTTGGTTTAGGTGGTGTGTGTGCTGGGCTATATAAGCCCATCTAATCGTCTTGTTCACTGAGCTGAGAGGAAGAAATACAAGAGTGAAAAGGCCCCGGCGTTCGTCGCAGGGGAGGGCATCCGTCGCCGCGGGCGTTGTCGCCCGGCAAAATCGTCTCCTCGTATTCTTATGATTGTTTGTCGATCCTCGGTTCCAACAAAGCAGCAGCAGGAGCAGGAGGATAAGGTCAGGTAGAGCCCGCGGCCGGACAAGAAGTGGGAGCCCAGGCCGGCACGGTTCGCGCCAGAGTTCGACAGCCGCAACTGCTTCGAATCGGTGATTTCCTTGTGACTTTTGAGCAGCTCGCCGTGGTGTTATTTTTTTTTTTCACTTCTCCGTCCTGTTCTTTTCGGTTGCTTACTGAAGAATAGAGTCGCCATTTGTACAAACTGAGTGAATGGATGAACTGATATTTGAAAAGTGGATTATATCACTTTACATGGTTTGGCAACCAAATATCTATCATTTGAAAAGCGGGTCTTGCTTGTTCATGAACGAAGTAATTAAGACATGTTGTAGCCTGACGTTCACATAACAAGCAAAAACACAAACAGAGAAGCTAACGTGAGATCAAATGAAGAGCTATTCAAACACATGTGAATAAGAGACATCGGGAGAGAAGCCATCACAGGGTGCTGTTAATCCTACAGATAGACATGAGTATGTGTTACCCACCGTGTGCCAACATCAACAGAAACGGGTGGTATTTTTGCAGATTCGGTGCATCTTTCAGCAACATCTTGATACCATAGAGGCAAGCAGAGGAGCCACCATCCAGGTCAACAAACTAGCTCGGCTGCCACGGCTGGTAAAGCGCGGATTATTTGACGTCTCACCACTGCCACCACAAGTGTTCTGACTGTCCCACGGCAATGCATGTACCTGCTTGCATCCGACCAATCCTCCTAGTTGCTGTAGTGGCCTTGAGCAAGGCATCTTCTGCTTCCCGTGGAAAGGAGACCACTATTTCGTAGGACATGATTCTATATTTTTCGACAAAGGATGGATTTTATTGACTCAAAATGAACCATCAAAAAGATACATAACACTATGAGCACACACCCGGCCTCTGCATAGTTAGAATGCACACAACCAGTACCAACTCACACACACAAAAACACGCCGACGACTGACAAAGTCATATAAGACCAAAGCTATGTGTAGGCGAGGAAAAAAGAAAAAAGCCTTAAAGTGATCAGATCTGTGATCAGCAAATTACAGTAATGACCATATTCGCACCAACCATCTCATGACACCACATGGACGACGAGATTCTTCAACAGCAACGCCTTCAATAAGGGGCGACACTCGAATGCCGCCGTCACTGGATCCAACCAGAAGGCCAGAATCTAGGTTTTCACCCTCAAGAATCTAGGTTTTCACCCTGAAAAATCAGTTCACACGACTATATTTAGAGATGAGGGATGCAAGTAATCCCGCAATTATCTTACCTTCCCATGTAACCAAGATAACCGGCATGGCCGCATACAGCAGTAACCCTCCCGCAACACCCAAGTAGATCACCGGCAAGATACCTCATCAGCGAACTACGTGTGATAACCTGAACAAGCCAATCCATTTGGCCACCAGTACGGATGCAAACTCATTCATGTTAGGGTACCCTCTGAGTCTGACTCGAGTATTTGACAAAAAAATATATCAGTTTTCAGGATGGGGTTCCACGGACTACAACTTTGAAAATTTTGACCAAAAACTACCACCTCTTCCATCATTCGTCCCTAAAAACTACAATTTTTGGTTGAAGAGAGTTTCAGACGATTTAAACATTTTATGACTAGCGGGGCCCATCCATCAGGGTTGATGTGGCAGGAAAGTTAACGCCGTTTATTTTAACCGTTGTGTTAACCGTTATTATTGGTGGGACCCACATGTCAGGGCTGCTCTGCTCTGCTCTCCATCCATCGTATCATCCTCTCCATATCTCGCCGCCGATGGCGTAGGTCCACCTACACTTCCTCCGGCCGCCGCCTGCTCCGCTTGCTGCCTTCTCCTCCCCCTGGCGACGTGCCCTCCCAGCCACCAGAACAGCTTCACGGGGTTTTGCTATGCCTGCCTCCTCGAGCGGCTCTCCCGGCCATGCCCCGCCCCTCCCCATCTCCCTATGCTCCTCCTCCCGCTCCTCCTCGACATGCGGTCGCGGGTCCACCTCTTCCTGACCCACGACCAGCAAGAAACGCTCGTGGAGAACAAGATCCCGAGCCCCAAGAGCCAATGCAGCAGAAGCGCTCCCTCCGCCAGTCCTGTGACTAGATTGTCTGTTGCGAGCACGTCCACGAGCCTGCCTCCTGGCTCCCCTCCCGCCAGTCCTGGGACGGCAACGACTTTGCACCTGCCTTGGCTTCAACCTCCTCCGCCGCTGTTGCGCACACCGCCGCTCAGTTTCGGCCTCCGCGCTTGTTCTCCACTCTAGCTCTAAGGGCGGCACATTGAGTGTTTGTTGAAATGCCACATAGAGAGAGGAGGAGGAAGAAGGTGGAGCTGACACATGGGCCCTACTTGTTATAACGGTCAACATAATGATAAAAATGGCGTTGACTTTCCTGCCACGCCAGTCCTGATGGGTGGGTCCCGCTTGACATAAACATGTTTAAATCTTCTAAAACGATCATCAACTGAAAGTTCTAGTTTAGGGACGAATTATGAAAAAAGTGGCAGATTTTGGTCAGAATTTTGAAAGTTTTAGTTCCGTTGGACGCCAACCCGAAACCGGTGGTTCTTTGTCAAATCTTTCCCCGACTCTGACCCTAGCTAGTTCAAATAAATGTACTACCAGTCCTAGACAATTGGTATTTTGAAATTTTTAGTTTATTTGATTGAAATAGCTTGGGTCGGAGGGTACCTTTAGGTTACCCTGTCGCATGCCTATGCACCATAAACAATCAGTGAACGTTTCACGTCTCATCACCTAGAAGGTGCAAATGTCCAGATAAATAATGTCATAGTTATCGACCCGCTTCATGCCGTTCATCAATTTAGTAATTTTGGATATCCATTATTCTGATTTTCACCATGAGCCAACCAGCTAATACCATCCAAAGTCTTAAGAGCATCTCCAACGGCTCCCATGTCTCTAAACTAGCCGCCGTTTACGGTAATTAGGGGCAAAAAAACCTCTCCAACATAATTGCATGGTGGATGCTGAGTGCGGCTGGCGAGGATGTTATAGGCGACGGCCATGGGAGCAGACCCGATTGCTTACTCAAAATATTTGTAGGGACCCAATTACTTTCTAAAATATTTGAAGGGAATGTTCTAGAAAAAGGCTGACATGTGGGACACACCTATCATAACTGTCAAAGCTAAGGGTGTTGACTTTTATGCCACATTAGAACTGACGAGTGGTCCCGATCTGTCATAATCATGATTAACATTAATTAACACAGTCATCAGTGCAACTTGCTAGTTTTTTGAAACAGCGAACCACACAAGTGGTCGCTATTAGAAAATTTTCAAAAAGTTGTATTTTTCGGAACCCTACCCCTAGTTGTGGTAGTTTTACACTAGTGGAAAAACGGCTAGCCACAACTTTCGTTGATGGTGCGCATTTTCCTTCAATGCCAGCACTATTTGCGTTGGCTAAATTGGTATGCCAGCCGTACACGATTAGTGCTGGCATAGCTATTTTTGGACACGTCACAAATATGTTGGTCCACCTGCACTCACCGTTTGAAAGATAGCGGTGGCGTTGAATTTCTATGCACGTCGTAGTTAATTAATTAGTGTTGGTGTGCCAAGTTATGTTACGCCAGAAATAATTTGTACACTTTATCAAGTATTCTAAATATTTAACGATTATACTAGTCAAAAAATAATGAACATTTTAAATTATATTTTGACATCATTATTATTTGTTCAATTTTTTATTTTTTATTTTTTATCACTAGTTCTATTTTGAGTCTATAATTACGTTAAGTCTTTCATTAATCTTAGTCATTTTTAGTTTGGGCTTTTATTAGCGATGGCATCGCATTTTTGGCCCACTCCAGCAATGGCCCACCTGAGTAAACTGCACGCCTTAGTAAAAGACCTAAGTCGCCGCCCTCTCTCATTTCACCCACTACTACCTACACACCCTCACATCGCATCTTCTTCCTCTCCACTCACAATTTATGGGCCAATAGGATGCTCTCTATCCAATAATGCTATACCTACAGAGAATTTACAAAGGTTTAACTTAACCTTCCAAACTAATTCTCTCCGCCCCCCTGAATTTAAGTGCAGTGCACCCCCCCCCCCCCCCCCGCCCCCCCTCCTCCCATCATCCCTTATTACCAATCACAATCCTCCACATCAGTTTGTATGTAATTTTTGGAAGTAAACCTTACTCGCTCTTTGTCCATCGCCACAGACCTGTATCGAATAATAATGTTGCACCCTCAACAATTATTGATTTAGTCCTTCAACTCTTCGGGGATTAAAGATTTGGTCCCTCAACTCCAAAACCAAACAACTTGCACCCCCAACAACTGAAATCGGACAAGGTTCCTCCCTGCTCTCGGCTTGACTGGTTTTGGTGCTGATTCACCTGATTTTGACTAGTGCTAAATCGAATTCGCGTTTTTTTTAGTTTTTGTATGCATTCGGTTAATATTTTAAAATCAATGAACTTTTTAAAATTCACGTATTTTTTAAAGTCGAGTAATTTTTTCAATCCGTAAACTTTTTTGAAATCCGCTTACTTTTTTCAAGTTCAAGTTAATTTTTAAAATTCACGTACTATTCATAAATCCCGGTAATTTTGTTCACTTGAAAAAAAAATACATGGATTTGGAAAAATTAGGCGAACCTGAAAAAATTACACGTATTTGAAAAACAGCACATGCTTGAAAAAAATGTCCCGGAACTGAAAAAAGTTACATGGATTTGAAAAAAAAGTACGGAATTCTAAAAAGTTCATGCATTTGATAAAAATACTCGAATAGGAGTCAACACCGTCAAAACCGGGGTGCGTGAGCACCAAAACCAGTCAAAACAGAGACCGGAGACAAACTTTGTCCGATTTAAGTAGCTAGGGTGCAAATTATCTAGTTTGAATTGAGGGGACCAAATAGACTCTGCCAAAAATTGAGGGAGGAAAGTATATATTTTTTTCAAAGAAATATCCAATCCAACGGTTGCGTGCATGTCGAACTCACGCCACGCTAACGATCGGATTAGATCAAACCTGGGGTCCTCGTGGATTCCGTGTAAGCACGTGCTGGAATGGAGACAAACCAGACCCCATCCAACCCCACACGGCACGGCCGCAATCCTCTGCACTCCCGCTCCTGCACGTGCGTCCTCCGACTTCACATCAGAAGGGTTTAGGGTTTCCGACTTCGAAGCCCGCACAGGACTCCAATGGCCGCGACCCCTATAAAGTCCCCGGCGTCAAGGTAAACAGCAGAAATTAGACGAGCGGCAGCAAGGAATCGTTGGTGCCTGACTGTCTTATCCAAGCATCCTTTAGAGGATCCATGGCCACGGAGAGGTTCTTCAGGGCGCTCGTCTTCTGCGAGGCGCCGCTTGACGGCTACGGCACCTCGGTGCTCACCGCCGGCGGGATGAACAGGCTGGTCGTCTCTCGAGGCAGTGCGACGCCGCCGGAGGCCGTGTCTAGCAGGGTTGACGCTGAGAAGGGGCAGGGTTCCTTGTCTAGCAAGCCGCTGGCGCAAAGGCGCGCTGGGTTCGAGCTGGCGTTCGACGGACTCAATTGCTTTGACACCGTCGTCATGCACTGAGCATCCCGTCGGTTTCTTGGATCGGTTAGAATGTTGACGTGGAAAAGCTTGATCCGGTCTGATGTGAGCTTATGGTGATTTTTTCATTCGATTGTACTCCACTATTTTACATGTGCAAGGAAATTGAAGTGGATATATTTTCTGTTTTCTGTTTCGCGCCGAGATACTCACAGCATTCAGTCAGTCAGGACTTGGCTGAGATTGCCACATCGTTATTGATCCGGCAGTAGTACAGGCACTTATCCTCACTTCCTGAGATCTGCATGCGTGATACTCATCTCACCGAACCGATGCCCGGCACGCAGGCGTTGCCTCGCCAGACACCGTGACCGGCACGCCACCCCCTCTCTAGCTCCAAGCGTCGCCTCAACCGGCCACACTCCATCGCCTCCCACATTGAAAAGTAGCCACACTTCGTCTACTCATGTTCTTTTGTTCGGTTGAGCTTGGCCCATCCCGGCCGCAGCTAGCGCTTCCTGGACCGTGCTCGGGTCACACCACGCGACTTCTCAACACACCGTAAACCAGTAATGCTACACATACATAAGATCTATGTACACCTACGTGATGTTACGTAATTTGCCTTATCTAATCTCTTCGGCCCCCCTAATTTCAACCGGGGGTGGGGCCCCTCCCCTTATTTCCTCTAACCAAAACATGCCACCTAATCAGTTACATTAATTACGTAGGAATCCTTACATAGGTGTAGCATTACTGACGTAAACAATCAGCCGCGTCTCATCTCGCTTTGTTCTCGTGATATGCCACACCGAGTCGGCGTGCCCCCTTGCCGGGTCCGTCAACTTGCCGCCCGCGTAACGCCTCCGTGGCCCGATTCCTATTCCCGTCCCGCTTACGTAAATACGGATCACTAGCAAAACCATCAAACAAAATCCAGCACACCACAGAGCCTATTGAACACTCGGACCAAGAAACTGTTTGAGTAGATCGGGGCGGCCTTTGCTGATTGTGTCACCATGGACAAGATCCTCGCTTTCTCCATCATGAGCTCGTCGCAGGCGGACATCGCAGGCGCCGCTTACGCCACACGCCTGTCCTGGCAGAGCGGCGACCAGGAAGCAGCTTCCGGAGAAGGAGCCTGTGAAGAAGGACGAGTGGACCTCGCGGCCAGAGATGAAGAAGTACATGCGGGAGGCAAGACCAGCCCGGCTCGCTCTAGAGTTTGACGGCCTGAAAAGCTTCGAGTCAATAGTCCCTCCGCCGTTGGAGAGTTTTCTCACTTCCTCGCCTATTCTTACAATTAGACACACTTACAATTGCAATTTTTTCAAACCGTGAATGGTAGAGGGAAACTCACTTAGCGGTGAACAGCTTAGTGCAACTGGATGATTTTGGAGTGTAAGAAAAAACATGGATTACTTTTTATGAGGATACCAAGTGAGTAAATGAAAGACCCCGCGAGCGGGCCGGGGGAAACCTAGCTCCGCCCCCAGCCTCCCCTCCTCCGGCCTCCTCCTCCCTCGCCGCCGCCTAGGTGTGTCGCCGGGCGAAGCCCGGTCGGCGTGGGCGGCAGCGGGGTCGCACCCTCTCCTCCTCGCGGAGCTCCTGGCCGGCGCGGGAAGGCGGGCTGCAGGAGGCATCGGGCTGTGGCGGGGCTCGACGGCGCGGATCCGAGAGCTCTTGGTGGTGCCGGCGTGTCGGCCTCGCTGGTGCCTCGTGGTGGCATGGCGGCTGCCTGGTGGGGCGTGCGTGGCGTGATTCGGCGGCGGATCTGGCCAGGCGGCGCGGGACGCGGGCGGTGTGGCTGGTAGCTGCGGTCCGGCTTCGGGCTCCCGGCTGGGGCGATGGCCCCTCTCCGTCGCGGTCGTGCGGCGGTGGTGCGGCTCAACCGGTGGTGACCGACAATGCTCGTGGTGGTGGTGCTTCCACTTGGCGGCTCTCTGTGCGAGGAGGCAGGGGAGGGCCGGCGGCGCCGACGGCGTGCCGGCTGCAGCGCGAAGGCGGGAACTTTACGGGCCTCGGAGATCCCGGCCGGGTCTGTGCGGCCACGGGCCTGGTATGTTCCTGCTATTGCGCCGGGTCAGCTACCGTCATCGACGGTGGAGGTGGGGCCCTCCCGCGTGCTGACGGTGTTGCTGCCCTAGTCCCAGCTCCTCTTCTTCATTGTGCAGGCCATGCTTCGCGGTGCCGTGGTGAGACAGCGTGGAAAGCTTCATGTCCGGGTTGGCGTAGGGTGGTGGTCGGTTTGGTGGCGAGCTCCGGAGTGCCTGAGGTGAAGGTTGGGGGAAACCCTTGGCAGCAGCGTCGTCATCGTCGCGTCCCTTCTTGGAGGTGTTGATTGGTACTGGCGCTTCGGAGGCTCGGAGCTTGGTGGGCGATCTCCGGTGGATGCAACGACAACGGCCACGAGGCTTCTTCGTTTTTTGTCGATCCGCCATTGTCGGCATCTGTTTCTCTTTTATTTTCTCTGTCATTTTCTTTTGGGCGTGACTGTGCTGCTTCCGCCCCAGCACCTATCGTTGGTTGTCTCGGTTGGTTGCTTTGTATACAAAGCGGGGGAAACCCTTTTTCGGTAATGAAAGACCATTTGTTCCACTGATTTGTTATGTCGGATGGTGATGTTTAATCGAGAGTAAGAATTGCCGAGGTTTATCGCCACATTAATAATCTTTTTAACAATAACATAAGGACTATTACATTCGACGTAAGAAAACGGTCCAAAGACCCACACTGTTCAATTGTTTGAGGGAAATTGGACGAAAACCTATATAATGATGTAACCTAACTAAACACCAGTAAGATCATCGTATCGCTCTAAGGCTTGAATTCATCTTTCCTTTTTTTATGAAAGTTCAACCAAGTTATCCATTTTTTACTGTTCAAACGGAATTTGATCTATTACTATGCACGGCTTAAAATATTGTATATATGGCCACACATAATAATAAGAAATACTCAACGTATATAAGGTTCAAATATTCAATCAATGCATGAACATGTGCATTCTTGTTTGCTAGAAAAGTGCACATGCATTCCATAAATGTATGAAGTGACATGCAAATGGAAAAACAATGAAATAAATAAATACTCCACCAACCTTTACTTCTGTGTGTATAATGCGTTCCTTATATATGTGGGTCTATGTGCACATGAGCGTATAGCAGGGTCCAATAGTTCATCCGCAGTTTCATATTTACTTGTTCTCCTGTCTATAATGCTAGAAGATAAATAAGTAGAAACCACTGAAATAGAGAAGAGAAGTGGACAAGAGAAGCACCGAATGGATGGTGATCATGTAGGAATTAGAGACATCAGGAGAAACTTTGCTTGGAGTGGTGGCCAGACTGTCCACAGTTGGAGCATGGACCTAACGTACGTAGGATGGGGAGCCATAGCGATGTGCTGCCATTCGAAGTTCCTGTAGTGCATTGTTGGTGGAGGCGGGCAAGGTGCATTGAAGGTTGGCCTCCGAACATAAATGGCCAGGCTAAATGCACTGTTAGGATTCCACACCCAGTGCTTATGAGGCATCAGGTTGGAGTTTGGAGGAGAAAAAGGCGCGTCGCGGTTGTGCTCGCTAGTTTTGATTCTTCCAACACGACATTACCGTGGATGGCCTTTATAGCCTTGTTAAGGAGTTCCTTGAAGGTTGTGTACTTGAAGAGGTTGAGAACGTGCTCGAGAATTAGAGTCAGGTCTTTGCGGAACCTAGCCTGCTTCTTGGCTTCGGTGAAGACTTCCTCCATTACATAACAAGCCAGACTACTGAATTCCTTGTTGTACTCATTGAGTGACATCCTTTCATATGTTTAGTTGAATATTTCTCTCCTCTTCAGTTCCATGAGCACTTCTGAAATGTGGCACGGTCGGAAGGCCAATGGAAGTCTTACTAGGAAATATATAAGTATATTTTGTCAGGTTGTCGCTTGCACCATAGGAAGAGACACGTCAGAATGGACAAGTCCCTTTCGATCGGTAGAAGCAAAGGAAAAGCAAAAGGGGGTGTGTAGATTGCAGTTGACTGAGACTTAACAAAGTCTCAATTAAGTGCTATATCCTGTAAGAAAGAAAAGAAAGTTAAAAAAGTCATTCTTCATTTCGACATATACAACAATCACATCAATCCGGTAGACCATTGACAAGTGCGTGCATTCATTTTTGAATATGACTGAAAATATATATCAAGAGCACATATTGATAAATCGTTTGAATTGTACACATAATGTACTAAGGCTCTGATATGCGCGGTTCAACCGTCCGACAACGCGGATACACGCCTCCGACGGCTCGATTGTCAACGATGAATACTGCCTTCTGGCTCGCGCCTTTCCCCCGATCTTGAGTAACCTCGTCATCGACAGTGATGTCTTTGTTTCGAGGAATATAGAACTCCTAGTACTTGCTCTCTACGGAAAGGAGAGCCAAGTTCTGGATAAGATCGCCTCACCCTCAGGTGGTAGGTGCACCTAAAGCAGTACACGCACAGCCACCGGATCTGCAGCGCAGCAGTGGCGCCAACTCTTACGCACAAAATCCCTCTAGTGTGCGTGAAGTCTTGCATTGCCAGATCGATGGCCCAAACGGAGTCGGCAGCGCATCGCCGTAGAGCTGACCCATGCGCGTCACGCCGACCTAGCGAGGACCCGAAGCACCTGCTCCCCACCTGAGTTCCAAGTGTCGCCTCTCCCAGCCAATCCATATCCTCCCACCATAAACAAATCCCAAATACGAGACTCATCGCCGACGCACACAGCAGCTCATTTTCTTTTGTTGGCGCAAATCCCGGGGAGCGCGGCCCTTGCAGGCGGGTGTAGGGCCGGGTCGCATCACGCCACTTCTCCCACTCCGTAAACAAAGGACCCGGTTCAACCTCTCTCATGTCGTTCTTGCTTCCCACCGTGCGCCGGTCAGAGTCGTCGTCCCCATCTGCATCCGTAGATATCCCATCCTACTCCGTCACGGGTCCTTCAACAAACCGGCTCGCCTCCCCCATCCTATCTCCTGTATGGGGAAAGTTTCCGGGTCTACCAAGACTTCATATGCTACCATGATACAGGATTTTGGATCGTTGATCCAACGGCATCGAAGAAGCTATTTAACTGCGCGCAATTTTGAGACTCTTGAATGACTTTTCTGCAAAATGTTTAAGAGCTCCGGTAGCCGTTCGATATGAGATCCAACGGTTCCCAAGAGTCTGTATCATGGTATCATTTAAACCTTGGTAGCACCAGATATTTTCCCCCTCCTGTATGTGTATGTATATTAGCTAGCATGTGTGAGAAAAGACATCCAAGCCAGACTTCAGAGACATAGTCAAGACAGAGAAATAGAGCAACATCCCAAAGAGTCGCTCCTCGGTGTACTCTCGTGAAACACATACTTTGGTTTGTCAAGTTCACCGCCACTCACGGTTTGAGTCTTTGTCCGTCTACTGATGTCCTAGTGTCCGCCTTTTCGAATGCAGATTGGGCAGGGCACATTGATGATAGACTGATGACAGACGATAAATGGGAGGTTATGCTTTATTTTATGGACGTAAGTTGATTGCGTGGACTGCTCGGGCAACGATCCATGCTCAAGCACTGATCCCTTCTTCCGAAACTGTAAGTTTCTTCATATCACCCTGTGTTTGTGGTGTCACCACATAGGTGTGACATTCTTCTCGTCATATCAAGTTTGTAGCGAACAAGACACATTTAGTTGAACTACCATTTTGTTCGAGAACGATTTGCATAGAAACAACTTCACATAAAGTTCATCTCGTCCAAAGATCAACTTGCAGAGATATTCACCAAACCCCTATCATTGCCAAGCATTTGTTCATAAAGGGCGCAGTCTCAACTTGCTTGATGCCATTGAGATTGAGGGACGGTGATAAATCCTTTGAATTGTACAGATAAGATACTAAACGACTGGGTTGTGCAGTTGCTTGTGTCATCTATAGACTGTAATCTCCTAATAAATATAGAGCGCACGCCGCACGCCATCCATTTCGAGCCTCGCAATCTCTTCCTCAAATCAATCTCTCTCTCTCTAGTTTTGCACATATCGGTTTTTCTTTTTGAGATGTCAGGTGGTACCCTAGCCACCACTTTCCCCTCCTTCACCACTTTCCTTGTTGCTGCCGCTACCACATGTCGCTGGAATGAACTCCTGGACGGCAATCGTGGCCTTGAACACACCTTTTTATAAAGTACAGTTGAGTTAGTCAATTTTCTACTATTTAAAGAAAGTTTGACTGATTAATATGCATGACTAAAATACACTAAATCTGGCCACAATTAATAACAATACACTCGGGGGTACCATAGGTTGCAATGACTCATAAATGAATGAACACATGCAATCTTGTTTATTGAAAAGCACATATGCATTCGATAAATGCCAAGTAAAGAAAAATAACAAACAAACAAATAATTAGTCCACCAACCTTTAACTGTGTGTATGATGATTTCCTTATATATATACGAGTCTCTATTCACCTGAACATATAGCAAGGCCAAATAGTTCATCGGCACTTTGATATTTACTTGTCCTTTTGCTTTACATGTTTGAAGATAAATAAGTGGTAAACATGGAAATCAAGAAGAGGAGAGGACGAGAGAAGCCCCATACAGATGCACAAACACGTAGGAAGGAGAGACATCGGGAGAAAAGCAATCCATATTAAGCGGATCCATTCTCCATGGATATCAGGAATTTTTATTCAAAATCAACTAGACATTCTACCGAATACTAATGGGCGCTCCTTGGTGATAGCTTCCACACGCTTTGAATGGCCGCACAGATTGACAGTCACCTGATGGCCATGGTTGTCTTGTTTTCTTGCTCGGAAAATTTCGATTTATTCATCTTCAATTATGACAATACAAAAAATAACAGAAATAATAAAAATTACAACAAAATTCGTAGACCACCAAGCGATGACTAGAAGCACGTACGTGAGCCGAAGGCGCGCTGCCATCAACACATCTCCCTTGCCGGAGACGGGCAAACCTTGTTTTAGTAGACAGTTGAGAAGTGGTCGTGCTAAGGCCTCATAGGACCATCGCACAAGAACATGTTCTGTGCATTTACTAAAGTTTGTGCGGTCCTACGGATGTCGCCTCCGCGGTCGCTACGCATCTTTGGTTGCCTGTGCTACCCCAGCATTGCTTCCACTACTCCTCATAAGCTGGCTCCTCGATCTTTGGCCTGCATTTTTCTCGGCTACCCACCGAACACGAAAGGCTACCGCTGCTATGATCCTATCTCACATCGTGTGGTCACTTCCCGATACGTTTACTTTGATGAGAACGTTTTTCCGTTTCAGCAGGTACCTTTGGATGTTGCGGTGTCGCCAGCCTCCAGTGGTCCTACGGTGACCTCCTCCAGTGACGGCCGCTCGAGAACATCAGTTGGGCCGCCTCCCGGCTTTGAGGGCACCACTCGCACCACGGGTCAAGTGTCTCCCCGCCCGACTGCCTCGGGGGCTTTGCCCCTCCTTGGGTCGGTCTCGCCAATCCTGACGCCCATGGCATCCCCGGCGCCCTCGGCGCCCCTAGCGTCCCCTGCGCCCTCGGCGTCACCGGCGCCCTCGACGCCCCTCGTGTCACCGCTACCTTCCACGCCGGCCTCCCCGGCGTCCACCTCCGCTGGTGCGGCCTAGCCCGGCGTCTCAGGGGCAACGGGTTCCTCATCATCATAACGCGTCGCCACCAAGGACCCACTGCCCCGCCCGAGACTCAGTCTCGGGCTGGTATTCATCGACCGAGCGTGCGGTATAACAGCGATGAGTACCTTCTCGCTTCCTCCACCTCCAAGCCGTCAGCTCGAGCTGCCCTCCGGGATCCTCATTGGCTCGCTGTGATGCAAGAAGAGTTCAATGCCCTGCAGCGGAACCGCACCTGGCAGCTTGCCCCTCGGCCACTCCGTGCCAACATCATCACTGGCAACTGGGTCTTCTGGCATAAGAATCGTTCGAACGACACTCTCGAGCGCTACAAGGCGCGTTGGGTGGTCCGGCAATTTCGGCAACGCGCGGGCGTGGACTTCATGGACACCTTTGCCTCGGTTGTCAAACCGGGCACGATCCGCACCGTGCTCCAGTTAGCCGTCTCTCGTGCCTGGCTAGTGCAGCAGTTGGATGTCTCCAACGCTTCTGCATGGCCACCTTGCCAAGCAGGTGTTCTGTGAGCAGCCCACTTAATTCGTCAACGTTGTGCATCCTGACCACGTGTGCTTTTTCTCCCGTTTACTTTACGGGTTGAAGCAGGCGCCAAGGGCATGGTACCAGCGTATCGCTGCCTTCCTGCACTTGCTTGGATTCCGGTCCAATCGCTCCGATACTTCCCTCTTCGTATATCATCAGGGAGCTACTACTACATATCTACTGCTCTACGTCGATGACATCATCCTGACAGCATCCACTCCCGAGCTCCTTTAGCGGTTTACTGCTTGTCTTCGTGACGAGTTTTCCCTCAAGGACTTGGGGCCCCTGACTACTTCCTTGGCATCGAGGTGGTCCGACGGTCCGATGGGTTGTTTCTGCATCAGCAAAAGTACGCTCACGAGCTTCTCGAGCGCGCTAACATGCTTAACTGCAAGACCACCACCTCGCCTGTGGACACGAAGGTCGAGGTCTCTGCTATGGAGGGATCTCCCGCTTCTGATGCAGCATTCTATCATTCTATTGTTGGTGCTCTATAGTACATGACATTGACGCGTCCGGACCTACAGTATGCTGTTCAGCAGGTGTGCCTTCAGATGCACTCCCCGCGTGACTCTCATTGGGCCTTGGTGAAGAGTATTCTCCGTTACATACGCGGCACCACCTCCTTGGGACTCACACTGACGGCCTCCGCCTCCGCCGACCTGGTTGCCTGCTCTGATGTTGACCGGGCAGGCTGTCCTGACACACGTCGCTCCACCTTGGGCTACTGTGTCTACCTTGGACCCTCGCTGATCTCGTGGTCGTCAAAGTGACAACCCACGGTTTCCCACTCGAGTGCTGCGGCAGAGTATGGGGCAGTGGCGAACACCTTTGCCGAATGCTTCTGGCTTCGTCAGCTACTCCAGGAGTTGCTTTGTGATGTTCACAAGGCCACACTAGTGTACTGCGACAACGTCTCCGCTGTCTGCCTCTCCGCCAACCCGGTCCATCATCGCGGCACAAAGCATATTGAGCTCGACATTCACTTCCTTCGCAAGCAGGTGGCTCTTGGGCGCTTTCGGGTTCTCCACGTCCGGACGGCGCAACAGTTCGCCGATATGATGACAAAGGGATTGCCTACTCCCATCTTTGAGGAGTTCAGGTCCGGTCTCTGCGTCTCCGGTGACGCTTCGACTCCAGGGGGTGTTGAATGTATGGTTCGCATGTATATTGTATATCATGGCCCAACTCCTAGTCTTTGTATAGTAGAGGTCGAGGCCCACCTTGTACACCATCTATACGTGCTTATGCACCCGATCAATACATCGAGAGTTGCATTGCCAAAAGTTATTCTTCAACACCTAGCGTTTGGCTCGCATCAGCAACAGCTCTTCCTGGTCGTATATGGCGAGGACTCCCCTTTTGATGCCGATCTCACACCCATTCCCATCGAGCTGGCCCAGAGAAATGATGTTGCTCCGAAGGCACGGGATTTAGTACACCTCCGACAGGACGCGGTGATCGCCGGTGAGACACGTGAAGAGCATGGTCCATTTGCCGCATATCTCAACAGTTGAGCCGCCCCCAAAACGGACTGTGCCTCGCACCCGCTCGTCGAAGGTGGCGAACGGATCCATGTGCCCTGTCATGTGACTGCTCGCCCCTGTGTCGGCGTACCATATGCCGTCACCGATGTCCTTCGACACTAATTTCTCCTCGTAGCGGAAGACGGCTTGCGGAGCTGCGATTGTGATCTTCGACGCGTCGAGCACCTCCATGAGCAGCCCCAGTGCCTCAGCCTCTTCAGCCTGCACGACGTTCGCCTGCTCGCGACGCTCCTGCTTGGGCTCGCCGTGGGAGTCGCGTGGCTAGTGGCCCTAGTTGCTGCAGTTCCCCTTGTGCTTGGGACCACCGCCCGTGAGGTTGTCTGGCGCCGGCGCCGGTGGGAGGCTTCGGATTGGTTTTACCCTTGCCGCCTTTTGATGCACCGCCTGACGAACCCTCGCCTGATTGTCGTCTCCTTCCCGCTTGTGCCACTGCTCCTCTGTGAGGAATAGCTCGGCGCCGGTGTCGGGGTCGAGGCGCTCCTCGATGGCAAGGAAACGGCCAGCCACCTCCTGAATTGTCAGCGTTTTGAGATCAACAAGAGTCTCAATGGAGAAAGTTACCTGGGCGTAGCGAGGTGGCACCACACGCAAAAAGTTTCTCACCGCCTTGAGCTTGTCCACGTCATCGGCGAGCTCCTGTAGATCGCTGATCAGGCCCGTGAGGCAGAGAGCGAAGTCATCCACTGTCTCTCCCTCGTTGAAAGAGATATTTTCAAAGTCACGGCGTAGCGCCTGAGCCCGCGAATCGCGCACACGCTCGACGCCCATCTGAAGCGTCTTGACGGTATTCCATGCCTCCTTGGCGGAGTCCTTCGCTGCCAGGGAAATAACTACTCCCTCTGTTGTAACTTGTAATAACATCTTATATTATGGGATGGAGGGAGTACCTCAAAGAAGACATAATTTTCTTGATGTAGGAATATTTGTAGGCTGATTATGCTCTGATGTATAGTTCGCAGTTGCACTTCGCTTAGGTAAAAATATAAGTTCTTAGCCTGTTCACTAGTACTTTTGTTGAACAATGCTGAATTGATATTAGGCTAAAACCTCGAGAATACATGAGGACACTAGTAGAAAAAGGGTCATTTGTCCCGGTTCATAAGGGCCTTTAGTCCCGGTTCTGGAACGAGGACTAAAGGGTGGTTACTAAAGCCTCCCACCTTTAGTCCCGGTTCTTACACGAACCGGGACTAAAGGCCGTCCACGTGGCCGCTGTCTGGAGCTCCACCTTTAGTCCCGGTTGGTAACACCAACCGGTACTAAAGGTATTTTTACGAAAAAAATTTTGAATTTTTTTTTAAAAAAATTTGATTTTTTTCTCGATTTTCAAATTTCTGAATTATTTTCCAATTTAATCTCTAATCACCCCTCATCACTGCTCAATTTAACCTCTAATCTCTAATCACCCATCATCATTCCAAATCATCTAACTTCCCGGTTGGTCACCCATCCTCTGACTACTCCAGCCTGAGCACGCTTAATTTTCGGGTTCTATTCCCCCTCGTTTCCAAGTCTGCACTTGTTGTTTACCTAACAATAGAAAGATGTCAATCCTATTAACCCTCAGGAGTTTAGCTTGAGCATGAAGTCACATGTTTCACTGTTTGAATTTGAAACTATTACTCTAAAAACAATAATTATTTAGTAACACTAATATTTCTTTAATAAGTAGTTTGACCACAGTTTGACCAGATTTGACCAAAATTCAAAAAATTGAAATAATTATTTAGTAACACTAATATTCTTGAATAATTATGTAGAAAGGCAGCAGAACCAATTCAGATATCTGATGAAGAATATAGCAGTGATCCTGATATAGTGTTTGCAGTCAGTGAAGATGGTGTGGCCCATAAGGAATTTGGTGATTATGTTCGTTCAAGTTCAGGCAGAGGCACAGATGAATATTTGTTCCTGGCCACACAACAGAGTGTAAATTACCAGCCCATCCAAACTCTGCCACCTCCTGACAGGGCCAATTATGCAGACATGGATGGCATGGATCTGGATTCAGAAAGTGAGGAGGAAAATAGCTCTAATGCAGATAGTGCAGACCTGCAGTCAACTGTAGCAGATATGAAGAAGGCAGCACTGCACTTTGAGGGTGACACAGAACCCAAAGGACATCTATGTTGTTCCTGAGGAGCAGGAAGAGGAAGAGCACACTGAACAAGCTCCAAATGTAGCTCAAGAAGAACATTTGAATGAAGATGGAGTACTGCAGCAGCCTGTGCTTAAGATTGGAAAGAGAGTGGGGCCAACAACAAGAACACACTCATCAGCCAATGATCCAATTGAGCCTGACTGCTTCCCCTCAGGTGATGAGGATGAAAATCTTGGTTTTTTGGACTCAGAGGATGATGATGGCAATGAGCCTATGTCTTTTATTATTCCCTCAGGAAGGAAAACAAGAGCAGAGAAGGCAAAGCCAAGAAAATGGTATGATGAAAGCAGACTCAATCCAGAGCAGCAATTTTGTTTGAAGCTATGTTTCAAAGATGTGTACCAATTTAGGAGTGCTCTACTTAACTTTCACATCAAGCAGCTGAGGTCTTTCAGATATCACAGGAACTACAAAGACAGGGTCATTGCTTGGTGTGGCCACAAGGACAAAGGATGTCCTTTTTATATTGTTGCTTCTCAGATCAAGAATGAGCAAACATTTTGTGTAAAGAAGTTCAGAGCAGAACATACTTGCCCAACTGGTGACAAACATAGTAAAGTGAGCTCAAAGTGGCTAGGAAGCACTATCTTAGAGACAATTAAATCAGACCCAAACACAACTGTACCAGCATTGGTGGACAAGGCAAAGATGAAATTTGGAATTGAAGTTCCAAAGATGATGGCATGGAGAGCTAAAAAGGTAGCAAAGGAAATTGTCCTGATTTAACCAAAGTTTGACCTGATTTAACCAAAATTCAATTTTTTTTTAAATTTGAGCATAACTTTTTTTCCTTTTAGAATTTGAGGATTCTAAAAATTTGCAAACAGGCCATAGGCCGTCAAAATCGGATGCGGATTTTTGTGCTGAACATTTTGATATATTATACGTTTTTTTTCTGACATCGTATGCAAAAGTTATAGCCGTTTTACATTTTCCTTACACTTTTTGCAAAACATGTCCAAATTTAAGTTTTTAAATTTTCCTAACTAGTACATGTAGTAACATAACTACAACTGGAAGGATTTTAATTTTTGAAGTTTTTATCATTTTCTTTAGCTTTTTATAAAACTGAATAGGCGATCCAGGGGGGGGGGGGTGTAGAGTTTGAAAATGGGACCTTTAGTACCGGTTCGTGCCACGAACCGGTACTAATGCCTCAAACCCCATTAGTACCGGTTGGTGGCTCGAACCGGGACTAAAGGTCTAACCTTTAGTACCGGTTGGTGCCACGAACCGACTAATGGGCAGCGCACCCTTTAGTACCGGTTCGTGGCGCCAACCGGGACTAAAGGTCCCATTTGAACGGGGACTAATGCCTGTACGGTATAATTATTTTCTATGATGGGGCAACTTTATTTGCAAGTCAAAGAAACAAGCATGTATTGCTACTAAACCATGACAAAACTGTTAAAATCTCTGCTTATGAGATTCTTTGTATTTGGGTGCGTGTGAAAGAAACAAGCATGTACGACTACTAAACCATGACAAAGTTTGGCGACTGAGGTTGTAGGAGTAGGGAGTATCATTTGAGGGATTGTAAATTGTTGAGATAGAAAATATGCACATCGATTATGTTTTCTATGAAAGAATTTTACATTGTACGGATCTCCTACTGAGGGAAAGTTGTGGTGTCAACGGGAAGGCAAAGGAGCACGAGCATGTGAGAGTAATAGGGACGTGCAGACACCAGTAACTAGATACTCCGTCGTTAAGTTGTGTAATACTCCCTCCGTTCCTAAATATAAGTCTTTCTAGAGATTTCAATATGGATGATTTCAATATGGACATCCATATTGAAATCTCTAGAAAGACTTATATTTAGGAACGGTGGGAGTTGTAGCCAGCTAGAGGGATGGTGATGCATGCAATCATTTACATAACATGATACAAACATGTTGCTTGAGTCATCAATTCAAGTGAGAAGACTTGTTTCATGTGGTTTGTAGTTGACAAAAGTGGAAACAAATAGTTTTTATAATAGCTAATTCAAGAACAGAAGTGCTAAAACTAGATCATTATGTGCATATGATATTTGTCAGAACTTTTAGGAGGTAGTGGATGACGAATATTGGAAAACATTCAAAGTTAGGGCTGATGGGATGCCTATGGTAGTTTGGCGGACTTGGATAAACATGTACGAAATTTTGAGTTAGGTGGCAATGCAGAGCTGAAGCCAAGCGGCTCCTATTCATATGTTAGTCCATGGGTTAGTGATGATGGGACTAACAATTTGATTGACTTAGAGGAAACACCAGCCGGATTTTGAGTGGAGTGGCAACATAGAGAAGTACTCACTTCGGTCCTTTTTATTCCGCGTATAAGATTTGTGTCAAGTCAAAATTTATAAACTTTGACTAAATTCATATAAAAAAATATCAACATAAACGCTACCAAATATATAAAATATGAAACTACCTTCCACAATGAATCTAATGATATTGATTTTGTATTGTGAATGTCAAAACTTTTTTCTATAAGTTTGGTCAAATTAGAGGTACTTTGACTTCAGACAAAATTATATGCAGACTAAAAAGGACCAGAGGGAATAATAACACAATGATCAAAGAGCTGAAATTAAGCGGGTCGCAATAGATCTTGTTGGACCGTGGCAACCCACGGGCGTTCTACTAGTTTGAAATAATTTGAATCTTAATATCTGATGTCTTGTTTGTGTTTTTCATGTCAACATTTGGAGTAATTTAAGAGAAATAATAAGGAGAAATTATGATGGTTAATTCATGGAGCTAACACTTGTGTACATGTAGAGATGCAAAACCCAAAATACTTCACTATGTAGTAATTGGATCTATCATTCAATTTGTGTTCTTTCTTTTAGGTCTGGCAAACAATGATGTCTAATCACTGCTCGAGTAATTTTGCCATGTGTGGTAACTTAAAAAAGATTGGTGATGTACAAGATGGAGGCATTATTAGCCTCTCCTACCAACTATGCTTTTTCTTGATCAATTTTGTGTATGAAAATATCTCTAGTAGAATCATCTAATTAAAGTTGTTATTACGATAGAGATGATACACATAAATTTATATATCAAATTTAATTTCAAACATATGGAAAACTATCAAAGGTTTATAATATTACATAATAATCAACGAATCCTGTTATTTCCTTCTTGTTTTTCGATGCATCCTTCAAAGTCCTTGTAATATCATGCTATCTATATTGTCTAGTAGACATATGAGGTTGTATCCAAATATGCATGTACATTCTTGAAAAACGAGTGTGTATATTGTATATTTTTATTATCCTTATATGATCAAGTTGTACCATAATAAATATACTTTAAATCTTAGCCTAACTTTTCACTATTTAATCCGGTGCACTTCCAATGACATCTTAAGTTTAAAAGTTTTGTCTAAAATGAGTCTTTTTCCCACTAACTTTACGAATAACTTTAACTGCGAGAAGTATTTTATCATGTAAAATTTGCACATCGCTAACCTGACAAAACACTAGATTTTTAAGATCAAGGAAATGAGTATGTATGTTTTATCGGTATTGTAACCACTCCATATACAGCAGACATTTTTTAGAAGATAAGCATTACAGGAATGTTATTATTTTGTAAAATAGTGCACTTCGCCTGCTTATTCTATCATGAAATATCTCAATAGTTCCTCCCCATCTGCTCATGTGCTGATGGGAGAGTTCAGTACCCATATACCTAAAGATTTGAGCAAAAAGAAAAAGTAAAATCTACCTGTCCACAGATAATATATTCTTGGAAATCTATTGTCATGTGTATTCTATATCCAGAAGGATCTGACACCTGAAATATATAAACATAGACTCTAATGGTTTTCTCTGGAAAATTAGACTATTGTTTTGGATGAACTCAGACTGTAAGCGTTTCATTGTTGTTTCCCGCATAAATTGAGATGACAAATAGCTGCAAGTTTATGATAAGTTAAGCCAGTAGCTGTACAAGAAAAACTATCATACAATTACTAAAGAACAATCTTGGAGGCTGTTCTACAGAAACCCTTACCTCCTGGCTAGGCCAGCCAGAGCATGAAGTTGTGGCAAGCGACATGAAACAACTGGAAGCCACTTTTTTTATGCCGCTCCTCTCTCCTGGTACTGCCTCGTATGTACCAAACACACGTATATACGTGACTACGTCCTTCCATGTCAATCTTCACATCCATAAATCACTTCAGACCTAATGAGGCAATGTAATGACCACCCAAGCACGCTAATGCGCCATCAGGCAATGTAGCCACAGCATGATTCTGTCTGCAATCCAGATCAGTTCAAAAGCAATAAAACAGAAGGTGCAGACACGGTCTACCATACCTTCATCTCTTATTGTTAGATTTGGTATTGTTTTGTCTACTGGTACTTGTCCATGTGGCCAAATGTTAATGAATTTAAATTTTCCGTTGCATAGCATTAACATAGTATTTAAATTATATAAGAAACATAATAATTAAAACATCTGTCAGAAGGAAATACTATAGGTCTTAAGTGGGACCCCACGTCCAATTTATTATTGTTTGCAATCATCCTGAGATGTAGGGCTGTATAATCTATCTATCTCTCTATCTATCTATACCTCTATATATACCTATACTAATTAGGCACTTCCTAGAAATTCTCACGTTAACTAGATTTTACGAGCCGTTAATTTGGTGGGACCGAATTATTATAGTGTAGATTGATTTATAGAACAAAAAAAACTCACGTATATATCTCCTTCATAGAAGGAAAAAAACTCACATATCTCTCTTCAATAACCCAACTCTCTCAATCTCTCACGTAGTCTCACCATATATTATTTTTCTATATGCATGATGTATTGTTGGTTCAAACTCACGTATCTCTCTTCTTCATAGATGAAAAAAAAAATCATGTATTTAACTGACGTATATCTCTCCAATAAGCCAACTCTCTCAATCTCTCACATTTCAGGATATATTGTTTTTTTAGATGCACGATGTATGTTTGGTTCCACGAGTCCACAATGATCCATCTTCACATAAGTAATAAAGAAAAAAAAGACTCCTGAACGCTTCAAGAAACTCCTAATGCAACTTCATCTTCACAGGTTTCCTTCGTCAAGCCCTTCTCAGGTTTATTCATTCCATGACGCATGTCTAGCCGCCGCCGTTCAACCATCTGCAACCGCCCGACGAATTAACCGATAGAAATTCTGCTGGCCCCCAAACGTGGTTTTCCTGGCCATACAACGTCCGCCACTGGCATGTTACTGTAGCGGCCGTTGTCGAGCTACTCCAGTTGCGGTTCGTCCACCCATGTGTCCTTGATGTGCTGCGAGAAGTACATCCAGAGCAGCTCGCCAGAGAAGTTGGTGGCCCAATGCGTCAGGTGCTCTTAGTCGTCAACTTATTCGAACGAGTAGAAGAACGACACAGCAAGGTCCGTTGCTGTCCCTCCATGTTGGAATTGACAAGTTTGAAAAGGTTGTGATGCAATCCAATCCAATATGTTCCTCTATTCCTTTCTCTTCAACCTTTAAATCTTCGATGCCTATGTGATCCAATTTGGCTTCCCTTTTTAGGCCTACCAATTAATCAATCTGAAGCTTGGTGGTGCAGCGGAGGTGCTGTAGGGACGACAGTTTCAAGTAGAATATCCGGTTGCTATGATCATTGAGGATACAAAGTTGACCTTGAACGGCCCATGCCGTATGTACACGAAGAACTCGGTTTACATCTCCATGATTGGTCGTACGCCAGTCAGCTCTATCTCCTTCCGCAAAGTCTGTCATAGAAAAAGTTTCTTCGGTAAGTTGGACTTTAGATGTCGCCCTAGCGGGCGCAATATCATGTCCATCCAATCCACCATGCATGGCCTCCATAGTGCACGGTCCTCATCCTCTGATTGGATTCCAACACCAGCACGTCCTGCAGCCCTTCTTTCTTGCTGTTTGATTCCAACACGTGCAGTTTCAGTTCTTTATGCATTACGCTCCTTGAGCACTACGCTATGGTAGGAGCATCCATCCATTGCGTTCCTTGAGAATTACGCTGTTCAAAAAATAACATGGGTGCGGAGTCTGTGGACTTTGTATAGCACATGATCAACTATATAGGACGAGCAGGTGATGGGCGATGACGTTACTACAATTGTTGATGCTAGGAAATTTCCGCCAATCTATATTAACTGCAATAGCTAGGCTGGACCGCTGGAGCGAATGGATTTGTTAAATAATTACTATATATGCTAATTTTCTCCTTTTTTGACTTACTGATTAGCTACAGTTTTTCTTCTTCAGTTTGTCTGAAATTTGTTGTCCCATAGGAGCCACTGGATCGAACGTGTTAGCTGTCTCTCTATATATATTTCTGATCTTCGGTTTCCTTAATTTTGTAACACACGTGCATGCTTGACTCAATGTCCCAGTGGTATATCTCATACATCCAGGTAGGTATTTCTATCCTTCAAAATATATATGGAGATAAAGCCATAGTTCCGTCTGAATGTTATTCATGCAGTTTTTTATGTACGTCAGGATAATTCGATTTATAAAGCAGCAGATTTCAAGTACAGAGTGTAAGTCGAGCTCCCGTGAAGCCATTAAAATTTGATAGGTGAAACAAACAAAAAAACTAAATTAGTTCGAGAAATGAACTACTTGGTTGTGGCATGATGCATGAGTCCTAGCATCAAAATATGCCTGTACCGACTTAGCTATTCCCTATATGTAATGCATTTCGTATTTTTTCTTAAGAGATTATTCATCAACACAATCATTTGGTGTATTATTTTTCATATCAAGATTATCATCTCTACTTGAGAAAAAAGGGTTCAAGAAATAAATGTCAAAGCCGTGGATTCCAATTTTGATTGCCCACATTGAGAAAGAAATGGACTTTTCGACTTCGCTAGCTGAATGTTTGATCCTTTACGTCCAATATATGTGTCTACATGTAATATGAACATGTATCAAACAATTACTATTGACAAGTTATTCTTCCCATTTGTGTTAACCATAATAAGTTCTCAGTTATTTGCATTTATTTTTTTGCTAAAGATTGCATCTTTTTTATAATGATTTTGTAATTGAGAAATTACTAAAGTGATTTTGTTCCTTTTCTCCTATACATCACCAACGACTGCTTTCACATTTTCTAATACACATGGGTTCTAAGTTCTTTTATGCTAGTCCGTGTAACTGCACGGGTTCACGACTAGTTACATATTAATCCTCATATTCACTCTTATATTTCTCTTCATTGGTTGTTGTTTGGTCCCACAACCCAATGTTACCTTTGATTAGTCACTAAAACATAGAGAAATATTGTAGTTGGAATGTTCGTCTTAAGGAAACATGATCAAGCTATCACTGATTTTTTTTTCTGTTAATAGTTGTTTTCAAATACATGTGTGTGTAACATCAGATGATGAATGGCACCGAGGATAGCATCCTACCACATAAAACCATTTCAGAAATAATTAAATGCAAAATTATGTCCCATTCATCTGTTTGTGTCCTTACCTTGTGTGTTGCAATGTGGTTTCTTGATAGCAAAATGTTATGCCTCTAAGTTTTACCCATGCTTTTGGATGCTCATGCAATATACTCTTACTCTACTCCTCTATGTGGCCTAGTCACCCAAGGATAAATAATAATGGCCGTATATTAAAACAAGTATCCAAATTCCACTCCCTAAATCATGTCATATGATTTCTTTTTATCAGTGTTATTCTGCATCGACTTTTTTTAATCAGAGTGAAATTGTACGACTAATTTATTTATAATTTCATTTCATGTTCAAGTTTGTTGGTTAAATTTTATAGTTGCTAAAATAATCAATGGAAACTAATTTACTTAGTTATTATTATAAAATATATATTTTTCACATAAAAAGTGGGTCGTGCGCTTTGCACATTTATTTGTAGATGTATGGGGTATTATTATCTTGAATAATCTGACTCAAAATGTTTACCACGCATGTTCAACTATGCGTATATATGAAAATGCACAATTTTGTGGCTCCATTTATATATAAGGGGTGGACGATTTGCATGACTCTAATATGTCCAACCTGTGTCAATGACCTGCATGGTACGTTTCAGTTGGTTGGCGTTTGGTTTTGATTTTCTACATCTATCTTTTATTTTTTTATACAATGTATTGCTATCCCTATCATTGGTTGACCTTGCTAAGTTAGCGTATGTCTATCTGTGGGATGCAAACAAACCTATGGAGCCAATATGGCGAACGCATGTATATGTGCTATGTATCAGTAATTCAGTCTGCATGTAATTTATCTCCTTGTAGACTTGTCGAGTTTATGCGTGCATTTATTTACTCAGAAAGACCTGCCCGTATTTTTTTTAATATATGCACGTGACGTGGTTAATACATGATATTCATGTAGGTTGACTGAGTTACGCATGCATGTTTTCTTTTGCAAAAGATCCGCTCACACCTCTCAAAAAAAGGATCTGCCCGTATGATGGTTCTTTTAAGACGTCCCTAATTGAAAGAGAGAAGTTTTTTTAAGAAATTTTCAAGAGAGAAGGTGATTTAGCGACGTAACTGGCCTGGATTTTTTTTCTGAAATACATTTTTATATCTTTTAGCATGTACGGGGCAACAATCAGTTCTTGATAAAAAGTCGTTATTTAACTCTGCGATGGATGGACGTTCCGATCATTGATTACTTTGTTTCATACGAATTTAAAATAAAAATGATTTTGTTTCTCCACTGTTGCCATGTAGCTGTCGCTTGTCTGGAGCTCATAGCTGCTTATTATGGTAACACAGTCAATTCTGTAACTGGGTCACGCTAAATTACACGACCAGACCATGCACTGTTTGGATAAAATGAGCATTCAGTGGTCAGGGGCAGAGAAGCAGCGATGGTCGATTAAGGCGCTTGAGGATATTGGTTACAATGTTTCAAGAAGATCTATTGTTGAAGCAAAATGTAAGTTTTCTTCTAGAACTACTAAGGCTTATGTGAGTATTTCCATTTAGCTAGACGGCTCTACTTTATTTCTTCTATGGAATCGTCTACCCTTTATGTTGAGAAGAGTATTGAGTGCGGTTTGGTTATGAACTACTCCCACAGTTCCTAAATCTAAGTCCTTATTGAGATTTCAATATAGACTACATATGGATGTACATACATGTATTTTAGAGTGTAGATTCACTCATTTTGGTCCATATGTAGTCCATATTGGAATCTCTAAAAAGACATATATTTAGGAACGGAGGGACTACATCATAAAATGTTTGTTACATATAATTAAATATATAATTGATTTCGAATGAAAGGTTGAACCTCCGGTGGCTCTTCCATCCCATGGGCAGTCACTCTGGTGGTAAAATTTTCACATAAATTAATTCGAAAGAGTCAAGGTTACAGTGTGGACTTATGTGGTTTTTTCCTTTGTGTATGTGGAAATGAAATGTTATCTTAACTTCTAAAGAATCTATGTATGGAGAGGATAATATAAGCATTTATGTGACAATGTTACTGTGTAGATAGGGATATTCAGACAAACTAATCCAGAAAGAGCCGCCCAACCAAAACAAGAATAGGACGCATGTGAATTACAACTCGCTACGTGCACTCGCTGGCAAACTTGCACAATTAGTCGAGTATATTTTGTGCTCTTAGAATTATGATGTGAGCCACTTACAAGGAGAAAAAGGGTGCCAAATCCACTTCTCACTAAAGTAATTGAATGGGAATAACAAGGCATTGTTGAACGGACGACAATGTGATAAAATTGTCACATTATTTAACTCGAAAGAGTGAATGTCACAGTGTGGACAAATTTCCGGTGGTGTTTTTTTGTTTAGAATACACATTAGAATTGGTTCCAATCTGTTTTCGAAGTGGGTGACATCTTATCATTGCGCCAGGACGTCCTCACATATCAGTAATTGTCACCCTAAGTATCCCAATGAATATAAGGATCGAGAATGAACCAATTTTGTTATCTCTAACAACTATCTGCTAGGTAAAGCATATCCACAGATCATATTGGCATTTCTTCATTGTGTTTGCAATATAATTAGAAGTGAGGCTTATCCACCATGCTTTCCTCGGTCGGCTATATGCAAGGGCCGACTCCTTTAGCTGGGCCGGGGTTGACTTCTGGGTCAACAATTTCTGGGTCAGTAGTGGCGTCGAGGCGCGGCGTTTCGCAAATGGTGCCCTTGGTTTATGCGCCTGTTGTAGGTGTGCCGATATAGGTGGTGTCGTCCGTTAGACTGATGGTTGATGGTGGTTCTACTCCTTTTTATTTCTCTGATGCAGACGTAGTGGATTTTGGTGAGATTCCCAATCCTAGCTGGCTCGTCGAACATGCGTGTGAGTTAGCGGATTCAAGCACAATCAGATGCTGCTGAGCTGGATACGGGGTACGCTATGCGCGGCAAAGCTTGGAGCACTGAGTCCACTATAGTTATGTCTATTAATAAGAATTCTTTTGTTCTTATAGTTTTTGAGAAGGATATTTCACATAAAGCTACAAACATTAATGTTTTGTATGGTTCAGAGGTGGATAGAGCCATGACCATGTTAAAAACAATTGCGGCTACTAAACCAATGGATGCTGGTTATGTTAGCTGAGTGGGGATTAAGGTGATTTGCGTACTTGTGCCAGGATATTGCTCCTAGAAGTGTTGTGGAACCGGATGATCATGCGGATATGTCATGTTTCTCTAGGGACGCTGAGGGTAAGGAAAGTCATGTGGAGCATGAGATACTTCGGGCAAAGGTAGTGCGTACAATGATTACTTTGATGGTCTCCAGGACCATCTCTATGTTGCTGGGGAAATGCAAGGTGTACCATGGGCTACAGAAGGAGTGCATCGAGTAGAAATAAGGCTTCCGTCAATATCAAGAAGAAATCCCAAATCCCATTCTGTCATATGTAAATTAGGTGTTCTAATGCTTAGGCTTATGATCCTCTTACAGTAATCCTAAAGTATCATATTCATTAGTTTTTATTACAAGCACAACAACTAAGGCCTTGTATAGCTGTAGAACCAACCTATGATATTCAGTTCTATGGCAAAAAAAAAAACCCCTATGATATTCAGTTGTGAATACAATAAGTATTCCACCAACTTTCATTGAGCAAAAAAAGAATAATTTCACCTTGTATACTACACTATATATCTTCATCACCACGCTAGATACCAAGCTCCATTGCTCCACGCAATGTTGTTCACATGGCAATCCATTCTATATGCAAACTGAAGAAATGGTGAGAAAAGATCCATATAAATATTTTAAAAGTTCACATGGGAATACGAGACATCAGGAGAGATTGAAGCATTGGTCGATGGATCGGGCGACCTTTTCTCGTTCGTATTGCTCACGGCATAATTCAGGAGGAATGTCCGATCTGTAGAAAATGTACTAAATGTAATAGGTAGTGCAGCCAAACTCTATCCAATTTTTTCATCGTTGGGACGCACAGATATGTGGAAAAACCGATATCTTGGATATCACTCAACAATTTCACAACTGAACTGCTTTGTCGTGTCAAAAAATAAAATTGGATCATGCTCGATTGAAACAAAATTAGATCACTTCAAGCTGCCGAAAAAGAAATTGTGGGGAAATTACAAAACTGGATCATTTGCCATGGATTGAGAGATATTATGCAGCAAACACATTAACAGTCCTTCAATCATCTGACACGAATTGCGGCACAACGATGGAACCACGTTAGGGTTCCCAACTTGTTTGTAGGGAGGATGGCATCCAACTTTTATTTTTAAGAGGATCCGTTTTCTTATTTATTACATGTCATTATTATTATTATTATTATTATTATTATTATTATTATTTACATGGAATTTTTTAAGAGGATGGCAATTGTTATTATTCAGAAGATGTCATTTTCATCATTTTTATTTTTAATGCCATGGCAGTTTTAGTACTAAGTACATGGCATTTTTACTAACGATTGGATGTCATTTTTATTATGGAGAGGATGACATCTTTATTTTAAAAAGGATGACATTTTAATGTTGAGAGGGTGACATTTTTTATTTTTAATGGCATGGTAGTTTTATTTTGGGGCTTATCCAAACAAAACATTTTATCTAGAGAGATGACAATTTTGTAAAGTAGCCCGTCAGTTTGCATTTTTTTTGTTCTGGGCATGGCATTTTTATAAATTTATAATTTTGTGCATATATTTTTTGTTCATGGCATCTTTTATCTAGAGGATGGCAGTTTTAATGTTTGCATGGTAGATTAAAAAAAATTAAACAGAGCAGCCTGCTCCCTGGCGAACCACGAGAAAACAGTCGCTGGGAGCTGCTACTCCTAGCGATCGAATCATTTGATGGGTGGAGCTCCCTGGCGATCGGACACCAAATATCCAGGTCCAAAACAAATTAAAAGGGATAGCAATTTTTAAAATTGAACCAAAGGAAGACACACATGTTAAATCGGATATGCTATGTCGTGAAATTGGAATTAATCTTTAATATAGGTCGAGATTTACTGACTCGGCTTCTCCTTTTTAAACAGAACATGACTAGATATCACTATTTCGACATATGTTTTTCAGGAAGAATATCATTAACAAATGTAATTTATATATGTGTGAGATATGTGACGGTGGCCTCGACTTCTTCTGGATTGGTAGAAGGGAAGCAAAAAAATAAAGGGTGTGGCTAGGTCTCAGTCGACTGGGACTTAACCAAGTCCCAATCAAGTGACATAGTGTACATTCTCGGAAAAAAAGTGACATAGTGTATAAGAAGAAAAGTAAGAAACAGAAAAGAAAAAAATTGTATAACCTCCATATTTTTTTTGGAAAAGGAGGTTCATCCCCGGGCTCTGCATCTGAAAGATGCATGCGGCCATATTATTAAAAAGTTCGAACAAAACAAAGTCATAGATCCATTACACCTCGCAAACAGAGCAAAAATAAAAAGAAAAACTCATTGTCACAACCGGCAGGATAATAGGAGTAAAACACTAGACGCCTATCCTATTATGAGACCGCCATCCAAACCGATTGAATATAGCCCGTGCTAGCATCTCTCAATGGTTGCACCCAGTAACCAAGGGTTCCCTGCAGTCCATAACAAAGTCTCATTGCATCCCGTAACCAAGGGCTCCCTGAAGTCCATAACAAAGTCTCAGTTGAGACATAGCAATCCACAAAAACAAAGCAAAAGGTAGTAAAGAATAGAAACGTCGCATGCCTAACCGAAGTGCTCAGAAAGTGCCGCCGTCTCCGTCGTGCGGATAAGCATGCATATATTCCGTCGAGTACAAAAACACAAGAGATGTCGCCCGAGTGAGTGAACAGCGGCGACGGCGACCAGTACGGAGTGCAAGCACCGATCGTGGTTTGACGGCCACCGGGGATTTTCCATCGCGCTTTCTGTGTGAGCTGCCGCATACTTTTCCTCTGTGTTTCTTGGTGAGCCCCGTCGCCCGTCGGGTCAGCAGTCAACAAACGTACTCGGAGTTCGATCGTATCATATCACCACCCCGACGCTCAGCTCGGTCACACCACGCAAACAAAGCGTGGAACTAGCAAAGAATCGCATCCGAGTTCCATCGACGAGCGGCGGCGATGGCAGCGGCAGCAGCAGCCTAGAGAGTCCTAGGTAGTGGAGCCTGAAGTTACCCGATCCATGGCTATGGAGAGGTTCCTGACGGCGCTTGTCTGCTGGGAGGCACCCCTCGACGCCTGTCAAATAATCATGTTGCATTAGCGAGCACGTAGGGAGTAGGGCATGTTTGTTTCTAAGTTTTAGCTTGCATTAGTTGAGTATAGGCTAGCACGTACACGTTGTGTCACGTGTAATTAGCATTTGTTTTTGTTAGCTAGTTTGTTAGCCACGAGCCCGTAACTTGTGCGAGCCGTGCATGCATTTGCATGGGCCTGAGATGCATCCGTTTGCATCGGGCCGTTTTCCTTCAGTCTAGCATCGCGTAGTAGACATGTTCAGAAGCTCGTGGGATGGCACGAGCTAACCGGATCGTGGCGCTTTGGTAGGATCCTTACCGGCCACGTTTTCCCTTCTGTAACTGAATAATGAGATATAAAGGAAGAAAAGCCGAGAAGAAAGTTGAACGGCACCAAAAAATTCTCTCGTGCGTGTCTCCCTGTGTTTTCTTCTCCACCGTGTATGCGTGGGTTTCCGGCCTGTGATCCAACAATTGGTATACAGAGCCTGGTTGTGGCCGGAGGCGAATTGGCGACAGTGTGTAGCGATGGGAGATCAGTCACCGAGGAAGAGCGACGATGGTGATGGCGGAAAGTACACGCCGCCGAGCAAGAGGCTCGGAGCCAGCGGCTCCGGCGATGGGACGATCGTCGTGGCTGCGCCGGTGAGGAGCGTCGGAGTGCCGATCCAATACCCGCAGCTGACAGAAGGTAATTATCAGTTGTGGGCAGCGAAGATGAAGATCATCCTCAAGCCAATGGGCGTGTGGTCGGCGATCACCGGAGAAGACGTCGACGAGGCCAACGATCAGGGAGCCATGGCTGCTATCTCGCAGTCCGTTCCCGACGACGTGATGATGTCCATCGTGGAGTACGAGTCGGCGAAGGAGGCTTGGGATGCTATCCGTACCATGCGCATAGGCGATGAGCGTGTGGTGCAGGCGCGCATCAGCCACTTGACAAGGCGCTTCGAGCGGCTAACCATGGAAGATGGCGAAGAAGTCGGCGCGTTCGGGCGCCGACTCACCGCGCTCGTCGGAGAAATTCGAGCACTTGGCGAGAACTTGCAGGAGCACCAATAGTTCATCCGCAGTTTCATATTTACTTGTTCTTTTGTAAATGTTAGAAGAAAAATAAGTAGAAACCACGGAAATAGAAAAGAGAAGTGGGAGAGAGAAGCACCGAATGGTTGGCAATCATGTAGGAGTTAGAGACATCAGGAGAAACTTTGCTTGGAGTGGTGGCTAGATTGTCCACTGTTGAATCGTGGACCGAATGCAGGACCAAGAGCCATAGCGCCATGCTGCCCTTCAGAGTTCCTTTGCTGCATTGTTGGTGGAGGCGGGCAAGGTGCATTGAAGGTTTGCTTTGGACAGTCGCGGAGACAAGCCTAGGGCAGCTAGGGCGATGACCCCAGGCCTAGTAACAACTTACTTTGTAATTCCTTCATACAAAGTATAGAAAATCATAAAAGTTTATCACTTAATATAACACAGCCTCGGGCGTAACCTACTTCTAGCTCTCCCACTAGCCTTGGAACATTAGTGGCACGCCTAAATTTACTGTTTGAGTTCTTGAAGGGCTTTTTCTCAGGGATCGAGGGATACGCCGTTGGCATGACCAAGAGTCGCTGTGACAAGCTCTACATCGACGACGCTGGCTGGGGCCCCGAAGCCGACTCAATCGAGTACGGTTACCGGGTCCCCTTCGGCGGAATCGACGTCTTCATCAGCAAGATCGGCAGATCTGAACTTGAGCCGGACATCTGCACCGACACCGTCGAGCCAGCTCGGCGCGCACAACCCGCCCGGATCTAAGCCGGACGGAAACACGTCTTTGTGGGCTTCACGCAAGGTGTGGAACTTGGGGAAAATTCCGCATCTGGAGGAGAGACTCTCGTCTATTCAAGTGCTGAGTCCTCGACCGAAGAGACGGAGTCAATCTACCAGATTTATAATGGTGGGCTTGAGGTTGTTCCGATGGTGAGAGTATTCTGGACCCCTACGACCCTTCGTGCCGAGCCGCCATCTTCACGGCAGGCACGACACCGGCTCTCAACAACACGACGGCTGGAGCAACAACAGCAACTGGCCCCTCAAGGTCCGGCTCAGTCAGGCCTCCGGCTCAAGTCTTATCTGAGCTGGTGGATGCTTTGACAACCTTAATGGGGACTGAGGTCACGGCGGAAAACCAAGCGGAGCGTAACACAGAAATCGCAAAGCTTAGGGAGCAGGTGACCAAAGCTCGGACGGCCGAGTTGCAAGCCCAGATTCAGGCAAAGACAGAGCGCCTGAAAACCCAGGCTTGGCAGTTGAACGACTGTGGAGGATGATTGGACGGCGGGCGGCGAACGGCGTGGGAGGCGACGGGAGGAGCGGCGTGAGCGGCGAACGTCCGGCCGCGGGCGGCGCTGGGAGGATCGGCACGGGAGGCAGCCCGCCCGTGCTGTGGCGAGTGGCTGGCATCCGTGCCAGCCCTTCGGCCTTGCTAGTGGAGTCCGACAAGGAGATCCGATCTCCCCGGCGTTGTTTATTCTCGCCATGGATTCGCTTCAGGCCATGATGGAATGGGCGGCACGCCACAATCTGCTCGCTGCGATTGGATTAAACAGAAGAATCCCGAGAGTATCTGTTTTTGCTGATAATGCGGTTCTATTCTTTAGCCGGACAGTGGCAACCTGCAGGTGGCCTCAGCCATACTACAACTATTCGGAGATGCATCGGGACTCAGGCTTTTTTTTTTGGCACTGGTCCCGACGTCGACGCAGCGATCCGCTGATTACTTTTCGGCGGAGCGACGAACGACGAACTAGGCTGGAGACACGCACGTAGCAAACTAGCTGACTCCGGCGAGTTGCACACGTACGTACGAGAAGCAGGCTAACAGGATCGATTTTGTAGCTGGCTATACACGTGAACAGGACATGGCGACTTGATTGCAAAACCAGGAACGTGTCGTCCCTGTTGTTTATTGCTTTTACAATCTGATAATTACAGGGGGAACCCCGTACAGGTATATATAACACTACCTATCTACGTATACACAGCCGACTCGGCCTGGGCTACGAGTCCGTGCCGGACTCAGATGCCTAATCGTGATTATCTCTGACAAATTTCCAGAAGAGCACTATCACCTGCATCCGCTGCCACGAAGATCAGGCGGCTAATGCGGCAGCCCACTTTCGGTGTCACCAACAGTTATTCCGGGTCTACCCGTCTCGATCCACAAGCGAAGACGGCAAGATATCATGCCACTAGTGGATAAATACTCGGCCAAGATGAAAGGATGGATGGCCAAGTTACTTGATCCAACCGGCCGGCTCACTCTCACCCGCTCGGTCCTGATGGCACTGCCCATCCACTTCATGTCGGCTCTTCCACTGCCTATGTGGGCGATCAAAAACCATGGAAAGGGGATGCAGAGGATTTCTTTGGAAGGGAGAGCAAGATATTAGCTGGGGTCATTGCTTACTTCCCTAGTCCAGGGTGTGCGGACCAATGGAGTTGGGCGGCATGGGAATCTTTAATGTTAGATGGTCCGGCTTTGCACTACGATGTAGATGGCCGTGGAGAGTTTGGGATGAGGAAAAAAGGCCTTGACACCACTTCGAGGACAAAACTGAGAGACATGTTACCTGCATGTTCAACGCGGCTTGCGCTATTGCCCTGGGAAACAGCGAGGTTGCCTTGTTTTGGACAGACAATTGGCTACCAGGGGGACGCTCGATCGCAGATGTCGCACCAGCCCTCTACTCCTTTGTCAAAGATTTGGGTTGTTCTATCAGGGAGGCACTGAACAACAACACTTGGATCAGGCAAATTCAAGGCGGGGTCTCGTTGCAGGCCATGGCATAATATCTCAAGAACTGGGACACGGTGCAAGGGATCAACCTATCAACTGATGTACAAAACCAGCCGCTGTGGAGGCTCACCGATGACCACCACTACTCCGTCAGCAGCGCCTACAATATGTTCTTCATGGCAAGCATACCATTTGCTTGCGCCAAGCCGATTTGGAAATCCAAAGCCCCGCCAAGATGCAAGTTTTTCATGTGGTTGGTGGTCCACCGCCGATGCCTCACCGCAGACAAACTACAGCGCAGGCATTGGCCATCTAACCCCTACTGCCCACTATGCCTTATTGAACCGGAGGACTGCGAGCACCTCTTCATTCACTGCAGGTTCACCCAACGGGTTTGGAGTCTCTTCAGGCTGTGGACGAGGGGGGCTTTCATCACGCCACACGATGGATTCACTTCGACCGAGGAGTGGTGGCTCACCTCCAGGAAAGGGAACCCGAAGCCAATGAGAATGAACTTTGACACAATCACCATCCTAATCCATTGGCGGGTTTGGAAGGAGCGTAATGCGAGGATATTCGACCAGATCGCCAGTGCTACGGAGAGGGTCCTTGATCTTATTAGAGAGGACATAGCGACATGGCGTGCCACTGGATGCATTGCTGACCTAGCAGCATAAGCCTAAGCATCGGCCTGGCGTGCTCGGTTCTAGTACGCCTAGACTGTCCCAGTTTGTATGTTTGTATGTATAATGTCTGTCTCTTTCCTTTTCTCTCTAATAAAATTTGGCCAACGGCCCTTCAATATTTATAGGACGCATTTAGCCGGCGCACGGCCGCCTAGGATGGTTAGCGAGCCGCCCGCCACTTTAGGTAATTTCTTGTCTCCCCTTTTAATTAGAATAGTCATCCAGTAGTCTCATTTCCTGCTACTATTAAATGCCAGCATATGCATCTCCTTCTGTGCATGCATGTGCATGTGTTTGTTCTCATTTAATTTGTGATTTTAAAATTTTAAAGAGGTATAACTTTCAATCCGCGTGTCAAAATTCGGATCCGTTTTTACCGTTGAAACCCTCACGGCGTGCTCTTGAAAAGTAGATCCCACATGAGGATGTTTCGACGAAGTAGTCTTTCTGCCAACTAAATATTAATGTGTGTGCAACTAGACTACATTTCCCGCGCCAACTGAGCATATGTGTGTGCCAATAGTCCTGCCAACTAAACATCAATGTGTGTGTAACTAGGCTACATTGCCGCGACAACTGAGCATATGTGTATGCCAATAGTCCTGCCAACTAAACATCAATGTGTGTGCAACTAGACTACATTGCCGCGTTAATTGCGCATATGTGTGTGCAACTAGTGTTCTGCCAACTAAACATCAATATGTGTGCAACTAGACTAAATTACAAGACAACTGAGCATATGTGTGTGCAACTAGTCCTTCTGGCAACTGAACATCAATGTGTATACAACTAGACTACATTATAAGCCAACTAAACATTAATGTGTGTACAACTAGACTAAATTACAAGCCAACTGATTTAAAAAAAAGTTGCACCATGTAGTACTAAAGTTGCACAATGCATTACTTTAGTTGCACCATATAGCATCAAAGTTGGCATCAAAAGAATTTCGTCGAAATATATTCATGCAGGATCTAGTTTCAAAAATCTCGTCGCGATGAATCCAACGGTGAAAACGGAACTGAATTCCGACGTGTGGTTTAAAAGATATGGCTTTAAAAGAATTTGAAATCCCGAAATAAATGTACGTGAATTTGTTTTCTCTAACTGTTGGGACTAGTGAGAACACATTTAGTGTCAGCACCCACATGCGCTACGAGACAAAAATAAATACACATGCTTGTGTGTGGCAGATTGGCCACTCGGGAACACCAAATAGTTCGTACGCACTTTTTAGATTTTAGGATATAGGATATTTATATGTCTGTTTGGTTTACTGAAACCTTATGGTGATGTCTACGCTGTCATTCGAACCATAATTTTTTCACAAAAAATTGATGTGTTCCTCACCAGACCACCCGTAAACTTTCTTGATACAATACGAAGAAAAGGGGCAATAATACAAAACAGTGCCCAGGCTCATATGCTTCAGGAGAAAACTAAATTAAAAAATAAGAAAACAAATTTTAAAAAACTGAACTTTTTACACGTGAAAGATGAGAGAATTTTCTAGGTGTGTGTAAAATTTCAAGGTGTTTGCACATTTGACGAGCTCATGGTGAAAAAAATAAAATTCCATCTACACTGCACTTTTTTAAAATTTGTTTGACAAGCCAAATTTGTTATTTTGCCATGAGCTTCTCAAATATCCAACCACCTTGAAATTTGATATGCACCCAGAAGATTTTGTAAACTTTCATGTGTAAAAATTTCATATTTTATAACACTTTTTCCTATTTTTACTGTTCATCCACAGGTGCAGCTAAGCCTGGGCGCAGAAAGGCTACACTCGGAAAGGGTCAGCTACACTAGTTGATAGGCTCATGTGCTAAAGAGTGTCAAACAAGCTAGCGCTCTTGTCAATCGGAAGAAAGCAGATGCAACGAGAATGGCACATGTATAATCCAATACGTGCAATGCCACGCCGACCGCCCAGCCTGCGCGAACCGTACGTCCATCCCTGACATATGCCACCTCTTCTCCTAGTTGAAGTGCCGCCTCACCCAGCACAACACAAGATTCTATTTGCTCGCCATGAACGATGGCACGCCCAACGTGCCTATCTATTCATTTTCATTTTGGTGGAACGACCTTAACTGATCCGGCACCGCATCATAGAAGAGACATCAGCGCATAGGTACAATGCAAGTCTCTTCACCGTGTGTGGCCAGTGGCCTCCCACTCCATACAACCAAGTGTTGATGATCTCACTAAATACATCCAAACAAACCAAGCTCATAGAGGGAAATGTGAGTAGTGCCAACAGTGAATACATTTAATTAATTGAGCGCGATTTACTTTTTATTTCTCCAAGGACTTGAATGCACATATTGCATCTCGATGAAGATTTACCAGATAATTTTTTGCTTATAGTCTCAACCGGCTAGGGTTTGATTTGATAAAAATGATAATGGAGCTAGATGATTTGTTATTGTTTGGAAAAAGTTTAACACTCTAAATGTATGAATGTCACAAGCAATAACGGAATATATGATGTCGTACTATCAAAACGTTTAAGTAGCAAGTGGATGACAATTACTCCGTAGAAACACAAATGCATGCTACCAGTGAAAAAAGACCATGTAAAATTTATTAAAGAAAATTCACCAACCTTCATTTAGGCAAATAATTTTGTTCCTATATAAAGTTTCTATTGACTTGTCCAAATTGCAAGATCTGGTAATTCATACACACCTTGATGTTGCTTCCTTGTGTAGTTTGATGTGTAATTAAATGATTAAATGGAAAACACAGGAACTGCGTTGGTGAAGAGAGAAGAGATGCACGACCAGTGGGAATCAGAGATATTAACAGTGAAACCCTCCTCTCTCGGTGAATCTAATCCCATTGTTATTACCATTACATCTATGGAATGAAGGAGGCCTGCCTCCTGATACTAATTGGGTGTCACCATTGACACATCGTAAAGATGTTTTGAACGGGTCTTGATGCGCACCCGCATGGCCACTTCCATTGCTAGCAAGGATGGCATCCGCCATGGATGAACTTAGTTTGTGCATGCATTCCCTTCTTCTTCTTTTTCCGAAAAGGATCAGATCCATAATAAAAGTTCCCGGAACTACAAAGCATCTCAAACATAATAAAAATTATGCATGCATTCTCTTGGTTTCAGCTACTTCAATAACAACTTTCATTGGTGCACACGATAAAAATTCTACAAAATGTTTAATATCATTCTCTTGGTTTCAACTACTCGAGTAAACGACTCTCTAGTATCACATGTCATCGAGGTTAACGCATTAGTACCAGATGTCATGTCTAGTGGATTCAGTGGAGACTATAACAATAACAAAAGACGATAAATTCATCTTGTCTAGATTGCTGCCCTCCATATATTTTCGATTCTTACATATTGGTGCTTTTAGGTGCACATGATTGCATGTAAAATAATACTAGCTAGTATCCATTACTAAATATTTACGTGTGTACACTTGTCCTTCTCTCCACATGTTCACATAAAAAATGCTTGTTTTTGTTGAAATTATGATTCAAACCAAATCAACTTCTTCCTGAAATTCTGAAGTTTTTCCAAAATTAAAACATATACCTAATAGTCATGAAAAGATATGAAAATGATTTTTTTGCTTTCTTGCGAGGATGTGAATGTGTGCATGACTATTTTTTAGAATTGTTCGAGCTGGCCTTTTTGCCCATATTAGCTGGGGCAACAAGAAAAACATAAGTGCAACGATCCTATTTGCAGCCTCTTGGGTACTCATGTGTAGACGAAGTGCACGCCATCTCACTAAAACTACAACCAAAATGAATGAAAACCCTGTGGTGAAAGTATAGTATGACTAATCAATGACCTCCATGAATGAAATTGAGGCGCCACTAAGAGAAAACAACTAGCAGATAAATAAATACTCGAACAACCTTTTACCTTCATGAATACAGCTTTCCCTATACATAAATTTGTATTCACATGATCATAAAGCAAGACCATATAATTCATCTTGACTTGATATTACATATCCTTTCATTTCACAAGTAAGGACGCAAATAAATAGACAACACATAAATAGAGAATTTGACATGAATACAACTGAAGAAATGGAAAACATGGAATCAGAGACATCAGAAGATAAGCAATCCTTACTAAGCGAAGCCATTAGCCTTCCTTTTCGTAACCATCTACTCTGAATTCACAAGGCATACCTTATAATACTAATAGTGTCTTCTCGGAGACATGTGGTACCACTGTTATCAATGGCAATTGAGCTTGAGAATCATTTGTGTAGCTAGTTCCGCTTTTAACAAGGGCCACATCCTTAGTGGATAAACTGGGTTTGTGCTTGCCTTCTCGACCGGCCATGGAGGCTCTTGAGTAAAAAACATTGCTTCGGTACCCTACTTCTCTATGTGTCTTCGATTTGCACAACATACAATAGGGGCATATACATTGTGCAAATTAGGAAAAAGCATGAATTTAGTAATGAGGGGCCTATTATTCATGTTTTATGGTAGTGGTTGTGATTTGAGTTGTAGTTTTCACCATATATTGGATAAAAAGTGATAGGTTCCTGCCCATGTTGCAAATAGGATTGCTCGGTTCTTGTTGATACCACACCACCAATTTTGACGTCGACCAAAACCAATTTGTATCAACATGTGGACGTTTCCATATACGTATGAACATGGGCATTATCCAATGAATTTGATGTTGGGAATCTCACGAGTTGCGTCATGACGAATGTGTCCACTTATTTTCGGAATGGGTGCATCCAATGTTAGATATTTGTCTCACGATATCTCCTGCTTCCATATGAATGTGGGCACGAAAATTATTAGCTTATAAATTTAAAATTAGTGAAGAGCATGTAACTCTGTATGACTGTCGCCTCTACTAGGAACAAAACTCAACAACAAATTAACACATCGACCATCCTGCAACCAATCATCATACACACAACGCATTGTCACCAAATGACAACATAATTAGTAATCATAAACTGGACCGTGTGTCGACATCTTGCAATCCACATACGATGGTGTCCTAGTAGTGAATGGCATTGAACTACAATGAGAACCACATCCATCATGCCTCCACCGCGGCAGGGGAAGGTTCAATAGTACTTCTGATTTCCCTTGCTTGGTTGAGTTTCTCGATTGTGCCAGCCTACCGTGACAAAAGATATATATCAATTTAGGACATGTTTTTTCACTACCAAAAGGATAACTTTTTGAGAGAAAACAAGGAAAAAAGTGTGATATTTATCACTCACGTATCTCCAAAGAATAAATTTAATCTCTTAGCTTCAATACCTAAAATATTTGGTCTCTTATGTGTCAGAACTATCCAAATTTGGTCACATGCTCCACTGAGTGCAATTTTGATGATGACGGGGCACTTCTTACACAAATCTGGCAATGCAGTCAACACAAAAAACTGACAAATCCTAGAAAAAATCAATAGAAAAATATAGTTTTTTTGGAAAACACAAACAGTCTTGTGAAATTAACAAGGAAATGATGACAGACTTTGGTTGAATCCTAGAAAACCATAGAATTTGATGACATTTTGCAAACCAATGAATTCGATTAAGTCTCTTTCCAGCTTTTTCAACTTGTTATTTTTCATGAAGAATGTTTAGAAATCCTACTTGTTCAAAGTTTTGTGATATTTTATTTTCTTAAGTATTCTTATATTTTTATTCCTAATTTTCCACGAAGTTTCATTGTGAATAGTCGTTTTGCAATATATATTTACTGTTTCATAAAAATAATATTTTCTTGTATGTTTCCTAACTTTTCTAAAACATTAAAACCTTTGTTCCATAATGTTGTGCATATAGATTTTTGGAAAAGTTAAACCTCAAAAACTTTTCACCAAATTTGGGGTGCAAAACACTTACATCTAGACTACCAAACTTATATCATTAGATTCATTATAGGATATACTTTTGTACATTATATATTTGGTATTTTAGAAATAAATAGTTATCTCTAAAAACTTGGTTGTGTCAGCCTACCATGAGAAAAGATAGATATCAACATACGGCATGGCCATGGCAGGGGTGGTCAGACCGGATGTGGCCGACTCGTCGAAGCACTGTCTATTTGATTTGGTATACATGGAGATCCTGGTGCTTGTGTAATTGTTTGCCCTCGACAGATCCTGGTGCACCTCGAATTATTCTAACGAGGTATACATATGTCACTCGTTACAGACACGAAAATTGTTAGCTTATAAATTAAAAATTAGAGAAGAGCATGTAACTCTGTATGACTGTTACCTCTACTAGGAACAAAACTCAACAACAAATTAACACATCGACCATCCTGCAACCAATCATCATACACACAACGCATTGTCACCAAATGACAACACAATTAGTAATCATAAACTGGACCGTGTGTCGACATCTTGCAATCCACATACGATGGTGTCCTAGTAGTGAATTTCATTGAACTACAATGAGAACCACGTCCATTATGCCTCCACTGCGGTAGGGGAAGGTTCAATAGTACTTCTGATTTCCCTTGCTTGGTTGAGTTTCTCGATTGTGCCAGCCTTCCGTGACAAAAGATATATATCAATTTAGGACATGTTTTTTCACTACCAAAAGGTATACATTTTTGAGGGAAAACAAGGAAAAAAAGTGTAATATTTATCACTCACGTATCTCCAAAGAATAAATTTAATCTCTTAGCTTCAATACCTAAAATATTTGGTCTCTTATGTGTCAGAACTATCCAAATTTGGTCACATGCTCCACTGAGTGCAATTTTGATGATGACGGGGCACTTCTTACACAAATCTGGCAATGCAGTCAACACAAAAAACTGACAAATCCTAGAAAAAATCAATAGAAAAATATAGTTTTTTTGGAAAACACAAACAGTCTTGTGAAATTAACAAGGAAATGATGACAGACTTTGGTTGAATTCTAGAAAACCATAGAATTTGATGACATTTTGCAAACCAATGAATTCGATTAAGTCTCTTTCCAGCTTTTTTAACTTCTTATTTTTCATGAACAATGTTTAGAAATCCTACTTGTTCAAAGTTTTGTGATATTTTATTTTCTTAAGTATTCTTATATTTTTATTCTTAATTTTCCACGAAGTTTCATTGTGAATAGTCGTTTTGCAATATATATTTACTGTTTCATAAAAATAATATTTTCTTGTATGTTTCCTAACTTTTCTAAAACATTAAAACCTTTGTTCCATAATTTTGTGCATATAGATTTTTGGAAAAGTTAAACCTCAAAAACTTTTCACCAAATTTGGGGAGCAAAACACTTACATCTAGACTACCAAACTTATATCATTAGATTCATTATAGGATATACTTTTATACATTATATATTTGGTATTTTAGAAATAAATAGTTATCTCTAAAAACTTGGTTGTGTCAGCCTACCATGAGAAAAGATAGATATCAACATACGGCATGGCCATGGCAGGGGTGGTCAGACCGGATGTGGCCGACTCGTCGAAGCACTGTCTATTTGATTTGGTATACATGGAGATCCTGGTGCTTGTGTGATTGTTTGCCCTCGACAGATCCTGGTGCACCTCGAATTATTCTAACGAGGTATACATATGTCACTCGTTACAGAAAACACGAGCTTTCCAAGAGTCTCTAATCTTGCATAAGATGGTGAGTGTGATTGATGGCCACATACAAAAAGTATTTTCATATCGACGGTTTTGTAGTTGGAGATGAGTATGAGTGACGTCGTCGTCCATCCAACTGGGCAACAGTGCCTTTTGCTTTCCGTGATCGAGCAGAGGAGCCGCCGGCGAGGTCAAGGGCGGCACCGGCGACTCGGCCCTGGGCGCTTGCAGCGTTTGCCTTTCCTCTGATCTGTCCCACTCGATGGAAGAGATAAACTCCTTCGTTACTGCAGAGCATGCAAACTATAAATTCCTTCTCGCTCGTCCCCCACCCACACATATGGGCACCACATGCCAGGCACCCGCACGCAGACGGCCGGCGGCGCATCGCGGAACATGTCGGCGACGCCGGCCACCCTCACACGACACCTCCTGTCCAAGTCCAACTCCTCACCCCAGTCAGTCATATTCCGTTTTTGCTCGCCATAAACAATAGCCGAGGACGTCTCATCGCCGACGCAGCTGCAGTGTTCCGTTTCTATCGTTGGAACCATCTTGACCGACTCCCCGCGCGGCAGCGAGTCAGATTCGCAGCACGTCACCTCTCCTACTCAATAGACAATCAACCACGTCTCATGTCGCTTTGCCCCCGCCATATGCCAGACGGCTTCGGCGTCTGCCGTCCGCGTAGGTCAACTTTCCAGGCTTCCAGCCGCATGACGCCTCCGTCTCTCCTGCTGTGCTTCCCCTCCCCTATCTGTCTTCCCCTGTATATAAACAGAGCACGAGAGCAGAGCCATCGGAAACCAAGCGTCCATCAACGCAGGCACCAAACCCACATAGGAAGAAACTGATCATCGCTGGGCGCCGCTGACCATGGACAAGATCTTGGCTTTCTCGATCATGAGCTCCTCGCTGGCGGACATGGCGGTTGCCGGGTACGCCACGCGCCTTTCCTGGCGGAGCCGCAGCTGGCAGCAGCCGGAGAAAGCCACGGAGAAGCAGCGGCAGGAGGAGAAGGTCGACCAAGTCTCTCCGACAGAGATAAAGCGGGAGTTTGACGGCATCAACTGCTTCGAGTCCATGATCTCATTCTGACCGGCTCGCCGGCTGTCTTGGGCGAGATTTTTGAGTTTTTTTTTGTGGCTATTTTCTCTTTGTGGTTGCTTAATCGGTGATGAAGAGACATGTAACATGTACAGGGCAAGACAATGAATTACTTATCATAAATTATGATGATTTTTCATGCTGTTAGTTTGAGCCATGATTCTCTGTCGTGTCAGATAAAAAACGGCGAGCTCCTTATAAAAACCGCACTTCCTCCCAACTCTGAAGGTGACACACTTGAGCTTGAGGAAGAGGAAGCAAATGCATTTTCTCTTCCCTTTTTGTTACATGAGCTTGAGTGCACTTGCTAGGCAGACATTTGCTTCCTGCAAAAGACGATGGTTCCCCCCTATGTTTGCCCTTAAGTTTACCTTTTTATGGAAATAATAATGATTTAAACAAAGTTTGACCGGTTAATACATTTGACAAAAAAAGTTATATATACAGAAAATATAATGTGCGGTGGGGTCAAAAGAATTAAATGCTAAGGAGACCATAAGAAATGCGCACACATACATATGCATTCTAGCAAATGAAAAAAAATGCTATGAAAACTAAAACAATGAACAAATAAATATGTTCTCCACCAGCCTTCACGTGTGTGAATAATGATTTCCCTCTATATAAGTCTCTGCTAGCATGAGCAAATAGCAAGGTCTATTGATTCATCGACACTACAATATTTATTCCACCTTCCATTTGACATATTAGATTACAAATAAGTGGTGAGTACGGTCACAGAGAAGATAACACGACAAGAACTGAATGAATGCAAAGACATATGGGAATAAGAGACATCGGGAGAGAAACTGTTAGTTCTAATCTTGTTATGTGTCATTACCCGTTTCCTGGTTGTATGTTTTAGCTTTTCAGCTTGTAGGTTGTCTGTTGCAAATAAAATAGAACCTGTCATGTGTATGTGCACGCACAGGATTACATTGAGTCGTAGTTGTCTTGGTCAGCCTCCGATCGATCTTCCGTGTGAGGGCATGGGTAATAGGATCATGGGTGACTCAGTGATGTAATCAGCCACGTTTCGGTTGTGCGTGTTGCCGAAAGACTAATAAAGAGAAGAAACAAAAAAGACACAGCAGAATGCGTCAGTAAAAGAAAAAGGAAAGCCGCAGCAGTACGCGTCGCAAAAGAACCTCCTCTCCCACTGTGTGTCCGGTGTGTTCATCACCGCAAGGGAAAGTGATCCGGCCAGCGACCCTTACTCGATGAATCGAGTGCAGTGTGATATTTCCATTACCGCTGATACGCCTCCCATGATGTATCTGTGGACACCAATGATAACAGGCCCTTTGAGAAAAATCATCTACAGGTGGTCTATATTTCACCAGTGGCAAGCTTAGACTTAACTCTGTGAAAAATATTCATAGCATTACAAGACTTATTGCATGACCCAAAAAGAAATCATATAACATGCATTAACTGGATTCTTCTTCGCCTTCTTCGTCTTCTTGCAGCCAATAGAGGATAACATGTCGAGTTGTCTATCTAGCTGTTTGCAATAGGTTCCGGAAGAAGGGTTCTGGTTGTTCAATGAATAGGATTCGATTAGCTCTCGTCTTTTGTATGTTCATTTACATGCCAAAAAGGATGATATTTTTTTCTTTCTCGTGATGCAGAAGTTAGGATTACACAAGAATACAAGTTTATAGTTATCATTGATGGGTCCTTCAATTAGGTCAATGTTTGCACATGTAAAATGTCATCATGTAGATGGATATACGATTGCCTGTCCTCATACTGTGTTTTGTAGCGTTTTATGTTATTTGGTTGAGCAGAGTTATAAAATCAAATAGCAGTTGTTCACTCAACTAACTTAAGTGGTGGCTCAGTGGAATAATCGGGCTCCTCATGCCTGACCTTGTCCCAATGGTTGTGCGACTTTTATTCCTCATTCATGGGCCTAATGGCCATCTTTTCTCCCTAGTTGCTTGCCATCCATCACCCCCGTGCAGTACATCGCCTAGCGAATGGCGAGAAGGGCGATGGCAGCCACAACCCATCAGGTTCATCTTTACAACCACAATTGAGAAATATATGTAGAGAAGTGAGAGCCTCTCAGCACTAAACTATTTCCCTCTAGTTTTAATTTATGTATTGTAATGCATCTTGGGGTAATACACTTCTATCTGTATCCTTGCATTCAATTTTGCAGAAGTTATATATTGACTTGTAATATAGGCAAGCAGATAGCAGTTTATTAGAAGTTTTACAATATTATGTCTTAAGTTTACTGTTTTTACAGTTGCAGCGAACATATAAGTAAATTCTCCACCCACCTTCACTTGTGCGAGTAATGCTTTCACTATATATCTAAGTCTACAACTGCATGAGCAGATAGCAAGGTTCAGTAATTCATCCATACTGTTTGATATTTCCTTCTTCATTTATCTCACATGTAAAGACACGAACGAATAGGTGCGAGCACACAAAAGGAGAAGAGGACGAGAGAAGAATCAGATGGATGCAATGAACATCTAGGAATCAGAGACATCGGGAGAGAAACAATATTTACCCAATGTATACATTGGCCCAGAGCTAACACCATGGTCTCGACAAGCCTCAGGAGTCCAGCAACTAACACCATGGTCTCTACGAACCTCATGAACTCATCGACTTTATGGAACTGGTCTGCCGCGGTGACAGCATGCCTGAGCATCTTTAGCTGCAATCGAGCTTGTCTCTTCACTTTCAGTAAACATACACTCTGCTTGTCGTCCGCTCAACTATACCTTGCTGCCTCCCAGTTACTTGAATGAGACACTGTTTTGGCAGCAATTTCGTTCTTGTAACCGGTTCGAGAGACAATTACCGAAAAAGGCTTTCGCCCCGCTTTATAGATAAAGCAAACCACCAGAGCCACACACAGTACAACAAGGTTCACCCACACACACACACACAGAGTACCACAACACAAAGTACAAGCGGTTCTGCTGAGGGCACAGCACAACAAGCCCTGGAAATAAACAAAGGAGGCGGGTCAACCGCAGCGTTCGAAACAGCAACAAAGGATCTAATCCGGCTCGGGAGGTGGCGGAGGGAGCGGCGGTGCGAAGCGGAGGGCCATCGAGCGAAGCTCGACGATGATGGAGGTGATGGCGTCGCGATCTTGGTGACGGCTAAGCGGCCGCCAAAGCTGCAAGAAGCCACACATTTTGAACACAGCGTCAGTAGCACGTCGAAGGGGGACCCGTTGAATGACAAGCTTATTTCGTACGGTCCACAGTGTCCAGGCGAGCACCCCGATGAGCAACCACCTAATGTGGCGGCCTGTCAAGGGGGAGGACTGAACCTCAGAGAGGAGATCAGGGAAGTTAGTGTGACACCAGTTGCCACCGATGACCTCTCGGAGGCAGCCCCAAAGAAACTGGGCGGACACGCCCGAGAAGAAGATGTGATTCGAGGTTTCCACCGTCCCACATAGGGGGCAAATACCATCACCGGGACCCTGGCGCTTCAGGAACTCCACGCCCGAGGGGAGCCGGCCACGGATCCATTGCCACATGAAGATTCTAATTTTGAGGGGCAAGCCGATAGACCATATAGAGTCGAGGACGCCCGGTCCGGGATAAGGAGCGATGGCGCGGTAAAGAGACTTCGTGGAGAAGCGGCTAGAGGGCTCGAGATGCCAGGACATGCGGTCGTCGTGGTGCTGCGACAAGTCCAGCTCATGGAGAGCCACAGAATCAAGGAGCTCATGCCAAGCGGCAAACTCCGACGGCCCAAATGGCCTCCGGAACGCAAGACGCCCTAAGTCAATAAGGGCCGACTCGACGGAGATCCTAGGTTCGACCGCTATGGAAAAGAGGTCAGGGAACCGGGTCGCGAAAGGGAGATCACCGGCACAGCGGTCGAACCAAAATAGCGTGGCCGATCCAGTGCCAACCGCGATGGAGGTCCCAATGCGAAGGGCCTGGAGGAGCTGAATGACAGACTGCCAAAACTGGGAACCGCCCGTCCTAATGCAGAAGGCGAGGGGCTGGTCGCGCAGGTATTTGCGGCGGATGATCTGCAGCCACAAGCCACCATCGCCGTTTGCAATGTGCCACATCCATCTAGTGAGGAGGGCCAGGTTCATGCGTTTGGAGGACATGATGCCGAGACCACCCTGGTCCCGGGGCTTGCAGATGTCAGTCCAGCGGACCATGTGGTATTTCTGCTTATCGCCCTCGCCAGCCCAGAAGAACCTAGCTTGGACCGAGCCAATCTCATGGTGGAGCGTTTCGGGGAGGCTGTAGAAGCTCATGATGAATAGGAGAAGACTGGAGAGGGACGAGTTGATGAGGATCGTGCGGGCTGCCTTAGAGAGCCACCTGCCCTACCACTGCTTGATGCGGTGCTGCAGCTTGTGGACCGAGGGACGCAGATCGGCCACAGTTAGGCGCGAGTCACTAATGGGGATCCCCAGATAAGTAGTGGGGAAGGACCCCAGCCGACAGTTCAAACGGTTAGCGATACTCTGGCTCTCAGAGGGGGAATAGCCCAAGACCATCACCTTGCTTTTAGCGAAGTTAATTTTGAGGCCCGACAGATGTTGAAAGCAAAGCAGGAGAAATTTGATATTCGCGACCTCAGCCTCTGAACCCTGCATCATAATGATGCTGTCATCGGCATATTGGAGGAGGGAGACACCCCCTCCCTCCACTAGGTGCGGGGTGATGCCGAGGATGTGGCCGGTGGCCTTGGCTTTTTCCAGGATAGATGCCAAGGCATCGACCACCATGTTGAATAGGAACGGAGAGAAGGGGTCACCCTGCCTAACCCCATAAAAGGTGGGGAAGTATGGGCCGATCTCTCCGTTGATGTTCACCGCGGTGTGGCCCGACGACACCAACTGCATGACCCGGCAGACCCAACGATCGTCAAAGCCTTTCCGAAGCAATACTTCCCGAAGGAAGGGCCAGCTAACCGTGTCGTATGCCTTATGGAAGCCAATCGTCAGGAACGCTGCTTTGAGGTTTTTGGATTTGACCTCGTGAAGGACTTCGTGGAAGACCAAGACTCCATCAAGGATATAGCGACCCTGAGGAAAAGTGATGCTAGGCTAATTTTGCGAGTTTTCCCGTGAGTATATGTTACCCCAACTATGAACGTGGCGCATTAGCCACATAGTTTAGTGTGAGCTTGGAGTTTGGACATCTAACGAGTTGCAATTCACACGCATTCACTTCTTTTTCGATTAGTTTCTCTGAATATCCTTACCACGTCAAACCTTAACTACCTGGCCAATTATGTCCTCAACTATGCGGATAACAAAAGTTTATCAAAGGAATCACGACAGACTCAAGTCCATTTGCCTATACAGATCAGAAAATAAAACAACTACCTGGCCAATTTAGAAGTACATGTTAGCAACGAATGAACACATGGAGCATCCGCCTGCCGAACGAAGAGAAAGAATAAACAGTCACACCCGCCGGTTGATATTCACTGATTAATGACACACAATGGTCTCAAAGCAGTTGATCCCATGCATCAAACTCCGGCACGAACCGCGGCAGCTGTGATTGCGATTTCCCCTTGCCCGGCTGCTGCTCTTCCTCCACCAGCAGACCGCCCTGCTTCCCCTGTTTCCCAGCTGATCCAGTCTGCTCGTCCTCCTGTAGCTTCGACCCCAGCCAGCAGAGCCGAGCCGTGCTGCCCGTGCCGGGGGCGATGTCTGCCGACGACATGCTCAGCGTGGAGATGGCCAGCACCTTGTCCATAATCGATTGGAGACGGGGATAATACCCGTAGTAGCTCCGGCGGCCCATGCTTTCTTGCACGCACGCTCTCCGACTTTTCTTCAATCGATCGATGGCTCTGCTTGGTTCTGTCTTGCTCGGGTTGGTAACGATATAGAGGCCACGCGATCCGACTTATGTACTTTGGGGCATGGACATGGAGGAAGCTTTGGACATGGCGTGGTGGAAGTTGCAACCGGCTCGCGGATTCGTGGCCTCGCTCTATTTTCCGTTTCTCGGGTGCTGCCTTCACTGCCTTGGGTTCCCACGTGACCATGGCATGACGTCTCCGCACTGTCCTTGTTTCAAACGAAAACCATCGTCCATCACACACAAATAATTTTTTTCACATCATTTTCACTTCAAACTTTTTTCATCTCTAAAACCGGAGCCCGAAAGCACAGTTGCAGTTTTTCATGCTTAAAACCGAAGCCCGAAAACACGATTTTAAACATGGAAAAAGTTTAAAGTGAAAAAGATTTTAAAAAACAAAGTTGTGTGTGGTGAGCGGTGGTTTCATTCGAAATGATGATATTTCGTGGCAGAGTACTTAGTTTGTACACAAAGTGTATCAAGTTTTTGCTATAATGCTCACAAATATTTACCACGCTCTACAATGGTCCAGCGAAGACAACATGCCAAGATTCATCGCTTTCAGAGCTCGTTTGCATGCTATGTAGAACCGAAGAGTTTTTTATCCTTTTTAAAAACCGAAAAATCAGTTAATGTTTTAATAATAGCAAACCAACTCAAAAAGTTCTAAAATTTGAGCATGAGGGTTCAAATGATTTGTAGTTTCTTTACGAAAATGAGGTAATCTCCCGGCGCCTGCATCAGAATGATGCATGCGGCCATAAATAATTTGACTAAACATAGAAAAAAATTCATGTGGAAAAAACTGAGTGGTGTGTGGGCATCGGCGGAGTTATATAGGTGTCGAAAGACATTGAAAACCCATTGCTCCGCCCATGCAGGGGGCATCTCTGTTTGCCCCAAACAGATCTAAAAAACAATTGCATTTTCCCCCAAATAAAAATCGTGCAGTACCCCTCCTCTCCAGCGTGCCGCCACGCCCCCAAACCCATCCATGCCGGCACAGACCTCCTCCTACCGCCATCGCACACTCGCGCACACGTTCAGTGCGCCCGCACACGTGACAGCCTCGCAGGCGAGCACCCACACGGCGGCCAGTGCACCCGCAGAAGCTAATACGCGTGACAGCCAGCCGGCCAGGTCAGCCATGTCATGCACGGGGTCAACTTGTCGCCCGATGGAACTCCTCCATCAACGCCATTGTCGCTGCGGGCTCTGCCGATCCCTCCTTCCCAACACTAAACTCCCACCACCACGCCGCTGTGCAACACCATTGGTCCCGGTTGATGGCACGAACCGGGACCAATGCTACCCTTTGGTCCCGGTTCATGGCAACAACCGGGACCAATGCCTCCCCTTTAGTCCTGGTTGGTGCCACCAACCGGGACCAAAGGCCGCCGCTTCCCGCCCTTTGGGCTGCAGAAAAGAGGCGTTTGGTCCCGGTTGATGGCATCAACCGGGACTAAAGGGTGTCTTTGGTCCCGGTTGCTGCTATGAACCGGCACCAAAGGCCTGGGTATATAAGTAGCACTTAGGAAAATTTGAAGAACTCATCGCCAGTTGCCCCCCGGCCCGCCCGACGACGCCGAGCTCATCGACGCCGCCTGGCTGCCCAGATCAACGCCGTCCGCTGCCCCGACGCCGCCCGCCGCCCAGACGCCGTCCGCGCGCCGCCCCGACGCCGTCCGTGCGCTGCGGTCGTCGCCCCTGCCCCGTCGCCGCCAGGCTGCCCCGACGCCGCCCGCCGCCCCCGCCGACGCCGTCATCGTCGCCCGCGCCAGTAATCGCCGTCGCCCGCGCCCGTCGTCGCCGTCGCTGCGGGGAAGCACCATGCCGGCTCCCGCGACCCGTTCATCCCCGAGGCCGTTCGTCCGCCGCCGCACCGATTCCGGCCGGCGACCTCGACCCCTCCCCGCGCTGTGAGCCCCTGCCTCCTCCCCTTTCCTTCTCATTGCCGTCCCTGCATGCCATCCGTAAGCGCGCGCCACCGCCAACCATCGTCGCCGTCACCGACCACCGGCCTATTTTTCATTTTTTTTGTTATGATGTATGTATGTATGTATGTTCACTGTATAATGCTCTGTATATGCTGTATAATGCTCGTTTTTGCATTTTTTGTTAACAAGAAAAAGGTCTATTTTTTGGTGATATGTAGGTTCATATGCTCGTTAATATTTAAGAAAATGTTCATATGCTCATTTAAGAAAATGTTCATATGTAACATTTAAGAAAAAAAGTAAATGTATGTATGTTCATATGCAAAGAATTATTTTTGGATGAAATGAGATGAGATGTGTTTTGTGTTGGAGAAGAAAAGAGGAAGAAGGAAGAAGGAAGAAGAAGGAAAAGATGGTCTAGGGGGGGGGGGTCGATATACCCCCTCCCTGATAACATTTTTTTCCATGTATGTATGCAAAAGTTACATTTTTAGAAAAGTTTTATATATCTAGCTAGGAAAGGAAGAAGAAGAAAAAGAATGAGAGGAAAAAGGAAAATAAGAAGAGGAAGAAAGGAGACGAAGAGGAGAGGAAGAAGAGGAGAAATAAATAAGAAGAAGAAAAAAGAAGAAAAAGAAAAGGAGAAGAAAGGAATAGATGAGAAGAAGAGAAATAGAATATTCTATTTTCTCTTCTTCTCCTCTATTCCTTTCTTCTTCTCCTCTTTTTTTTCTTCTTTTTTTTCTTCAATCTTCTCCTCTGTTAATATCTTCTTCTCCTCTTTTTATTTGTTCTTCGTCTTCTTATTTTTTATCAGATATATCGTTGTCGATATACCCTGTGTGCCGCTAACTTCAACACGAGGGGGGGGCGGGGTTCGACCTACCCCCTCCCCGATAACATTATTTTCCCATGTATGTATGTCGTCGTTGTCGATATAACCCCCTCCCGGATAACTTCGACCGTGATAACTTATACCACGGGAGCACCCCCCGGCCCTCTCGCTCGACCAAAACTCTCGAGGACACCCAAACCCTATAAAAAACCATGTCGGTCTCCTACCCCTCCCGCCGCGCCCCTACCCTTGAAGCGTTGCCGAGGCCACCCCAAACCCGGAATAAGCTAGGTCTACGTTTGCACTAATATATCCACCTGCTGTCATGTTTGTGTAATAATTGCCATGTTGTAAATTTGCAGAAAACAATGGAGCACGGACGAGCGAGGAAGCAGAAGAGATGTTGGGGGACATAATCTTAGCCGGAGGTGATGTCTTGTCGTATCTTAACGACAATGATGGTCTGGAAGAACAGGGTGAAGAAGCACGCTACGGTGATCGAAGAGTGGAGGAGGAAAGACATGATTATCCTGGCTCCGGTGACCCAATGCTGGTGCAATAAGGAGCCCGTGGCGACGGCTCCGGTGACCGAACAGAGTCCGACCAAGTAAATATATTAGTTAAGCCTGTGCTGACTAGCTAATTGATGCATTCATTGTTTTCGTATGTACACATATTAGTTAACTCTCGTCTTTCTTCTTTTTTCTAGCCCTCCGGATCGAGCACAACTTCGGTAAAGAGACGAGGCCCGAAGAAAAAGTTGCGCTCAGATGAAAGGTTTGAGATCACACCAATCGCGTGCAACGGCCAACCGATTGAACCCATCCGGACAAAGGAAGCATTTGCTGCTCAGTGCGGGGTTCTTGTTAGGGACGAGATCCCGATCAGCATCCACCAATGGTATAAGCCTAAGAAGGAAGACCCTAAGGTGTCTTATGTCAATGATATGCAGAAAGATGATCTTTGGACTGAGCTGAAGGCAAATTTCACCCTACCGCCAGAGGAGGATCCGAAGAAGCCAGTTAAAGAGCAATTAATCAAGTCTCATGCTCTTAAGAAGATGGCAGACCTATTCAGGAGGTGGAAGAATGAGCTGAAAACGTTTGTCAACAAAGAAGAGACACCAAAATTCATCGGCAGATATGAGAAGATCAGAGATCACTGGCCCGCATTTGTGGCCCACAAGACATCGGAAAAGAGTAAGAAGATGTCAGCGACAAACAAGAAAAATGCTGCAAAGAAGAAGCTTCACCATCGCACGGGGTCAGGTGGCTACCTCAAAGCCCGGCCTAAGTGGGCCAAGGCTGAGAATGATCTGCTTGATAAAGGGATCGAACCAAAGACAATGAACTGGCCAGACCGTTGCCGGACATGGTTCTTCGGGGCTGGCAGAACCTTGGACCCTGTAGCAGGGAAGTGCGTTTGGACGGACGAGCAAATGAGAATACCAGTCAAGAGGCTTCACCACTATATCGATGCAGCGCAGCAAGGGACGTTCATTCCATACAGAGAGAACGACGAGCTCACAATGGCCCTCGGGAATCCTGAGCACCCTGGACGGACACGAGGCACGCCAAGCTCCGTTCCATGGAAGGCTGGTTTTCCGGATGCAGGCGGTTACAAATGCCAGGAGAGGAGGAAAAAAGTGGAGCAGACCCAAATTCAGAAGCTGCACGGAAGGGTTCAAGCGCTAGAGGAACGAGACGTAGCTCGCAGCAAGCGACCTGCCGAAACTACCCCCGAAGCTACCCCGCCATCTCAGCGGAGAAGCAGCGTGGCTTCCACCAAGCTGCTTCAGCCGGAGCATGTCTTGACGGCTCCTGCTAGCTACCCCGTGGATGCTATCACGGAGTCTCAACATTGCCACCTTATGACGCAATGGCAGAACTTCAAAGTCAAGGCGGCTGTCAGCTCTGTTCGACCTCCTAAACCCGGCGCAACTTTTCACTATCGTCCGATTCCAGAAGGACATGCTAGGGTGACGGTGGACGAAATAACGGAGGGATTTGAGGACCTCCAGCTTGACCACCCTACCGGTGAAGGGGAGACTCGGTTGGGTTCTGCTCTAAATACTCCATGCCTATGGTGGAAGGAGCTCATCAACCTTCCGAACTGGACGCCTCCGCCTCCTCCTCCTCCGGCGAGTAAGGGCACTCCGCCTCCTCCTCCGCCTCCTCCTCCGGCGAGTGATCAGGGCACTCAGCCTCCTTCTCCGACGCGTGGCGGCACTCCGCCTCCTTCTCCGCCCGCGCCGGCGCGCCCGAGCAGCCAGCCTCCTCCTTCTCCGCCTCATCAGCAAGGGCGGATGAGACCCGCCGCCGCTCCCGCTGCTCCGGCGCGTCAAAGTCCTTCTCCTCCGCCTCGTAAGCAAGGAAAGAAGACAGCCGCAGCCGCTCCGTCTGCTCTGCCGGCGTTTAGCAGTACAGCCAGAGGCGGGAGGCAATACAGATTCGGTCCTTCTCTGAAGACTCCAGAGAAGTTACCATACGAGAGGACCCCAGAGGAGAACGCGAAGATCGTGCGAGCCGAAGTGACGAACTTCTTTCAAGGGGTGAAAGCAAAGAAACATCCACCCCCGGAGGAGAAGGAAGATCCGGTGAAAGCGAAGCACACTCTGGCTGCCGTGACAAAACCACCAAATTAAGTCTCCGCCGAAAGGCAACTATGAGCGCATTATTGCAAAGACATTTGTCGAAGCGGAGCGGTCGGGAAGTACTGTCAGTGATCAAAGGTTAAAAGAACGACGAGCTGGGAAAAAAATTGCCCAGCTCGGCGAACAAGCGAACCAATCGTGCCCCCCGCTCAAGGTGTCTAGCGACATCGTCGCTAATGATCTGAGGATGGTGCCCGGTTATAGCAATCTTGGAGATTACCTGCCCGACGATGTACATTATGATTTCTTGGGGGTGGAGGAACACAGATACGAGTACGGGAAGCCTCTCGTCAAAGATGAAAGATCTCTAACAACGATGATGCGAAGATTCCATGATTGGTACATGAAAACCTGCAGAGAGTGTGGGGGGAGGAATACTTTGACGCTGAGAGTTAAAGAGGAGCATGACCTCGTTGGAATTGAACTGTTGAATGTTCCATTTGAGGAGTTCTTCCAGTTTTTCAATCAAAAGGCCCTCGATAAATCAACGGTCACTTGCTACTGTCTGTAAGTAGTACTACTTCTGTCATTAAGTCTCTCTATATAGGTCAGCTCTTTCATTGCATGTATTTATAATTATCCTCACTATATTATGCAGATTGAAGATCGCCGAATTGAAGAAAAGACAAATCGGTGATATTGGGTTCATTAACACAAATCTCATAGATGCAACTGAGGTTAAATATCATGCCGAAAATACCGAGGCCAACTTGCTACGATCCTTGGTAATAAATGAAAACAAAGATATAATACTCTTTCCTTACAATTTCAAGTGAGTGTTACTGTCTTGTGCATATTCGGTTTCCCTTATTAGTCCAGGTTATAGTAATGTAATTGATGACTTATGCAAGCGTGCGCAACTTCCACTATATTCTCCTAGAGATTAAGCTTGAGCAGGGACTAGTAACCGTCTTAGACTCGAGACGAAAAGATCCCCAGGACTATGCGGACATGACTCAAATGCTCGAGAAGTAAGTTAAATCGATCATTATCCACCATATCAGCAACTTTGTTCATTTCCTGATATCAAGTAATTGTTTTCTTTGTCTCGCAGGTTTTGGAGAAAATTCACCAAAAAAGCTCTGGGACTGCCGAAGAAGCTGCAATTTAGACACCCGAAAGTAAGTACTATAGTAGCATGTTCCGCGCATCTCCTAGTGATTCAAGCGCTAGTTTCATCAATACCATTTAGCATGCTTGCTTATCAGTTTGATTGACCTCTATTTCTTGTAAAGTGGTTGTGGCAGGAACAAGGGAATGATTTCTGTGGATACTACGTTTGCGAGTCCATTCGCCACACGACCTGTGAGCGGGGCTACTCTGACGAACAATATGAAGTGTGTAAGCAATAATATTGACAATTTTATTTTATTACCATCATTTGTGTTGAGTTTCATTTATTCATATATATATATATATATATATATATATATATATATATATATATATATATATATATATATATATATATGTATTGACCCCCTTCTTCAAATTAGATCTTTCGGATGCGGGGTTGAACACCTACCACCAGATCGTATGCGAGCAATTCAAGAGGAATTGGCGGCATTCTTCCTTGACCACGTGATCGCTGAAAACGGAGAATACTATGTGGACCCTGTGTTCATATATAATTAGGAGATTATATTGTAAGAGATAAGTATTGTATGTTTGAAGCCGGTAGTGTCGGATAGATATACGAGAACTTGTTGTTCGACCAATCTCTCGGAGAAGGAGAGGTGGTCTATATCACTTCTCTCTGTATGCATATGTTCATGACGATCTTCTGTTTCCTTCATTTGCTTACTAGCTAGCGTGTCTAGTCCTCTCTATACGTATATAGTACGTAGCGTCGACCAAGCACGGAGATAAGAGAGGACACTTCTCTCTATTAATTAGCTAGCTAACACAATATATGAAACACCTAAATTAACCCCCCAAACCCCCAACCCCCCCCCCCCTTCAAAAAAATAAAAACCCCAGCCCCTGAAATGCTGACGCGTGGATGCCTATTGGTCCCGGTTAGTGCCACCAACCGGGACCAAAGGCCCTCCTGCCTGGGCTCGCCGCACCGGCCACGTGGAGGCCCAACTGTCCCGGTTCGTGTAAGAACCGGGACTAAAGGGCTAGGGCATTACTAACGACCCTTTAGTCCCGGTTCAACAACCGGGACAAAAGGCCCTTACCAACCGAGACAGATGACCCTTTTTGTACTAGTGTGAGTCAAAAGGCTTGGGAGCTGGTGCTCTAGCCATACGAATAAAGTGGTCAATCTTTTTCACAGGCACTTTCTCCATTGGCGGCGGTGCCTGCTACCTCTTGAGCACTGCGTTGGTTTTCCCTTGAAGAGGAAAGGGTGATGCAGCAAAGTAGCGTAAGTATTTCCCTCAGTTTTTGAGAACCAAGGTATCAATCCAGTAGGAGGCCACACACGAGTCCCTCGCACCTACACAAAGAAATAAATCCTCGCAACCAACGCGATAAGGGGTTGTCAATCTCCACACGGTCACTTACGAGAGTGAGATCTGATAGATATGATAAGATAATATTTTTGGTATTTTTATGATAAAGATGCAAAGTAAAGAAAGGAAAATAAAAACGGCGCCAGAAATAGCTTGTTGTCGGGAGATTAATATGATGGAAAATAGACCCGGGGGCCATAGGTTTCACTAGTGGCTTCTCTCAAGAGCATAAATATTACGGTGGGTGAACAAATTACTATTGAGCAATTGACAGAATTGAGCATAGTTTTGAGAATATCTAGGTATGATCATGTATATAGGCATCACGTCCGAGACAAGTAGACCGACTCCTGCCTGCATCTACTACTATTACTCCACACATCAACCGCTATCCAGCATGGATCTAGAGTATTAAGTTCATAAGAACAGAGTAACACTTTAAGTAAGATGACATGATGTAGAGGGATAAACTCATGCAATATGATATAAACCCCATCTTGTTATCCTCGATGGCAACAATACAATACGTGCCTTGCTGCCCCTACTGTCACTGGGAAAGGACACCGCAAGATTGAACCCAAAGCTAAGCACTTCTCCCATTGCAAGAAAGATCAATCTAGTAGGCCAAACCAAACTGATAATTCGAAGATACTTGCAAAGATAACCAATCATACATAAAAGAATTCAGAGAAGATTCAAATATTGTTCATAGATAAACTTGATCATATATAAACCCACAATTCATTGGTCTCAACAAACACACCGCAAAAGAAGATTACATCGAATAGATCTCCACGAGAGAGGGGGAGAACATTGTATTGAGATCCAAAAAGAGAGAAGAAGCCATCTAGCTAATAACTATGGACCCGAAGGTCTGAGGTAAACTACTCACACATCATCGGAGAGGCTATGGTGTTGATGTAGAAGCCCTCCATGATCGATGCCCCCTCCGGCGGAGCTCCAGAACAGGCCCCAAGATGGGATCTCACGGGTTCAGAAGGTTGCGGCGGTGGAATTAGGTTTTTGGCTCTGTATCTGGTAGTTTAGGGGTACGTAGGTATATATAGGAGGAAGGAGTACGTCGGTGGAGCAACAGGGGGCCCATGAGGGTGGACGGCGCGCCCTGGGGGGGGGGGGTAGGCGCGCCCGCCTACCTCGTGCCCTCCTGGTTGATGTCTTGACGTAGGGTCCAAGTCCTCTGGATCACGTTCGCTCCGAAAATCACGTTCCGGAAGGTTTCATTCCGTTTGGACTCCGTTTGATATTCTTTTTCTGCGAAACTCTGAAATAGGCAAAAAACAACAATTCTGGGCTGGGCCTCCGGTTAATTGGTTAGTCCCAAAAATAATATAAAAGTGTATGATAAAGCCCAATAATGTCCAAAACAAAATATAATATAGCATGGAACAATCAAAAATTATAGATACATTGGAGACGTATCAAGCATCCCCAAGCTTAATTCCTGCTCGTCCTCGAGTAGGTAAATAATAAAAATAGAATTTTTGATGTGGAATGCTACTTGGCATAATTTCAATGTAATTCTTCTTAATTGTGGTATGAATATTCAGATCCGAAAGATTCAAGATAAAAGTTCAATTGACATAAAAATAATGATACTTCAAGCATACTAACTAAGCAATTATGTCTTCTCAAAATAACATGGCCAAAGAAAGTTCATCCCTACAAAATCATATAGTTTAGTCATGCTCCATTTTCGTCACGCAAGAATGCTCTCATCATGCACAATCCCGATGACAAGCCAAGCAATTGTTTCATACTTTAGTAATCTCAAACTTTTTCAACCTTCACGCAATACATGAGCGTGAGCCATGGATATAGCACTATGGGTGGAATAGAATATAATGATGGGGTTATGTGGGGAAGACAAAAAGGGAGAAAGTCTCACATCAACGAGGCTAATCAATGAGCTATGGAGATGCCCATCGATTGATGTTAATGCAAGGAGTAGGGATTGCCATGCAACGGATGCACTAGAGCTATAAATATATGAAAGCTCAACAAAAGAAACTAAGTGGGTGTGCATCCAACTTGCGTGCTCACGAAGACCTAGGGCGTTTGAGGAAGCCCATTGTTGGAATATACAAGCCAAGTTCTACAATGAAAAATTCCCACTAGTATATGAAAGTGACAAAACAAGAGACTCTCTATCATGAAGATTATGGTGCTACTTTGAAGCACAAGTGTGGTAAAAGGATAGTAACATTGTCCCTTCTCTCTTTTTCTCTCATTTTTTTGGGCCTTCCTTTTGTATGGCCTTTCTCTTTTTTTATTCCTCACTTGGGACAATGCTCTAGAAAATGATGATCATCACACTTCTATTTATTTACAACTCAATGATTACAACTCGATACTAGAACGAAGTATGACTCTATATGAATGCCTCCGGCGGTGTACCGGGATATGCAATGAACCAAGAGTGACATGTATGAAAGAATTATGAATGGTGCCTTTGCCACAAATACTATGTCAACTACATGATCATGCAAAGCAATATGACAATGATGAACGTGTCATGATAAACGGAACGGTGGAAAGTTGAATGGCAATATATCTCAGAATGGCTATGGAAATGCCATAATAGGTAGGTATGGTGGCTGTTTTGAGGAAGATATAAGGAGGTTTATGTGTGAAAGAGCGTATCATATCACGGGGTTTGGATGTACCGGCGAAGTTTGCACCAACTCTCAGTGTGAGAAAGGGCAATGCACGGTACCCAAGAGGCTAGCAATGATGGAAAGGTGAGAGTGCTTATAATCCATGGACTCAACATTAGTCATAAAGAACTCACATACTTATTGCAAAAATCTACAAGTCATCAAAAACCAAGCACTACGCGCATGCTCCTAGGGGGATAGATTGGTAGGAAAAGACCATCGCTCGTCCCCGACCGCCACTCATTAGGAGGACAATCAAAGAACACCTCATGTTTCAAATTTGTTACATAACGTGTACCATACGTGCATGCTACGGGACTTGCAAACTTCAACACCCAAGTATTTCTCAAATTCACAACTACTCAACTAGCACAACTTTAATATCACTACCTCCATGTCTCAAAACAATCATCAAGCATCAAACTTCTCTTAGTATTCAGCACACTCATAAGAATGTTTTTACTAGTCTTGAATACCTAGAATATTAGGATTATTTAAGAAAATTAGTATGCTGTTTAAGACTCTCAAAATAATCTAAGTGAAGCATGAGAGAATAATATTTTCTATAAAACAAAACCACCACCGTGCTCTAAAAGATATAAGTGAAGTACTAGAGCAAAAACTATATAACTCAAAAGATATAAGTGAAGGACATAGAGTATTCTAATAATTTCCGAATCATGTGTGTCTCTCTCAAAAGGTGTGTACAGAAAAGATGATTGTGGTAAACTAAAAAGCAAAGACTCAAATCATACAAGACTCTCCAAGCAAAACACATATCATGTGGTGAATAAAAATATAGCTCCAAGTAAAGTTACCGATGGAAGTAGACGAAAGAGGGGATGCCTTCCGGGGCATCCCCAAGCTTTGGCTTTTAGGTGTCCTTAGATTATCTTGGGGTGCCATGGGCATCCCCAAGCTTAGGCTCTTGCCACTCCTTGTTCCATAATACATCAAATCTTTTACCCAAAACTTGAAAACTTCACAACACAAAACTTAACAGAAAATCTCGTGAGCTCCGTTAGCGAAAGAAAACAAAAGACCACTTCAAGGTACTGTAATGAACTCATTCTTTATTTATATTGGTGTTAAAACTACTGTATTCCAACTTCTCTATGGTTTATAAACTATTTTACTAGCCATAGATTCATCAAAATAAGCAAACAACACACGAAAAACAGAATCTGTCAAAAACAGAACAGTCTGTAGTAATCTGTAACTAACGCAAACTTCTGGAACTCCAAAACTTCAGCCAAAATAGGACGTCCTAGAAAATTTGTTTATTAATAAGAATCAATTGGAATCAATATTTTATCACGTTCTGGTAATTTTTAACAATTATTTTCGTGAACAGAAAGTTTCTGGAATTTACAGCAAGATCAAATAACTATCATCCAAGAAGATCCTGTAGGTTTAGCTTGGCACAAACACTAATTAAAACATAAAAACACATATAACCAGAGGATAGATCAAAGATTTATTCCTGAAAAGAATCAAAAAGCAAAAAACTAAAAATAAAATTGGGTTGCCTCCCAACAAGCGCTATCGTTTAACGCCCCTAGCTAGGCATAAAAGCAAGGATAGATCTAGGTATTGCCATCTTTGGTAGGCAATCCATAAGTGGCTCTCATAATAGATTCATATGGTAATTTTATTTTATTTCTAGGGAAGTGTTCCATGCCTTTCCTTCCTTCATATCAATAATTGCACCAATCGTTCTAAGGAAAGGACTACCAAGAATAATAGGACATGAAGGATTGCAATCTATATCAAGAACAATAAAATCTACGGGCACATAGTTCCTATTTGCAACAATAAGAATATCGTTAATTCTTCCCATAGGTTTCTTAATAGTGGAATCCGCAAGGTGCAAGTTTAGAGAGCAATCATCAAAATCACGGAAACCTAGCAAATCGCACAAAGTCTTTGGAATCGTGGAAACACTAGCACCCAAATCACACAAAGCATAGCACTCATGATCTTTAATTTTAATTTTAATAATAGGTTCCCACTCATTATAGAGTTTTCTAGGGATAGAAACTTCCAACTCAAGTTTTTCTTCATAAGATTGCATTAAAGCATCAACGATATGTTTAGTAAAGGCTTTATTTTGACTATAAGCATGAGGAGAATTTAGTACGGGTTGCAACAAGGAAATACAATCTATCAAAGAGCAATTATCGTAATTAAATTCCTTGAAATCCAAAATAGTGGGTTCATTAATATCTAATGTTTTGATCTCTTCAATCCCACTTTTATCAATTTTAGCATCAAGATCCAATAATCCGAATTTTTGGAACGCCTTCTAGGTAAAGGTGGATCATATTCAGTCCCATCATTATCAAGATTCATATTGCAAAACAAAGATTTAATAGGGGACACATCAATAACTTTTAGATCTTCATCTTTATTTTCATAGAAACTAGAAGAACAAGCTTTCATAAAGCAATCTTTCTTAGCACGCATCCTAGCGGTTCTTTCTTTGCACTCATCAATGGAAATTCTCATGGCTTTGAGAGACTCATTGATATCATGCTTAGGTGGAATAGATCTAAGTTTTAAAGAATCAACATCAAGGGAAATTCTATCAACGTTCCTAGCCAATTCATCAACTTTAAGCCATTTTTCTTCAAGCAAAGCATTGAAATTCTATTGCGAATTCATAAATTCCTTAACACTAGTCTCAAATTCAGAAGGCATATTATTAAAGTTTCCATAAGAATTGTTGTAGGAATTACCGTAATTATTAGAGGAATTACTAGGATAAGGCCTAGGATTAAAGTTTCCTCTATACGCGTTGTTACCAAAATTATTCCTACCAACAAAATTCACATCCATAGATTCATTATTATTCTCAACCAAAGTGGACAAAGGCATATCATTAGGATCATAAGAAACACTCTTAGTAGCAAATAATTTCATAAGTTCATCCATCTTTCCACTCAAAACATTAATTTCTTCTATCGCATGCACTTTTTTATTAGTAGATCTTTCAGTGTGCTATTGAGAATAATTAACCATAATATTGTCTAGGAGTTTAGTAGCTTCTCCTAAAGTGATTTCCATAAAAGTGCCTCCCGCGGCCGAATCTAAAAGATTTCTAGAAGCAAAATTCAATCCGGCATAAATTTTTTGTATAATCATCCACAAATTCAAACCATGCGTAGGGCAATTACGTATCATTAATTTCATCCTCTCCCAAGCTTGTGCAACATGTTCATGATCAAGTTGCTTAAAATTCATAATATCGTTTCTAAGAGAGATAATCTTAGCGGGAGGGAAATATTTAGAGATAAAAGCATCTTTGTAGTTATTCCAAAAATCAATACTATTTTTAGGCAAAGACGAAAACCAAGCTTTAGCACGATCTCTAAACGAAAAAGGAAATAGCTTCAATTTAACAATATCATTGTCCACATCTTTCTTCTTTTGCATATCACACAAATCAACGAAGCTATTTAGATGGGTAGCGGCATCTTCACAAGGAAGGCCAGCGAATTGACCTTTCATGACAAGATTCAACAAAGCAGCATTGATTTCACAAGATTCAGTATCGGTAAGAGGAGCAATAGGAGTGCTAAGGAAATCATTATTGTTGGTATTGGTAAAGTCACACAATTTAGTATTATCTTGAGCCATCGTGACAAGCAAGCAATCAAACACATGAGCAAACAAGAAGCAAGCGAAAAAGGGGAAAACGGAAAAGAGAGGGCAAATAAATTGCAAGGGTGAAGTGGGGGGAGAGGAAAACGAGAGGCAAATGGCAAATAATGTAATAATGGAGATAAGGGTTTGTGATGGGTACTTGGTATGTTGACTTTTGCATAGACGCCCCGGCAACGGCGCCAGAAATCCTTCTTGCTACCTCTTGAGCACTACGTTGGTTTTCCCTTGAAGAGGAAAGGGTGATGCAGCAAAGTAGTGTAAGTATTTCCCTCAGTTTTTGAGAACCAATGTATCAATCCAGTAGGAGGCCACGCACGAGTCCCTCGCACCTACACAAACAAATAAATCCTCGCAACCAACGCGATAAGGGGTTGTCAATCCCTACACGGTCACTTACGAGAGTGAGATCTGATAGATATGATAAGATAATATTTTTGGTATTTTTATGATAAAGATGCAAAGTAAAGAAAGTAAAATAAAAACGGCGCCAGAAATAGCTTGTTGTCGGGAGATTAATATGATGGAAAATAGACCCGGGGGCCATAGGTTTCACTAGTGGCTTCTCTCAAGAGCATAAATATTACGGTGGGTGAACAAATTACTGTTGAGCAATTGACAGAATTGAGCATAGTTATGAGAATATCTAGGTATGATCATGTATATCGGCATCACGTCCGAGACAAGTAGACCGACTCCTGCCTGCATCTACTACTATTACTCCACACATCGACCGCTATCCAGCATGCATTTAGAGTATTAAGTTCATAAGAACAGAGTAACGCATTAAGTAAGATGACATGATGTAGAGGGATAAACTCATGCAATATGACATAAACCCCATCTTGTTATCCTCGATGGCAACAATACAATACGTGCCTTGCTGCCCCTACTCTCACTGGGAAAGGACACCACAAGATTGAACCCAAAGCTAAGCACTTCTCCCATTGCAAGAAAGATCAATCTAGTAGGCCAAACCAAACTGATAATTCGAAGATACTTGCAAAGATAACCAATCATACATAAAAGAATTCAGAGAAGATTCAAATATTGTTCATAGATAAACTTGATCATAAACCCACAATTCATCGGTCTCAACAAACACACCGCAAAAGAGGATTACATCGAATAGATCTCCACGAGAGAGGGGGAGAACATTGTATTGAGATCCAAAAAGAGAGAAGAAGCCATCTAGCTAATAACTATGGACCCGAAGGTCTGAGGTAAACTACTCACACATCATCGGAGAGGCTATGGTGTTGATGTAGAAGCCCTCCGTGATCGATGCCCCCTCCGGCGGAGCTCCGGAACAGGCCCCAAGATGGGATCTCACGGGTACAGAAGGTTGCGGCGGTGGAATTAGGTTTTTGGCTCCGTATCTGATAGTTTGGGGGTACGTAGGTATATATAGGAGGAAGGAGTACGTCGGTGGAGCAACAGGGGGCCCACGAGGGTGGAGGGCGCGTCCCCCTACCTCGTGCCCTCCTGGTTGATGTCTTGACGTAGGGTCCAAGTCCTCTGGATCACGTCCGATCCGAAAATCACGTTCCCGAAGGTTTCATTCCGTTTGGACTCCGTTATATTCTTTTTCTGCAAAACTCTGGAATAGGCAAAAAAACAGCAATTCTGGGCTGGGCCTCCGGTTAATAGGTTAGTCCCAAAAATAATATAGAAGTGTATGATAAAGCCCAATAATGTCCAAACCGAATATAATATAGCATGGAACAATCAAAAATTATAGAACGCTGGAGACGTATTAGTGCCGGTTTCGGTCCAAAATAGGCGTCCACTTGGGCCTTCACTATGGCTGCGTTTTGCTCCTCGGTCATGTCGTAAGGCCTCTAAGGAAGAGGAGTGAGGCTTGGACCATATTTATATCGCTTGCCTCTGCCTGTACCTCCTGTACTACCTCGACTCGTACCGCTATGCACCATAGCTGCGGCGGACCTCTTCCGCGATTGCTGAGGCGGCGGAGACGGCTGATGTGGCTGAGTTGGAGCAGGAGGAGTAGCCTAACGCTGTGCCGGAGTTGAAGCAGGAGGAGTGGCCTGACGCGGTGTCGGACTTCAAGCGGGAGGAGTGGTCTCACGCTGTGCCGGACTTGGAGCAGGAGGAGTGGTCTGACGCTGTGCCGGACTTGGAGGAGGAGGAGTGGCCTGACGCATAGGTGGACTTGAAGGAGCGGGAGTCTGCTGACGCGGTGACGGACTTCAAGGAGGAGTCGGCTGACGCGGTGTCGGTGGCCTTCGAAAGATGATGCAATCCTTTCTCCATAGGATGATACGATGTTTGGCCTCTCCAAGTGTGTGCTCCTCGTCACCTCCAGGAATATCAAGCTCTAGCCCCGAATATTGGTCCACCACCTCATCAACCACGACACGAGCATAGCCGGCTGGAATCGGGTTGCAATGGAAGGTTGCATCGGGGGGATTTGTATAAGCAATGGCGTCCGCCACCTTCATGGATACTTTCTTCATTTTGAAGTGTAGCTCACAGTTAGTGTTCTCCATGATGTCATCCACAGGGTATCTATCCAGCAGTGCGTCGCCCGGGGCGAAACCAATGCTGCTTCTCGGAATGGATGGGATGGTGCTACCCAATGCTGGATCATCCGCTAGCTACTGCCGCTGCTGAGACCCCCTGTCCTGGCTAAGCGAGTCGATCTGCTGCTGCTGCCGCTGGAATTTGAGTGCCAAGTCCGCGTGCGCTGATTCTAGGCCTTGAAGTCGTTCTACTTCCTGCTTCCTCTGCTCCTCCTCCAGCTTCTTCCTTCTCGCACGGCTTCTGTAGTCGGCGTTCCAGTCTGAAAAGCCCTCATACCACAGAACAACGCCCTTGCCTCGTGTTCTTCCCGGGTGTTCAGGATTTCCCAGGGCACGCGTAAGCTCGTCGTTCTCTCTGTTGGGCGTGAACACCCCCTTTCGAGCATCTTCTATTCATCAAGTAACTTATCCTCAGCTCCTTTAAGACATGCCTTCTTCGAAACCTGGCCTGTCTTCGGCTCCAACGCCCCCCATGCGCATAGAACCAAGTTCTGGGGGCCAGCTCAATGTAACTAGAGTGACCTGTGCAGCCTACATCTCTTGTTCAGACTTATCCCACTTAGGCATTGCCACCGCGTAGCCACCTGGCCCTAGCCTATGTAACTGCTCTCTTTTTTGCGGCATTGGCATTGTTTTTTCTCGACTGTTCCTTAGATAATTCTGATTCCTTGAATTTCACGAAACCGAGCCAGTGTTCTCTTTGCTTCTCAGGTGGTGCGCGGCCAGGCGAGGGGCGCAGAAGTTTAGTCCCACCTCGCTAGCCGAGGGGCGCCCGCACCTGCTTATAAGCCCCGCCGCCGCTGCTGTCTCGAGCTCCTCTCTAAACCAGGCCTTCTGGGCCTACCTCTGCTGTGATGCCCTGTTGGGCCTACTGGGCTAGCGGGCCTGCATCCTGGCCCAACTAGAGGTTGGGTTTCTAGTCGTATGCAGGCCGCTGTGGCCCAGTAGGCGGGCTTTTTTATTTAGTTTTTTCGTCTTCTTTTTCTTTTCTACTTTATTTTTTTATTTTTGAGTTGTTTTTTGCTGTATTTAGAGTTTCTTTGTGAATATTTTTGCTTTAGGTTCAAAAAATTACAAACTTTCTGTAAGTGCCGGTAGTTTTCAAATTTGAATAGTTTAAATTTTAATTATTAGAAATTTGTGTGAATCACTAGTTTGTGAATAACATAACCTTAAAAAATAGATTTTTTCAGTGATTCTTTTTTCTTATGTTTAATATTAGTGTGTTTTATCATTATATTCAAGTTGGTAATACTGAGGTTATTTAAAAAATGAAATTCCTTTGTAACAGATGAGTTTTCGTCCGAAACCCTGATACTTCAAAAGAGATTGTCCATTTTGTACACGAATTGCATCCAGTTTTTGCCGTAACCCTCTCTACATTTTTGCACATGCTATGTGGGTGAAATTATGATACCATGCCAACTTTCAACCTTTTTAGAGTTCATTTGAAGTGATTTTCAATTTGAGGGTCATTTAGCTGAAAAAATCAGTAAATGCATGAAAGAATCTGTTTGCACATAAAATTTCTTTGCGTTTCAAATGCCAAAACACGCAAGTACCCAAAGTATTAGAAAGATTCCCTCCGGTTTGTTCGAAGCGGGACTTTCTAGATATATAAGTCCGGAAACTCACTAGAGAAGAAAGTGATGACAGTGAAGCCGATCACATCCCAGAGTGGGATCTTTGGGCCGTGTGAAACTTTTTCTTCGTGTGTGTCCCTTTGCGCTGTAACCATGTATAATCTTCATCATTTAACTGGATGCTCAGGTCAATATTCACTGTGAATGGAGCAATTTCATGAAACTTTTTATAATCTTCTGACATGTCTGTCTTGTCATCCACTCCCACAATGTTTCTTTTCCCAGAAAGAACTCCGTGGCGCTTTGGCTCATCGTATGATGCATTCGCTACCTTATCTTTTCTTTTTCTCGGCTTGGTGGACATGTCCTTCAGATAGAAAATCTGTGCCACATCATTGGCTAGGACGAATGGTTCGTCTGCATACGCAAGATTGTTGAGATCCACTGTTGTCATTCCGTACTGCGGGTCTTCCGTTACCCCGCCTCGTGTCATATTCACCCATTTGCACCGAAACAAAGGGACCTTCAAACCACGTCCATAGTCAGGTTCCCATATGTCCTCTATGTAACCATAATATGTTTCCTTTCCCGTCTTGCTTGCTGCATCGAAGCGGACACCACTGTTTTGGTTGGTGCTCTTCTTATCTTGGGCGATCGTGTAAAATATATTCCCATTTATCTCGTACCCTTTGAATGTCATTACATTCGAAGATGGTAACTGGGACAGCAAGTACAGGTCATCTTCAATAGCGGCGTCATGCATGGCACGTGTCTGCAACCAGCCGGCGAAAGTCCCCGTTTGTTCACGGGTAATCCAGTCGTCAGACTGCTCCGGGTGTTTGGAGTGTAGAAAATTCTTGTGTTCGTCCATATACGGAGCCACCAAGGCGAAATTCTGTAAAACTGTGTTGTGTGCTTGAGTGAGAGAATGCCCGTCCATACATATTATTTGATCCCCTCCTAGCATGCCTTTTCCATCTAGTCTGCCCTTACGCCGCGATTCAGGAACGCCAATCGGCTTAAGGTCAGGAATAAAGTCAAACAAAACTCAATGACCTCCTCATTTTCATGGCCCTTGGAGATGCTTCCTTCTGGCCTAGCACGGTTATGGACATATTTCTTTAAGACTCCCATGAACCTCTCAAAGGGGAACATATTGTGTAGAAATACAGGACCAAGAACGTTAATCTATTCGCATACGTGAACTAGGACGTGCTTCATGATGTTGAAGAAGGATGGTGGGAACACCAACTCGAAACTGACAAGACAATGCACCAAATCATTCTCTAACCTTGATATGATTTCTGGATCGATTACCTTCTGAGAGATTGCATTGAGGAATGCAAATAGCTTCACAATGGCTAATCGAATGTTTTCCGGTAGAAGCCCCCTCAATGCAACCGGAAGCAGTTGCGTCATAATCATGTGGCAGTACTTAGACTTTAGGTTCTAGAACTTTTTCTCTTCCATATTTATTATTCCCTTTATATTCGGCGAGAAGCCAGACGGTACCTTAATACTGAGCAGGCATTCAAAGAAGATTTCCTTCTCTTCTTTGGTAAGAGCATAGCTGGCATGACCCTGATGTATGCCGTCTTTTCCGTGCATACGTTGCTGGTCCTCCTGTGCCTCTGGTGTATCTTTTGTCTTCCCATACACACCCAAGAAGCCAAGCAGGGCCACGCAAAGATTCTTCGTCACGTGCATCACATCGATTGCGGAGCGGACCTCTGGGTCTTTCCAATACGGCAGGTCCCAAAATATAGATATCTTCTTCCACATGGGTGCGCGTCCGTCAGCGTCATTCAGAACAGGTTGTCCGCCAGGACCCTTTCCAAAGACTACCTTCAAATCCTTGACCATATCATGTACATCAGCACCAGTACGGTGGCGAGACTTCTTACAGGATGCCTGCTCGGAAGAAATTGACGATGTCCCAGGTACACATTCTTCCTACAATTATCCAAATATATATTGTCTGTATCATCCAAACAGTGCGTGCATACGCGGTATCCCTTGTTTGTCTGTCCTGAAAGGTTACTGAGAGCAGGCCAATCATTGATGGTCACGAACAACAACACCTTTAGGTCAAATTCTTCCTGTCCATGCTCATCCCACGCACGTACACCTGTTCCATTCCACAGCTGTAAGAGTTCTTCAACTAATGGCCTTAGGTACACATCAATGTCGTTGCCGGGTTGCTTAGGGCCTTGGATGAGCACTGGCATCATAATGAACTTCCGCTTCATGCACAACCAAGGAGGAAGGCTATACATACATAGAGTCACAAGCCATGTGCTATGGTTGCTGCTCTGCTCCCCAAAAGGATTAATGTCATCTGCGCTTAGACCAAACCATACGTTCCGTGCGTCACCTGCAAACTCCTCCCTGTACTTTCTCTCGATTTCTCTCCACTGCGACCCGTCAGCGGGTACTCTCAATTTTCTATCTTTCTTACGGTCTTCTCTTTGCCATCGCATCGCCTTGGCATGCTCTTTGTTTTGGAAGAAACATTTCAACCGTGGTATTATAGGAGCATACCACATCACCTTGGCAGGAATCTTTTTCCTGGGGCGCTCGCCCTCGACATCACCAGGGTCATCGCGGCCGATCTTATAGCGCAATGCACCGCATACCGGGCACACGTTCAAATCCTCGTACTCACCGCGGTAGAGGATGCAGTCATTAGGGCATGCATGTATCTTCTGCACCTCTAACCCTAGAGGGCAGACAACCTTCTTTGCTTCGTACGTACTCTCGGGCAATTCGTTGTCCTTTGGAAGTATATTCTTTATCATTACCAGCAACTTTCCAAATCCCTTGTCAGATACACCATTCTCTGTCTTCCATTGTAGCAATTCTAGTGTGGTGCCCAACTTTTTCTTGTTAGCTTCGCAATTCGGGTAGAACAATTTCTTGTGATCCTCTAACATGCGCTGCAACTTCTCTAACTTCCATTGCAGCAATTCCATTGCCGGCTCAGCTTCTTCCCCCATTGTTGTATCATCTTATTCAGTGAACCCATGGCCACGATAGCTGTCGTCGGCCTCTTCTTTTTCATTGTCTTCCATCATAACCCCTCTTTCTCTGTGCTTGGTCCAAACATTATAGTGGGGCACGAAACCGGACTCAAACAGGTGGATGTGAATGGTTCTTGAGTTAGAGTAATTGTGATCATTCTTACAGCCAGCACATGGACAAGGCATAAAATCATCCGCTCGCTTGTTTGCCTTACCCGCAAGCAGAAAAGTATGTACGCCATTAATGAACTCGGGAGAGCATCGGTCATCGTACATCCATTGTCGGCTCATCTTCATTACACAACACCGAAAAGACCAAATTAATACAAGTTCATACATAAAGTTCATACAACATTTAAATGCAACAAACAAGTAACTCTCTAGCTAAAGCATTTAAATGCAACAACTAATGCGATCAAGATCGCAACTAAGGTAACAATTGATCCAACAGCACAATGATACCAAGCCTCACTATCAATGGCATATTTTCTAAAAAAATTAATCTTCAAGCGCATTTTCTCCATCTTGATCTTGTGATCATCGACGACATCGGCAACATGCAACTCCAATTCCATCTACTCCCCCTCAGTTCTTTTCAATTTTTCTTTCAAATACTCGTTTTCTCTTTCAACTAAATTTAACCTCTCGACAATAGGGTCGGTTGGAATTTCCGGTTCACATACCTCCTAGATAAAAATATCTATGTCAACATGATGGACATAATTTGTCATAAATACGAAATGCAACAAATAGTTTTAAAAGAGAATATACCACATCCGAATCATAACACGGACGAGGGCCGACGGGGACGGATATCAAAACCATGGCACTATGTATAACAAACAACGTACGGGTAAGATAATTATACGAGTAACTATATATCCAAATCTCACAAACATGAATTTTTTTATATAAAAAAGATAAGAACAAGAGGCTCACCACAAGGTGGTGCTGGCGACGGGACAGTGCGGTTGATCGACGGTGGTTACGACGGAGATTTAGAAGGCACTAAGTAAACCACACCTACATATGCAAACTAAGTGTTATTTTGACCTCAAATTGCGTATAAATCAAATACTACCACATATAATTCCTCCCAAATTACTAAAACCCACAAATTAATCACTATATAAATCATTGCAAGAGCTAATCTAGCAATGAGAGATGAGAGGACAAAGTTGCTAACCTTTGTGATCATTTGAATGGTTGGGGGCCTTCAAATCTTGACAAAATTTGGGCAAAATAGGTGATGAGCTCAAGGGAGAAGGGAAGAACGGAGAGGAGAGGGTAAAGGGGGAAGAACAGAGCGTGGGTGGACAAAGGGTTTATATAGGACGACCTTTAGTACCGGTTCGACGCATGAACCGGTACTAAAGGTGCTGGAGGGGCCCTGACTGACAACATCCTGCCACCACTCTCTTTAGTACCGGCTCGTGGCACGAACCGGTGCTAAAAGTTTGGCACGAACCGGTACTAATGCGAGTGACCCGCCTAGCCGTTGGAACCAGCACTAATGATACAAACCGGTACTAATGATGTGAACATTTGACCCTTTTTTACTAGGGTAGTTTCAAGTGGTTAGTTCCAACGTGGTGGCCGGGTCATGTGGTAGTGGCCGGTGTGGTGCATGCGTGCGTGAGTTAGTGATGTATGTGGCCACTGGCCTGTGTGTGTGGGTGTGCTATATAAAGTGTACTCGGTTGAGAGGCCAAGCGTGAGGAGCTAGGAGAGATGTAGTCTCCAGTAGTCTCTGGTGTGGGTGTGGCGGCGGTATAAGCCGATCCATGATGTATTGCAAAGTGCTTGTATGTGCCGAGTAAAGATTAGGCCGTTCGTATGGCCGAGACGTCATTCGTGCGGCGAGGCGTTTGTGTGCCGGAAAACATTTATCTCCTTCTTCCACCTTCACATGTGCGAGTGAAAGAGAAAGAGAGCTGCTCCAACACTTCTATATGTGAGGCTGTGCATCCTCGTTGCTTTCTGCGATCGCCACGGACAAGCCATCTTGTCTACGTGAATGTGGTGTGGTCAGGTATTTTCTTTCTCTCAATCCAATGTAAAAAGTGTCCACACCTTAAAAACTGTTGGGGATTTTCAAAAATAGTTTATGTTTTCAAAATTTGTTCGTGAAGAAATTATTCTGAATACTAAAATTTCTTCATATTTTTAAAAAATTAATCTAAATTACAAAGTTTATTCACATTTTTAAATGACTTTTCGAAAAAATTAAAATGTTTGCGTATTCAACAGTAGTCGACATTTCAAAATTGTTTACAATTTGTAAAATAGGTTTAAAAAATATCAAGAATGTCTTGTAATCTCGCGCTGTATTATGCTGTTATCAAAGATTAGCGCTTCGTATTCAACAAATATAGGTATTGGCTATGTTGGTAGGAGCTTGTCTTCCCCACTGTTGTGTTGTGAGTTCGATTCACAGAATGTGCTATGCTTTGGCATTTTTTTTTTTGTCGTACTCAAGTCGGCCGTTGTCATGCCTGTGCAGCGCACCGGTTAAAGAAAACAATCAAATCGGCAGGTGTCATGCCTGTGCGGCGCCCTAGTTAAAAAAACAAATATGATGGGCTGGATATGTGCTGATTTATGCTCGTGTCATAATTAAATGTGAGATACTATTTTACATCTAGACAAGATATAGACATACCCTTTCATAAAATGACAAGGATGTTTTCATCTATGATCCAGCTCTCAGTTTCAGATTTTTCAGTATACATGATTAGGGCTCTCGTGTATAAATTCTCGTGATTGACCCAAACGCTTCGCACTCGTGATGACTCAAAAGCTTTGCTTCTCTTTTTACCTCATTCATAAGAATTCTCATGGGGCTGTTAGAATAAATTTAAGGCGCACAGTTGATCTACCGAGTACCAAGCAATCACACAAGTATGACACCGAGATTTGTTAACGAGGTTCACCGATATGGCTACATCCCCGGAGCGTGACTACGGGCGCGCCTCCCCAAGATACCGCTACAATACAGCACCCCGGCCGCCCAGGCGCCGGCACCTTCCCGTGTCTGTGCTATTAGGTTGGCATAGGCTACATCGTGTGTCTAACCCTGCTATATATAAGAGGCCTAGGATACAAGTGTCCTATTATAATACAACTCCTACCCTGTCTACACAAAGTTCAAAATCAAGTCCAACTGTAACCTATCTTGTACAATAATATTTGACACAATTCTAACAGGGCGGCTTTGTGTCGGAGGATCATCACATTCCTCCCCAGCGCCCCGGCCCTGCTGCCGAGCTGCCGAGCTGCCCAAGCCACGACACCTATCCATCCCCAACAGGGCACCTGCTCCCCAAATCCCAAACACGACTCATCGTCGGCGCAACACACAGTAGCTCATTTTCTTTTGTTGGAACGATCACGACCCATCCCGGGCAGCGCGGAGCTTGCAGGACGGTGTCATGCCGGGTCGCGTCATGCCACTTCTCCCACTCGGTAAACAATCAAACTAGTCAAACTCTCTCAGGCCGTTCTTGCTTCCTTCAGTGTGCCTTTCAGAGTCGGCGTCCCCGTCCGCAGCCGTGGGCTCTCGGTCCTGCCACGTCACGGCTCCTTCAACCACCCCGCTTTGCCTCCCCCCTACTATCCTATCTCCCGTACGAGTATATATATCATGAATCGGCGTGCGTGGGAAAGTACATCCAGACCAGAGTTCAGAGACTTAGTCAGGACAGAGAACAGAGCAACAGCGGAAAGAAGAGTCGTTTGGTACACAGCGCAGACCAAGATTGCTAGAAAACTATGTTGCTGCCGGCCGGCAGCTCGGCTGATCGACCATGGACAATATCCTGGCTTTCCCGACCCTCAGCCCATCGCCGGCAGAGATCGCTGGGGCCGGGTACGCCACTCATCTGTCCTAGCTGAGCGGCGGCGGGAAGCAGGCGACGGCGGAGAAGAAGGAGCAGGAGGACAAGGTCGACCAAAGCCCACGGTCAGAGAGGAAGCGGGAGGCCAGGCCGGCCCGGTTTGCGCCAGAGTTCGACGGCCTCAACTGCTTCGAGTACGTAGTATCCTCTTGAGTGGGACATCGGTTGTCTCCCCACAGTTTTTCTCCTTTCTCTTTTTGAGGTTTGGTTGCTTATTCACCAAGAGACTTAGGGGCTGTTTGGTTCTAGGCCTAGGAGTGCCACATGTTGCCACACATTTCTTGTCACACTTGCCTAAGGTTAGTTTTTTAAATAAGAGCCACAAGTTGGCAAGCCTAAGGGAATCTTGCCACACTTTTTGAGTGTATGTCATGTGGGGCCCTAGTGTGGCAAAAAGTATATTGCCTAAAATAAGGCTTGAACCAAACACCCTCCTAAGTTGATCAAAGTTGCCTAACCTTAGGTGTGGCAACATATGGCAACCATAGTCACAAACTAAACAACCCCTTACCATGTACACAGCGAGAGAATGAATGAGCTGATAGTTACACATCAGATTGATTTGCTGAGGCCTTGTATATGGTGGTTTTTACGTTAGGATTCGAAACTATAATTCTTTCAACTAAAAATGGCAGGTTCCTCCCACCATGCCCCACTAAACTTGCGCCATGCAAAGAAAATAGATAAACTAGTAGACTAGTTATTGTTTTTTTATTTTGCGAAGAAAACTTTTGGCCTATTCATCAACTATCATAGTAGTACAAAGGCCATCAGAAGTAAAACTGCATCCAGGTCTATAAAGCACGTAGCGACGACTACAGCCCTAGAGCAAGCCGAAGACGCACCATCATCATCGCCCGTCCCTCATCGGAGCCGGACACACCTTATTGTAGAAGACAGTCGGGAAGTCGTCGTACAAAGGCCCCAAAGACCAGCCCACCAGAACAGCAACCGTCACCGATGAAGAGAAGTTTAGATTCGAAGGACCCAACCCGTAGACAAACGGACACAGACAAACGAAGAGCGGATACACATGGATCCACAGAACACAAATGCCGACCGAATCCTATGAGATCCGCCGGTGAGAAACCTCCACATGTCCTCCAACAATGCGAAAAACACCACCGGAACAGGGGCTAGGTCGGGAGGAGATTATTCCATCTACAGAGAGTTACTGCTGCCCCGCATCTCTGAGCAGGACACAAACCCTAACAGAACTAAAAGAAAAACATCAAAAAAGGAGCCCTCTCGCTAGCAAGGGCCAGGATCCATTGCTCCTCTATGGTTCAAAGACCACAGGAGACGAGGTAGACCGACGCCGGCGCCGGTGAGAGACAAGAGAAACCATAGCACACTGGAGGCAGGGTACAAGGAGCCGCTGTAGACTAGTTGATTGTTGACAGGCTCGCTCGAGTGCCAACAAAGTGTAATGGACACACACGTTAGCGTCCTTCTCGATCAACGCCAAGGCTTCTTTTTTATGGAACCTCGCTCAACTTTATTCAATCACGACATTTCATAGGGGTCATTACAAGATCATGGATATTGCCAAGCCAAACATGACGACCTATAGGATGAGACGTTCATAGGGATCATTACAAGATCTTGCCAAGCCAATCATAACGGCCTATAGGCTATACCAAGAGATAACAAGAACTTAGCTAAACTATGGGGTTTGAAATTACTAGTTGTACTCTCACGACTAAAGATGCATGCTTCAAAATTGTTCTCCCAGCCGTTGATTCCCTTGATGATTGCTCCGTTGGCACCCCCTACTGCACTCTCGATGTCCTTCACAACTGGTAAGCAATCGGTGACCACAAACATCCTCCGGACAGTTATATCAGCCGCCAAAGCCTGAGCTTCCCTACAAGCTAGTGTTTCAAACGTGGTATGTCTGTTAATAAGAATGTTTCTATTCTTAAATTCGCCAAGGAGAATATTTTACATAAAACTGCAAATATTGGGATTTCTCGGGATGCTAATCATCATGAGATAGCGATGTCTAATACAGTAATTATTTGTTGGATTCAGAGGTGCATTGATCGATTACCATGTTAAAAACAATTGCGGCTACTAAACCGATGGATGATGGTGATGTTAGCCTGGTGGGGATTCAGGTGATGTGCGTACTTTTGATAGGATCTTGGTCAGATGAGTATTGTGGAACCGAAGATCATGCGGATGTTTCATGTTTCTCTAGGGACGCCAAGGGTAAGGAAAATCATGCGGACCTTCGGATAACATTGATGGTTTCCCTGACCATCTCCATGTTGCTAGAGAACGCAATGTGTTGCCATGGACTACACAAAGAAGGCTGCCAGGTACGCGCCGCGAGCGAACGGCCCAGCTGAAAAAGGGAATCGCCGCCGCGTCGCTCCCAGGAGGGGCGGCTCGGGCGGATCCCACGAGCGCGCCGTCGCCGCCTTCCACCTCCGATCCTCCTCCCCTCGCCACCGCCGAAGGACGCCTCTGGTCTAAGGCCGCGAGGCGGACGGCGGTGGCTGGTTCTCATCCTCCTCGCTCGACTGATGGCGGCGGGGCCCCATCCCTCTCGCGTTGCGGAATCTCCGGCTGGAGCTCCATGGCCGCCCTGGACGACATGGTTCTTATGGCGGAGATGGGCGCCGGGGCGGCGGCCCCTGATTTTTCTGGCTACCACGACTGCTATTGTGGCCGCGAGCGGCACGGCGTCGTGCGGCTCAGCTACTCATCTCCGCGTGGTGCGGGTTGTGGCGGTGGTGCCCGCTGAGATCTTCGGCATGCTGTTGGGAGCCGGCGGGTGACGCGGTCCTTTGGTTCTTTTTGTTCTAAGATGGTTTTCTGCCGGTTGCCGACCCACATGGATCTGGCCATTGACGTGTTCCGGAAGCTCCGCTGGAGATCCTCATTGAGTGCTTGATGCCTGTAGATTTCTAGATCGAATGGGATTCAGTTGTGTGCGCCCTTATTTCAGCCTAAGTGGCTTCTGGAGGGTGTGACGCGAAGCTTTGGTGTCTGTTCACAGTACACTAGTAGAAAACTGGGCTTTGGTCACAGGGCAATATTCACATTAGTCCCGGTTCAGTCACGAACCGGGACTAATGTGAGCATTGGTCCCGGTTCGTGCGGCCAGGGGCCTGCCGGGCCTCGTGGGGGCATTGGTCCCGGTTCGTCCGGATACTTTGGTCCCGGGTGGGACAAACCGGGACCAATGGGCCACGCTCCTGGCCCACAGCCCTTTAGTCCCGGTTCATACCACAAACCGGGACTAAAGGGCTAGTCCTATTGCAGCCAGTGTTTAGTCCCACCTCGCCAACCGAAGGGCGCTCACACCAGTTTATAAGCCCGTCCCTCTCTGCCTTGTTGAGCTAATCTCAAAGTGAAAATAGATGCCCTTATACAGGGAATTTGACCTAAATTAACAGTAAATTTCTTTGAATTTCATAGAAATTTATTATGAATTTAGGTTGAATTTTCTCTATAGGCGCATCTATGTTCATTTTTTTATAGTAAATAAATAAACCTTAATAAAATAAAATAAAATAAACTATAGTAACTAAAATAAATAAACCTTAATAAATTAAATAAAAATAGCAGCAGTAAAATAAATAAAAATAAAATAATTAAAGTAAAATACATAAGTAATTAGAAATAAAATAAATAAGTTTTTTGTTGTAAGTAGAAACAAAACAAAACAAATAAAGCAAAAGAGAAAACAAAAAACAGAGAAAAAAAATTATGCCACCTACTGGGCCACCACGGCCTGAATACGACTTGAAACCCATCCATGGGCCAGGATTCAGGCCCGCAGAAGGCCCAGTAGGCCCCACAGGCAAAGAGAACGGTTAGGCCCGAAAGCCTGCAGTTGAGAGGAGCTCGAGAGGGTGGGCGCAGCAGCGCTTATAAACCACTCTCGAGCCCTCTCAACTAGCGAGGTGGGACTAAACTTTTGACGCGGGGCAGCACAAGGCCTTTGGTCCCGGTTGGTGCCACCAACCGGGACTAAAGGGGGTCATTGGTCCCGGTTCGTGGCACAAACCGGGACCAAAGGCCTTTAGTCCCGGTTGGTGCCACGAACCGGGACCAATGAGTTCCCTATATATACCCCATCGCCACAGCAGAGCACTCCACAGTGCTCTGTTTTTTCTGGCCGGCGAGGGGAGGGCATTTGGGTGCTCTAGCTCACCTCCTATGCACATGAGGTGTTCGATGAAATGTCTGAGCCACACTAGTTAATCTTTCTCCTCTCGAAACTCGACCTCCGAGCTCCATTTTCCCCGAGATTTGTCTAGGTTTAGCGGTCCGTCACGTCCCGTCCCCGTCTTCACCGCCGTCGATCGCCCGCGCCGATCTCGTCGCCAGCACCACCGTGGTGAGCCTCTTGTTCTTATCTTCTTTCTGAAAGGAAAAAAATTCTTACTTTAGATAGATACTTGTCTAATTTTGTTACTTTTATTATTCCTTCTTATTACATAGTGCGATGGTTTTGGTATCCGCCCCCGTCGGCCCTCGTCCTGTCTATGATTCGGATGTGGTATATATTATCTTTTTATAACTATTTGGTTCATTTATTGTTTATGACAAATATACCGACCAACGTGACATAGATTTTATTTATCTAGGAGGTGGTTGAACCGGAAATTCTAACCGACCCTATTGTCGAGAGGTTAAATTTAGTTGAAGAAGAAAACAATTACTTGAAGGAAAAAATAAAAAAAATTGAGGAGGAGAAGATGATATTGGAGTTGCATGTTGCGGATGTCGTCGATGATCACAAGATCAAGATGGATGCAATGCGCTTGAAGATTAGAAAGATTAGAAAATATGCCATTCATACCGAGGCTTGGTATCATTATGCCGTTGGATCAATTGTTACCTTGGTTGCGATTATGATCGCATTTGTTTTCGCATTGAAATGTTTTACATAGTTTCAATGTATGGTTTAATTAATTAGATGCTCTGGAGAGCTATATATATGTTGTTAGATGAGAACTATGTATGTACTTTGGTTTTAATGTGATGATGAACTTCTATTAATTTGGTCACTTAATTATCTATTCATGATGTTCTGTAATGGTTTTTGACACACTTAATTATATATAATGCACGCAGATGAACCGGCAATGGATGTACGGTGACAGACACACCTCCGAGTACATTAAGGGCGTGCATGATTTTCTCGAAGTGGCTGAGGCAAACAAGCAGAATGGTTTTATGTGTTGTCCATGCCCTATATGTGGGAATACGAAGTCTTACTCTGACCGGAAAATCCTTCACACCCACCTGCTTTACAAGGGTTTCATGCCACACTATAATGTTTGGACGAGGCACGGAGAAATAGGGGTTATGATGGAAGACGGCGAAGAAGAAGAGGACGATGACAACTATGTGCCCCCTGAATACGGTGATGCTGCAACGGGGGAAGCTGCTGAAGATCAAGAGGAACCAGACGATGTGCCCAATGATGCTGCAAGGGGGGAAGCTGCTGAAGATCAAGAGGAACCAGTGCCCGATGATGATGATCTCCGCCGGGTCATTGTCGATGCAAGGACGCAATGCGAAAGTCAAAAGGAGAAGCTGAAGTTCGATCGCATGTTAGAGGATCACAAAAAAGGGTTGTACCCCAATTGCGAAGATGGCAACACAAAGCTCGGTACCGTACTGGAATTGCTGCAGTGGAAGGCAGAGAATGCTGTGCCTGACAAAGGATTTGAGAAGCTATTGAAAATATTGAAGAAGAAGCTTCCAAAGGATAACGAATTGCCCGACAGTACATACGCAACAAAGAAGGTCGTATGCCCTCTAGGATTGGAGGTGCAGAAGATACATGCATGCCCTAATGACTGCATCCTCTACCGCGGTGCGTACAAGGATCTGAACGCATGCCCGGTATGCGGTGCATTGCGGTATAAGATCAGACGAGATGACCCTGGTGATGTTGACGGCGAGCCCCCCAGGAAGAGGGTTCCTGCGAAGGTGATGTGGTATGCTCCTATAATACCACGGTTGAAACGTCTGTTCAGAAACGAAGAGCATGCCAAGTTGATGCGATGGCACAGTGAGGACCGTAAGAAAGACGGGAAGTTGAGAGCACCCGCTGACGGGTCGCAGTGGAGAAAAATCGAGAGAAAGTACTGGGCTGAGTTTGCAGCTGACCCAAGGAACGTATGGTTTGGTTTAAGCGCGGATGGCATTAATCCTTTCGGGGAGCAGAGCAGCAATCACAGCACCTGGCCCGTGACTCTATGTATGTATAACCTTCCTCCTTGGATGTGCATGAAGCGGAAGTTCATTATGATGCCAGTTCTCATCCAAGGCCCTAAGCAACCCGGCAACGACATTGATGTGTACCTAAGGCCATTAGTTGAAGAACTTTTACAGCTGTGGAATGGAAACGGTGTACGTACGTGGGATGAGCACAAACAGGAGGAATTTAACCTGCACGCGTTGCTGTTTGTAACCATCAACGATTGGCCCGCTCTCAGTAACCTTTCAGGACAGACAAACAAGGGATACCACGCATGCACGCACTGTTTAGATGACACTGAAAGTATATACCTGGACAAATGCAGGAAGAATGTGTACCTGGGCCATCGTCGATTTCTTCCGACCAACCATCAATGTCGAAAGAAAGGCAAGCATTTCAAAGGCGAGGCAGATCACCGGAAGAAGCCCGCCATGCGTACCGGTGATCACGTACTTGCTATGGTCAATGATTTACACGTAATCTTTGGAAAGGGTCCCGGCGGACTAGCTGTTCCGAATGACGCTGAGGGACACGCACCCATGTGGAAGAAGAAATCTATATTTTGGGACCTACCCTACTGGAAAGAGCTAGAGGTCCGCTCTTCAATCGACGTGATGCACGTGACGAAGAACCTTTGCGTGAACCTGCTAGGCTTCTTGGGCGTGTATGGGAAGACAAAAGATACACCTGAGGCACGGGAGGACCTGCAACGTTTGCACGAAAAAGACGGCATGCCTCCGAAGCAGTATGAAGGTCCTGCCAGCTACGCTCTTACGAAAGAAGAGAAAGAAATCTTCTTTGAATGCCTGCTCAGTATGAAGGTCCCGACTGGCTTCTCGTCGAATATGAAGGGAATAATAAATATGCCAGAGAAAAAGTTCCAGAACCTAAAGTCTCATGACTGCCACGTGATTATGACGCAACTGCTTCCGGTTGCATTGAGGGGGCTTCTACCGGAAAATGTCCGATTAGCCATTGTGAAGCTATGTGCATTCCTCAATGCAATCTCTCAGAAGGTGATCGATCCAGAAATCATACCAAGGCTAAGGAGTGATGTGGCGTAATGTCTTGTCAGTTTCGAGCTGGTGTTCCCACCATCCTTCTTCAATATCATGACGCGCATCCTAGTTCATCTAGTCGACGAGATTGTCATTCTGGGGCCCGTATTTCTACACAATATGTTCCCCTTTGAGAGGTTCACCGCGCTAGGCCAGAAGGAAGCATCTCCATGGGCCATTAAACAGAGGATGTCATTGGGTTTTGTGTTGACTTCATTCCTGGCGTTAAGAAGATAGGTCTCCCTAAATCGCGGTATGAGGGGAGACTGACTGGAAAAGGCACGCTTGGAGGGGACTCAATAATATGCAGGGACGGATATTCTTGGTCTCAAGCACACTACACAGTTCTACAGAACTCTACCTTGGTGACCCCGTATGTCGATGAACACAAGAACAGTCTGCGCTCCAAACACCCGGAGCAGTGTGACGACTGGATTACATGTGAACACATCAGGACTTTCAGCAGTTGGTTGGAAACACGTCTCAGAGGTGACACCACTGTTTGTGATGAGTTGTACTCGTTGTCCAGGGGACCATCTTCGACTGTATTGATTTACAAAGGATACGAGATAAATGGGAATACATTTTACACGATCGCCCAAGATCAAAAGAGCACCAACCAAAACAGCGGTGTCCGCTTTGATGCAGCAACCGAGAGGGGAAAGGACACATATTATGGTTACATAATGGACATATGGGAACTTGACTACGGACATGATTTTAAGGTCCCTTTGTTTAAGTGCAAATGGGTCAATCTGTCAGGAGGCGGGGTACAGGTAGACCCACAGTACGGAATGACAACAGTGGATCTGAACAATCTTGGGTACACTGACGAACCGTTCGTCCTAGCCAATGATGTGGCACAGGTTATCTATGTGAAGGACATGTCTACCAGACCGAGAAAAAGAAAAGATAAGGAAGCGAATACATCATACGATGAGCCAAAGCGCCACATAGTTCTTTCAGGAAAAAGGGACATTGTGGGAGTGGAGGGCAAGACAGACATGTCTGAAGATTATGAAAAGTTTCATGAAATTCCTCCCTTCAAAGTCAAGGCTGACCCAAGCATCCTGATAAACGATGAAGATTATCCATGGTTACGGCGCAATAAGCAAATGACACAAGCGAAGAAAAAGTGAAGACTTTCTCCCGCAACTATTATGATGATACCATGCCAACTTTGTAACAGACGAGTATGATACCATTGTCCGTTTTGTACACGAAGTGCATCTAGTTTTTGCCGTAACCCTCTCAACTTTCTTGCACATGCTATGTGGATGAAATGATGATACCATGCCAACTTTCAACCTTTTCAGAGTTCATTTGAAATGCTTTTCAATTTTAGGGTCTTATAGCTCAAAATAATTAGTAAATGCATGAAAAATAACAGGCCAAAAATTAAAAATTATGCCACCTACTGGGCCACCACGGCCTGAATACGATTAGAAACCCATCCATGGGCCAGGATTCAGGCCCGCAGAAGGCCCAGTAGGCCCACAGGCATGTACAGAGAGGTTAGGCCCGTAAGCCTGCTTTAGAGAGGAGCTCGACAGCTCAGGCGCACCGCACCTTATAAACAGGTGCGGCTCTCTCTCAGCTAGCGAGGTGGGACTAAACTCCCACCACCACGCCGCTGTGCAAGGCCATTGGTCCCGGTTGGTGGCACGAACCGGGACCAATTCCACCCTTTGGTCCCGGTTGGTGCCACGAACCGGTACTAATGAGGCTGTGGCCCCACGAGCACCTTTAGTACCGGTTCGTGGCACGAACCGGTACTAGAGTTTCTTACTAAGCAGTTTTTTAGTCCCACCTCGCTAGCTGAGAGGCACTAGGAGCGGTTTATAAGCCCTGAGTGCAGAGACGATGAAGAAGAGGCGCAATGCTCACCTTCACGTTGCTTAGCTTCAAGCCTTGAGGAATAAGGTAGACTGCATGGAGCTATGTGCAGTGCAGTCTACACTATTCCGAAGGCTTGAAGCTAATCAACGAGCATTGCGCCTCTTTTTTATTTTTAATAACTTATTACAACTCCGGACTTCTTGTGTTACGACAAAATAAAATAAACTTTAATAAAATTTATGAAACTAAAATTAACAAAGTATTTTTGTTCAAAACATTATAAGAAACCTCTAATATTATTGAAACTAAAATCATATAAAATTGATGCAACTAAAATTATCGAAGTATTTTCTGTTCAAAATCATTAAAAGCAAAAAGAATTTTCATAAAGAACTTTTTTTGATAGAAACTTTAATAGCAAAAAGAATTATCATAAAGTAAAATAAATAAGTAATTAGAAACAAAATAAAATAAAATAAATAAGTTTTTTGTTGTAAGTAGAAACAAAACAAAATAAATAAAGCAAAAAAGAAAACAAAAAAACTAAATACAGCAAAAAGAATTTTCATAAAGAACTTTTTTTGATAGAAACTTTAATAGCAAAAAGAATTATCATAAAGTAAAATAAATAAGTAATTAGAAACAAAATAAAATAAAATAAATAAGTTTTTTGTTGTAAGTAGAAACAAAACAAAATAAATAAAGCAAAAAAGAAAACAAAAAACTAAATACAGCAAAAAAAATTGTTGGGGCGCTGCCCGCTGGGCCTTCAAACCCTCGGGTTTGCAAATACAGGCCCAGAAGGGCTAGAAGGCTCAACGGGCAGCGCGCCAAAGTTAGGCCCAGAAGCCTGCTATAGAGAGGAGTTCGAGACAGCAGCCGCGCCGCGGCTTTTAAACTGGTGCGGGCGCCCCTCAGCTAGCGAGGTGGGACTAAACTTTTGGCCGCGACGCGGGCAGCAAGAGGCCTTTGGTCCCGGTTGGTGCCACCAACCGGGACTAAAAGGGCGCATTGGTACCGGTTCGTGGCACCAACTGGGACCAATGCCCCCCCTTTAGTCCCGGTTGGTTCCACCAACCGGGACCAAAGGCCGCCGCTTCCCGCCCTTTGGGCTGCTGAAAAGAGGGCTTTGGTCCCGGTTGGTGGCACAAACCGGGACTAATGCCTACCTTTAGTCCCGGTTGGTGCCACGAACCGGGACTAAAGGCTTTGCTATATAAGCAAACACTTAGGAAATTTTTCAGAGTTCATCTGCAGTTTGCCCCGACGACCCCGACGCCGCCAGGCTGTCCCGACGCCGCCCGCCGCCCCGACGCCCCGCCGTCGCCCGTGCCCGTTGTCGCCGTCGCCGTTGCCCGCGCCTGGCCGCCAGCCGCGCCCCTGCCCTGACGCGCGCCGCCCCGGCCCGTCCCCGTCGTCGCCATCGCCCTGCCCCGCCCTTCGCCGCCGTCGCCCCCTACCGCGAGCGCGCGCCCACTGCCCCGTCGCCATCCTCGCCGCCGACCGCGCGGTCCTCCTCACCTTGGTCCGGCCGGCGCCCTTTTTTCATATATATGCTTGTTTTTTTTCATATATATGCTTGTTTTTTCATATATATGATGATATGTTCATGTATGAGTATATGTATGTATATATGTTCTCTGTGTATATATATGTTCATGTATATATGCAAAAGATAGATTTTTAGAAAAGTTAGGATTTTTTTCTGTTCATAGATTTTTTTGGTGATATTAATTATTGTAGAATATGCAAATGTTTGTATATTCATATGAACAATGCATTAGGCAAAACCTTTACTTTTTTTTGAAATTTTCTATTTGAACATTTTTTATGAATGAGAGGAAAAAGGAAAATAAGAAGAGGAAGAAAGGAGAAGAAGAGGAGAAATAAATAAGAAGAGGAAAAAAGAAGAAAAAGAAGAGGAGAAGAAGAAAGGAATAGAAGAGAAGAAGAAAAAATAGAAAAAATTCTATTTTTTCTTCTTCTCTCCTCTATTCCTTTCTTCTTCTCCTCTTTTTTTTCTTCTTTTTTTTTCTTCGATCTTCTCCTCTATTCCTTTTCTTCTTCTCCTCTTTTTATTTCTTCTTCGTTTTCTTATGTTTTATCGGGTCTATCGTTGTCGATATACTCCTCTCCCGATAACTTCAACACGAGGGGGGTCGATATACCCCCTCCCCGATAATATTATTTTCCCATGTACGTATGTCGTCGTTGTCGATATAACCCCCTCCCGATAACTTCAACACGTGGGGGGGGTCGATATACCCCCTCCCCGATAACATTATTTTCCCATGTATGTATGTCGTCGTTGTCGATATATATAACTCCCTCCCAGATAACTTCGACATGATGGACGGTCGATATTTATACCCCCTCTCGACCGTGATAACTTATACCACGGGAGCACCCCCCGGCCCTCTCGCTCGACCAAAACTCTCGAGGACACCCAAACCCTAGAAAAAAACGATGTCGGTCTCCTACCCCCTCCCGCCGCGCCCCTACCCTTGAAGCGTTGCCGAGGCCACCCCAAACCCGGAATAAGCTAGGTCTACGTTTGCACTAATAATCCACCTGCTGTCATGTTTGTGTAATAATTGCCATGTTGTAATATTTGCAGAAACAATGGAGCACGGACGAGACGAGCAAGCAGAAGAGGTGTTGGGGGACATAATCTTAGCCGGAGGTGATATCTTGTCGTATCTTAACGACAATGATGGTCTGGAAGAACAGGGTGAAGAAGCAGGCTACGGTGATCGAAGAGTGGAGGAGGAAAGACATGATTATGATGGCTCCGGTGACCCAATGCTGGTGCAAGAAGGAGCCCGTGGTGACGGCTCCGGTGACCGAACAGAGTCCGGCCAGGTAAATTTATTAGTTAAGCCTGTGCTGACTAGCTAATTGATGCATTCATTGTTTTGGTATGTACACATATTAATTAACACTCGTCTTTCTTCTTTTTTCTAGCCCTCCGGATTGAGCACAACTTCGGTAAAGAGACGAGGCCCGAAGAGAAAGTTGCGCTCGGGTGGAAGGTTTGAGATCACAGCAATCGCGCGTGACGGCCAACCGATTGAACCCATCCGGACAAAGGATGCATTTGCTGCTCAGTGCGGGGTTCTAGTTAGGGACAAGATCCCGATCAGCATCCACCAATGGTATAAGCCTAAGAAGGAAGACCCTGAGGTGTCTTATGTCAATGATATGCAGAAAGATGATCTTTGGACTGAGCTGAAGGCAAATTTCACCCTACCGCCAGAGGAGGATCCGGAGAAGCCAGTTAAAGAGCAATTAATCAAGTCCCATGCTCTTAAGAAGATGGCAGACCTATTCAGGAGGTGGAAGAATGAGCTGAAAACGTTTGTCGACAAAGAAGAGACACCAGAATTCATCGGCCGGTATGAGAAGATCAGAGATCAGTGGCCCGCATTTATGGCCCACAAGACATCGGAAAAGAGTAAGAAGATGTCAGCGACAAACAAGAAGAATGCTGCGAAGAACAAGCTTCACCATCGCACGGGGTCAGGTGGCTACCTCAAAGCCCGGCCTAAGTGGGCCAAGGCTGAGAATGATCTGCTTGAAAAAGGGATCGAACCACAGACAATGAACTAGACAGACCATTGCCGGACTTGGTTCTTCGGGGCTGGCGGAACCTTGGACCCTGTACGAGGGAGGTGCGTTTGGACGAACGAGCTTTTGAGAATACCAGTCAAGAAGATTCAGCAATATATCGATGCAGCGCAGGAAGGGACGTTCGTTCCAGACAGAGAGAAAGACGAGCTCACAATGGCCCTCGGGAATCCTGAGCACCCTGGACGGACACGAGGCACGCCAGGCTCCTTTCCGTGGAAGGCTGGTTTTCCGGACGCGGGCGGTTACAAAAGCCAGGAGAGGAGGAAAAAAGTGGAGCAGATCCAAGTTCAGAAGCTGCACGAAAGGGTTCAAGCGCTAGAGGAACGAGACGGCAATCGACATGCCGAAACTACCCCCGAAGCTACACCGCCATCTCAGCGGACAAGCAGCGTGGCTTCCACCGAGCTGCTTCACCCGGAGCATGTCTTGACGGCTCCTGCTAGCTACCCCGTGGATGCTATCACGGAGTCTCAACATTGCCACCTTATGGCGCAATGGCAGAACTTCAAAGTCAAGGCAGCTGTTGGCTCTGTTTTACCTCCTGAACCCGGCGCAACCTACCACTGTCGGCCGATTCCAGAAGGATATGCTAGGGTGATGGTGGATGAAATAACGGAGGGATTTGAGGACCTCCAGCTTGACCACCCTACCGGTGAAGGGGAGACTCGGCTGGGTTCTGCTCTGAAGACTCCATGCCTATGGCGGAAGGAGCTCATCAACCTTCCGATCTGGACGGCTCCGGCAAGTAAGGGCACTCCGCCTCCTTCTCCGCCTCCTCCTCCGGCGAGTGATCAGGGCACTCAGCCTCCTTCTCCGGCGTGTGGCGGCACTCTGCCTCCTCCTCCGCCTCCTCCTCCGGCGAGTGATCAGGGCACTCAGCCTCCTTCTCCGGCGCGTGGCGGCACTCCGCCTCCTTCTCCACCTGCGCCGGCGCGCCAGAGCAGCCAGCCTCCTCCTTCTCCGCCTCGTCAGCAAGGGCAGAAGAGACCCGCCGCCGCTCCGGCTGCTCCGGCGCGTCGTAGTCCTTCTCCTCCGCCTCGTAAGCAAGGAAAGAAGACAGCCGCAGCCGCTCCGTCTGCTCTGCCGGCGTCTAGCAGTACAGCTGCCAGAGGCGGGAGGCAATACAGATTCGATCCTTCTCTGAAGACTCCAGAGAAGTTACCATACGAGAGGACCGAGGAGGAAACCAGGAAGATCGTGCGAGACGAAGTGGCAAATTTCTTTGAAGGGGAGAAAGCAAAGAAACATCCACCTCCGGAGGAGGAGGTAGACCCGATGAAAGCAAAGCGCACTCTGGCTGCCCTGACAAAACCACCAAAGTCTCCGCCGAGAGGCAACTATGAGCGCATTCTTGCAAAGACATATGCCGAAGCGGAGCGGTCGGGAACTACTGTCAGTGATCAAAGGTTAAAAGAACGACGAGCTGGGAAAAAAATTGCCCAGCTCGGCGAACAAGCGAACCAATCGTGCCCTGCGCTCAAGGTGTCAAAAGACATCGTCGCTAATGATCCGAGGATGGTGGCCGGTTATAGCAATCTTGGAGATTACCTGCCCGACAATGTACATTATGAAATCATGGAGGTGGACGAACACAAATACCATTACGGGAAGCCTCTCGTCAAAGATGAAAGATCTCTAACAACGATGATGCGAAGATTACATGATTGGTACATGAAAACCTGCAGAGAGTCTGATGGGATGAATAATTTGACGCTGAGAGTTAAACCGGAGCATGACCTCGTTGGAATTGAACTGCTGAATGTTCCGTTTGAGGATTTCTTCCAGTTTTACAATCAAAAGGCCCTCGATAAAACAACGATCACTTGCTACTGTCTGTAAGTAGTACTACTTCTGTCATTAAGTCTCTCTATATAGGTCAGCTCTTTCATTGCATGTATTTATAATTATCCTCACTATATTATGCAGATTGAAGATCGCCGAATTGAAGAAAAGACAGATCGGTGATATTGGGTTCATTAACACAAATCTCATAGATGCATATACGGTTGAAAAACATCCCAAAGAAGCCGAGGCCAACTTGCTACGATCGTTGGTATTAAATCAAAACAAAGATATAATACTCTTTCCTTACAATTTCAAGTGAGTGTTACTGTCTTGTGCATATTCGGTTTCCCTTATTAGTCCAGGTTATGGTAATGTAATTGATGACTTATGCATGCATGCGCAGCTTCCACTATATTCTCCTAGAGATTAAGCTTGAGCAGGGAGTAGTAACCGTCTTAGACTCGAGACGAAAAGATCCCCAGGATTATGCGAACATGACTCAAATGCTCGAGAAGTAAGTTAAATCGATCATTATCCATCATATCAGCAACTTTGTTCATTTCCTGATATCAAGTAATTGTTTTCTTTGTCTGGCAGGGTTTGGAGAAAATTCACCACAAAAGCTCCGGGCCTGCCGAAGAAGCTGCAATTTAAACACCCGAAAGTAAGTACTATAGTAGCATGTTCCGCGCATCTCCTAGTGATTCAAGCGCTAGTTTCATCAATACCATTTAGCATGCTTGCTTATCAGTTTGATTGACCTCTATTTCTTGTAAAGTGGTTGTGGCAGGAAGCCGGGAATAATTACTGTGGATACTACGTTTGCGAGTCCATCCTCTACACGACCTGTGAGCGGGGCTACTCTGACGAACAATATGAAGTGCGTAAGCAATAATATTCACAATTTTATCTTATTACCATCATTTCTGTTGAGTTTCATTTATTCATATATATATATTTATTGACCCCCTTCTTCAAATTAGATGTTTCGGAAGCGGGATGAACTCCTAGCACCAGATCGTATGCGAGGAATTCAAGAGGAATTGGCGGCATTCCTCCTTGACCACGTGATCGCTGAAAACAGAGAATACTATGTGGACCCTGTGTTCCTACAATTTAATTAGGAGATTGTATTGTAAGAGATAATTATTGTATATATGTAGCCGGTAGTGTCGGATAGATATACGAGAACTTGTTGTTCGACCAATCTCTCGGAAAAGGAGAGGTGGTCGATATCACTTCTCTCTGTATGCATATGTTCATGACGATCTTCTGTTTCCTTCATTTGATTACTAGCTAGAGCGTGTCTAGTCCTCTCCATACGTATATAGTACGTAGCGTCGACCAAGCACGGAGATAAGAGAGGACACTTCTCTCTATTAATTAGCTAGCTAACACAATATATGAAACACCTAAATTAACC